>NC_134555.1:15738857-16095169 GCF_025594145.1 Primulina tabacum | reverse complement strand
ACGCTCCTCCCTGTCTTCTCGGCGGGGCTCCTCCTCTCTGTTGCGCTCTAAAATGCGTCTAGGGGGCATACTGTTCCAACATAACCCATACATAACTAACATGCATAATTCCATAATTTATTTTAAATGAACTCTGAAATACTGAAAATCTGGAAGCATGCTGACAAACTAATTCATGCTTTAACTAAAATGTTGAACAAAATGCTGAACTGAAAAACTTACAGACCAAAGGCGTGGCTTCGTGAGCTTCTCGCGGTCAGTAGTAGTGAAACCCTATACAGAACCACCGCTCTGATACCAACTGTAAAGGGCCTAAAACTCCTTTCTTGAAAATTGCGGAAAATTAAAAATTTTTCTTTTTAAAAGAACTTAAATGGCCTCATTCATAAAATCACTGGGGAATCAAGTTCAATGTTTAAATAATAGCAGCGGAAGAAAATAAAGTTTGCCAAAAATCACAATTTAAAAATATCCAACAACTGTTAAAAATTGTTTGCGGAATAATATAACAACTGCTGCACTGAGGTCCTCGGGTGCCACTACTGCCGACCCAAGCTGGCTCACTGGTCCCCGCCCTCGGCCCTGACCTCATCAGTACCTACAACAATCAAGTCTAGTGAGCCTAAAGACTCAGCATGCATATATCACAGGTAACGAGTAAAAATCTGAATTAAAAATATGCATGAGTTAACATATCCTGTCCTGAGGCATACTGAAAATAATCTGTACTGAGCAATTATAATACGTGCATAATTGAACTGGAAATCACTGTAAAAATATTTGCTCCTTGGAGCCTGTACTGAAATATCTGGTAAAATTTTCTGTTGAGATTATGTTTTACGCCTGTGGCCACTGCACTAAGCTGAACTGATCGGTAACTGGCTACCGGGGAGGCTGAAACTGAACTGAGCTGGCCGGTCACTGGCGACCGGGTGGTACCATACTGAACTGATCGGTCACTGGCGACCGTATAAATAACACTCCCACATAGTGAATGAACCACAAGCCATATCGCATAAATCTCAAAAATAATCATTTTCTATTTAATGCACGTAAAATAATTAACTGGCGTAATGAAAATGTCCCGTAATTTTACCAACTGGATTGGATTGGATCGTTCCCAGGCTCGCTGCAACCTAACTGTGCCATGAAAAATATGCAATAGCTTAAACTTGACCAACTATGCAATTTACGTTCAAAAGATGCGACTATGACGCCTAATGACTTCGCATTTAATCATGACTCCGAGCCAACTTGAACCGACACTGAACCGACGTATAGTCATGATTAAAATACGCTGAAAAAATCATAAAATAATGCTCCTAAAATGATAGGGTCGAAATCTAGGTGAAATGGAGGCCAAAACACGAAACGCTCTTTCGAGAGTCAATTTGGCACATTGCACCGTAAATTCTCGTACGACCTCAAAAATGATCCAAATGACAAACGGTCAAAAACATGACCTTCCTAACTCAATGAGGCACTGTCCAGTCCAAGGCCATGGGCTAAAAGCCAACCAAGAACTCAAACAAGCCTTCTAAACGACACAGCAACTTGCTGTAATTTCCAGCAGCTGCGCAACTACAAGACTCGCGTTGGTTTCGAGACTATCGGCCATTAGGGGCGTGAACCACCGACCAAAGACTCTTACCAACATCCCAAGGAATGATTTGAACCATGGCTAAGGGCCCTAGGCCAGCCACAATCCACATCACACCATAACTCAACCGAAGGGTCCAACCGAGAGCATCTTGAATGCGTGTGTAGTGTTTATGCTATGATCGATGTCTTGCGTCGTTCCAGTGGCCATTTGATTGACCATGGCACGATCTAGACATCTAGGAGCATGATATGAACCGTGGCTAAGGGCCATAGGCCAACCAAGATCCATACCAAGCAACAAAAGAACGAACCAAAAGCTGTCCAACCGAAGTAGCCGAAGGGGTATAGGGGCTGTTGTGATGTTTTTATTAAAAACCGATGAACCATGAACCAAGCCACCAAAAGGGCAACTTAGTCACGTCTTAGACATGCTAGGGAAGTGATCCAACCATGGCTATAGGCCCTTGGGGCAGCCAAGATCAGATCCTTCCTCCATGACAACAAACTGAATTTTTCGAACAACATTTCTGCACCTATGGGAACTTGCTGTCATTCTGAATTTCCAGCAAGCATGGGGCTGGTTTGAATGGACCAACATGGTCCTAATGCATCCTACTACATGTATATAAGCCGCCTTGAGAGCCTGGAGTCGATCCAATACCTGAAACTCACAAAACAAAGGAAACCGTGAAGCTTGCCAAGGAATTCGAAAATTCTGCATGTGTGGTTTCAAAATGTTTTGACTTGGATCTCGATTTTTACTTGAATAAACATGATC
Source organism: Primulina tabacum (assembly GCF_025594145.1). Taxonomy (NCBI): domain Eukaryota; kingdom Viridiplantae; phylum Streptophyta; class Magnoliopsida; order Lamiales; family Gesneriaceae; genus Primulina; species Primulina tabacum. Next base: position 16,092,789 of record NC_134555.1, on the reverse strand, counting down.
ATGTACTGAAAAATAAATGATAATATGACTTGATTGAGGTTTGAAAGAAATCTAGACATGCCTGGTTTCGTTTTGAAAGAAAACGAACGAAACAACGACGACGCGGCCCGGAGGAGGTGGAGCGCTTCTCTTTTCTACCTTACCTTGCTCTCGATTTTTCTCTCTTCTTTTTGGCTAGGTACCTCACGATTTTTCTACTGAAAATGAGTGTGGATTCACTCTGAATTTTCGAAAAGGAGAGGGGGGAAAAATGGTTATGAGGGGTGAGGAGAAGGGTGCACAATATAAGGAAGAATCAAGACCAAGTCCACTCCCCTTTGAATTTTAAATTTTGAATTGATATCAAATGAGTTGGTGGATGCTTCTAGGAGGTAGTGGCCGAAATTTTGCTTATTTTCTAGTCTAGGATATGTCCATTAATTAATTAAATTGTGCTCCCAAAAATCCTAGAATTATCCTACTAATTACATGCAAAGAATTGGTCAAAGTTGATGAGTTGGAAAATGAATCTTCTAGCACTAAGGGTGGCCGAAAAATGCATAATAAAATAAAGGGGAATGTTGATTATCTAGTCAACTAATAATCCTTGAAAGCCTTACTAATCCTTTAAATAATTTAGTGAGCTAACCCCTTAATTTAATAACTTAAATGAGTTCAATTCTTAATCACCTCAAATAATTAAATTAAATCCTCAAACCTCCCTTTCTAACTTAAATGAACTTGGTTGCTAGCTAAATTAACTTCTGGAAATATTTCTCGAATCTTAAATTCTATCTCAAAACTCCAACTCCGGTCCGGCCTCACTGAAATAACTGAAATGCTAAAAATCAAACTACTGAACTGAAATAATGAATAATTAACTTCAAATAAATGCATTTAAAATAATCATGCAATGAAGTCAATTAAATTTAAAAATCTAGAATTATGCATGGCTTATACGTCTACTGATTTACGGGTGCTACAATACATCTCCTTTTCTCATCCATCATATCATAATATTGTTTAAATTATGTGTGCATGAAAAGCTTGAAGTTCGTATATGTATATATTCAGAATATTTGAAACCCATCTTGTACATGCATTGGATTTGTGATTTTTATGCCACTTGTGGATGCTTCGATTCACGTCTCTTTCATACTAAGGGGCTGCCATGATATCTAGGTATGTTTGGGTAAGGTTAACACTTGTTTTATAGTCCCACACACTTCACAGAAATCGACTGAAACCATGAAAGAAAAAGGAAACAAGAACACATGCAGGAACCGAAGGTAGCTGTCAAAAGTTTGGGGCTCGGTTTCGTCGTGCAGGGGCTGGGGGCTTGGTTGGTTGGTTCTAGGGGCTAGCCAAGACCTTGAGTGAGTCATGGTGGGAGTCCTAGCCATGCTAGGACTCACGCTAAGGGTCGGGATAGAGTCCTAGCCAAGCTAGGACTCTACCCGAGAAACTAGGACAGCACCCGAGGGAGGGGGGTCTTCGCGCGGCTGCAGGGGCCAGGGGCTCGATGCATGGGGCACGGGCTGGGCAAGGATGGTTCACTAGGGTCCTAAGGCGGTGCACAACACATTGGTTCAGGGGCTAGGGCGTTGGCTTAGAGTCTAGGCACCAAAGCATAGAGTCCAATCTCATTGAAACTCTCGGCCAGAACATGGTGGTGCTTGGGGCAACTTGTTTTCAGGTTTTGGGGTGGAGTCTTGGTAAACTTAGAGTCCAGTAGGCTAAATTAACATGTTGGGCACCTTTTGGCTCGACATGGTTCGGGGGTAACTCGCAAAAAATTAAGAGATGGCTCGGGGTCGAAGTTTAGGTGTCAAATAGGGTATCTAAAATAAGAAAAATTGGAAAACGGCTCACGGGGGTCGAGTCGTGGTCCACAAGGGCTAAAATAATATAAAAGGACTAAATTTAGAATTTAGGAATTTTATATTAATGTTTGGGATTTTTCGGGATTAAAACACCGTCAAAATAATCTAGAAAAGATAATTGAAAAAGTCTAACATTTAAGCCAAATAAAATTATGAAAAAATTCACGTAAGCTTAAATAATTATTTGGGACATGTTAGAGTCATGAAATCAAGGAAAAAGTCGAAAAGGTAAAATTTTACGTCTAGGGGTAAAACTGTCTTTTTGCACCTAGAGCATTAGTAAACGTCATGGCAGTGTCCTGAATGCTATTTTTATGAAAATATGATTATTTTTAAATGTTTATGAATTGTTCATGATTAAATGATGATTTTTAAATGTCTAATGGATTTTTATGATTTAAGAAGACATTTAAAATACATGTTGCATGCTTGGTTTCAAAAATAAAAAAAAAACGTAATGATATTCATGATTTTTCTAAAGTGATGTGAATGAAAAATTTTGAAGGATGTGAAATAATTGTGACTAATTCGTTAATGTTGGCGACGTCGTGAGGGTTATGGTCCCAGTGGGAGCCCGACGATCGTGTTTCCATCATTGCGAATATGTGGTAACGGATATGTGGTAACGGATACGTGGTAACGGTTTTGTGGTAACAGAAGAATGAGAATATCGTGAGGGGAAAAGGCCCCAGAGGGAGCCCATTTATGGGAAAAGGCCCCAGAGGGAGCCCCGACGATCGTATTTCTATTCGAATCATGATAGGCCAGGGCCCAGTTGACCGGTGAGAGTGTTGCTGGTGTCCCCCGCCGCCCAGTACTGTGGTTTTATGTAGATGGATCCATCGACCCTCATGAGCATGATCAAGAAAGTCACAATTAACGATCTGAATTCAACAAAAGGAAAAAGGAAAAGGAAAAGGAAAAGGAAAAGGAAAAGAAAAAGGAAAATGTTTATGATCATGAAAAATGTTTTATGTCATGTCATGTTGAGGAAAAAAGGAAAAAGGTTAAGGTTTATGAAATGCATCATGAAAATATTTATGAAAATGTTTATGTTCAAGTTTATGCATCTTCATGAAAACGATATTTTAAGTACAAATATTTTTCACCGTTATATGTTGACTGTATTACGTATTACTCGTTATAAAGATTATGGTGTGTTGAGTCTTTAGACTCACTAGGTGTGATGGATGCAGGTGGTATTGAGGGAGGACTTGATGAGTGATTTGACTGGACTGAAGGCGCACATAACCCGAGGACCAGCGCTACATTTTCCGCATTATGCTTTATGATATTATTTAAAGATTTTAAGACTATTTACTTATGCTTTTGAGAGATTTTGAGAGGTTTAGTATGGGCTTTACTTTTCAAATTTATTGCTTTTTAGGTTTGGTAATCATGCGACGATTTTATTTTATGACCATTGCACTTGATTTTTAAAATGCTAGATGGTTGGTATTTTATTTTAAGGGTTAAAATATTTTATAAAAATATTTTAGTGAAAGCCGAGAATTTTAGAGAAAGAAAAAAAAAATTTCTAGTACTTTTAAAACAATAAAAAGAGCAGGACGTTTCACATCAGTTGCAAGAAGTTGCGAAAAGCTGGTGGTTGACCACAAAAAGAGCCTTAGAACATCGAGGTATCGATATTACTTGGAAAGTATTTAAAGATGAATTTTATCAACGTTTCTTTCCAGTGTCATATCGAAAGGATAAAGGGGCAGAATTTGCAAATCTACGACAAGGGCAATTGAACATTGAAGAATATGTTGCCAAGTTTTCTTCCTTGCTTCGGTTTGCACCCCATGTGGCAGGAAATGACGAGGCCGTCGCGGATCAGTTCATCAATGGCTTAAATCCTGACATTTTCACATTGGTGAACACGGGACGACCCAATACCTTTTCTGATGCACTGAACAGAGCAAAGGGAGCAGAGGCTGGCTTGATTAGGCAGCGAGGGGCTTTCTATAGTGCTCAGAATCAGAGACCGCCACAGCCCGCCGCCCAGTTTCCACCACTTCCTCCTCGATTTGATAGTGGAAGTAGTAGTAGTGGCAAGAAGGATTTTCTGAAAGCAAAAGGCAGACAGTTTAAGAAGTCAGGGAGCAGTTCGTCGAGCTCTAGTGGGTCAAGATAGAGAGGTCCTGGCCAGAGTGCAGAGTATACTGGTGTTTATTACAGTTCTTGTGGTGGTAGGCATGCCACTGAGCAGTGTCAAGGAGTGATAGACAGATGTAACATATGCAGGCAGCAGGGACACTTTGCTAGAGTTTGTCCCCAGAGAGGTGCACAGCGATCCCAGAGTGCAGGGTCATCTGCATCAGTGCCTCAGATTGAGAGACAGACATCTGTACATTCATTCCAGCCACCATCTGCACAGTCTTAGCAGAGACCAGGAGGTAGCCAGACTGTGAGTCAACCTCCTAGACAGCAGGCTAGGGTGTTTGCACTGACCGAGGAGCAAGCCCAGGATGCGCCAGATGATGTTATTGCAGGTAACTGTTTTCTTTGCGGTTATCCTGCATATGTGTTGATAGACACAGGTGCATCGCATACATTCATCTCTGAACGTTTTTCATTATTGCATTCATTACTTGTTGAGTCATTGTCGACTGTAGTATCTATTTCTTCTCCGTTGGGAAGTGGTCTTGTATCTGTGACTACAGTTAGAAATTGTATATTACAATTCGAGGGTCATGAGATTGACTTAGATTGCATTGTTCTTGGTTTGGCTGATTTTGATTGTATTGTTGGGATTGATATGCTAACCAAGTACAGAGCCACCGTAGACAATTTCCACAAGATCATCAAATTCAGACCTGAAATGGCAGAGGAGTGGAAATTCTATGGGAAGGGTTCCAGATCTCGGATTCCCTTAGTATCTGCTTCGACTATGAGGAGATTTTTGCAACAAGGAGCAGAAGGGTTCCTTATTTATTCAGTAGATTTACTGAAGCCGAGCTTGACGTTGGCAGATTTACCAGTGGTTTGCGAATTTGCGGATGTATTCCCAGAGGAGATTCCAGGGTTACCTCCAGTAGGAGAGGTTGATTTCAGTATAGATCTTATGCCAGGCACTGTTCCTATATCTCGAGCCCCGTATAGGATGGCGCCGATAGAGTGAAAGAATTAAAAGCACAATTAGAAGATCTTCTAACCAAGGGATACATTAGACCGAGTGTGTCTCCTTGGGGCGCACCAGTGCTATTTGTATGGAAGAAAGACGGTTCTATGCGATTATGTATTGACTACCGGCAACTGAACAAGGCGACGGTAAAGAACAAGTACCCATTGCCTCGCATTGATGATTTATTTGATCAGTTGCAGGGATCCTCTGTTTATTCCAAGAACGATTTGAGATCTGGATATCACCAGCTGCGAGTACGAGATATTGATATACCAAAGACAACATTTCAAACCAGGTATGGACATTACGAATTTATTATCATGCCTTTTGGTTTAACGAATGCTCCAGCGGTGTTTATGGGACTGATGAACCGCGTCTTTCAGAGATATTTAGATGAGTTTGTGATTGTTTTTATTGATGACATTCTGGTGTATTCTAAGAGTATGACTGAGCATGCCGATCATTTGAGGATTGTATTGCAGACATTGAGAAAAGAGAGATTGTATGCCAAACTATCCAAGTGTGAATTCTGGTTGAGACAGGTTGTCTTCTTGGGTCATATCATATCTGGAGATGGTATTTCTGTGGATCCGAGTAAAGTTGAAGCTGTGATCAGTTGGCCGAGACCGACTTCGGTGCCTGAGATACGCAGTTTCATGGGTCTAGCAGGGTACTATAGACGATTCATCAAAGATTTCTCCAGTATTGCAAAGCCGATTACCCAGTTGACACAGAAGAATGCACCATTTGTGTGGTCTGAGGATTGCGAGTCTAGCTTCCTAGAGTTGAAGAAGAGGCTGACCAGTGCACCTGTTTTGATGATTCTTTCAGGTACTGGCGATTTCGTTGTATATTGTGATGCATCCCACAGAGGGCTAGGATGTGTTCTTATGCAGCGGGATCATGTAATCGCATATGCCTCTAGACAGCTGAAGCCACATGAGACCCGATACCCAATTCATGATCTTGAATTGGCGGCTATCGTATTTGCATTGAAGATCTGGCGTCATTATCTCTATGGCGAGAAGTTTGAGATTTACTCTGACCATAAAAGCCTGAAGTATCTGTTTTCTCTGTCAGAGTTGAACATGAGGCAGCGTAGATGGCTTGATCTACTGAAAGATTTTGATTGCGAGATCAAGTACTATCCTGGAAAGTCAAATGCAGCAGCGGACGCCTTGAGTCGAAAGGTATGTTCCTTATCATTATCGACGATAGGTGTTTCAAATATGATTGAAGATTGTTGCTTGTCGGGTTTAACATTTGATACAGCTAGTAGACCTCTACGACTTGCTTCGATTCAAGTTGAACCAGATTTGATTATGCGAATCAAAGAAGCGCAGAGAACTGATCAGAATATTCAGAAGTCGATTCAGATGGTCAGATCAGGATATCAGTCAGAATATCAGGTACATGATTATGTTCTGTACGTGAATAACCGTCTTGTAGTGCCAGATGTACCAGAATTGAAACAACAGATTATGTCAGAAGCGCACTGTGGTCGGTTCAGTATTCATCCTGGTGGCAGGAAGATGAACAACGATCTAAAGACACAGTTCTGGTGGAAACAGATGAAGTCAGACATTGCCGAATTTGTGTCTAAGTGTTTAAATTGCCAACAGGTGAAGGCTGAGAGAAAGAAGCCCGGAGGTTTACTTCAGAGTTTGTCTATTCCAGAATGGAAATGGGATCACATTTCCATGGATTTCGTGACGAAGTTACCTCGATCATCCCGAGGCTGTGACGCGATTTGGGTCATTATTGACAGATTAACCAAATCAGCGTGTTTTATTCCCTACAGAATGACATACCGACACGATCAGATGGCTGAGATATATGTCAGAGAGGTAGTCAGATTGCATGGTGTGCCGAAGTCTATCGTATCAGATCGTGATCTACAATTCACTTCTCACTTTTGGCACAGTCTGCAGCAGGCTTTAGGTACGACATTGCACCTGAGCACTGCTTATCATCCCCAGACAGATGGACACTCAGAGCGGACTATCCAGACTTTAGAGGACATGTTGAGAGCAGTAGTGCTAGACTTTGGCACTAGTTGGCAAGATTCACTACCGTTGTGTGAATTCTCATAAAACAACAACTATCAAACGAGCATAGAGATGACACCGTTTGAAGCTTTATATGGCAAGAAGTGCAGATCTCCTCTATATTGGGATGATATCTCTGAGGCACCAGAACTTGGGCCTGATATGATTCGTGATATGACTGAGAAAGTGAAGATAATCCAGAAAAGAATGAAGACGGCACAGGATAGACAGGCCAAGTATGCCAATATCAGACGTAGACCGTTAGTATTTGAACAGGGAGACAGAGTATTCTTGAAGATTTCACCTTTCCGAGGCGTTGTCAGATTTGGCAAACGCGGGAAGTTGTCTCCTAGATACATCGGTCCATATGAGATTCTTAAAAGATTGGCAATCGAGCATATCGATTGGCTCTTCCTCCTTCTCTATCCGGGATACATGACGTTTTTCATGTATCAATGTTGCGAAAATATATGTCTGATGATTCTCATGTCATTCGGCCTGACGAAGCTGAGCTGGATTAGACGTTGAGTTATGTTGAACAACCGATACAGATTCTTGATCGGAAAGAAAAACAGCTCCGAACGAAGACTATTCCGTTAGTGAAAGTCCAGTGGAGTCGTCATGGCATCGAAGAAGCGACTTGGGAGACAGAAGCAGATATGAGAAAGAAACATCCCGAGCTATTTACACGACGTAAGTAATTCTTTAGTTTTGATTATATTACTTTTTATGTATGATTCGATAGATTGCCTACGATTTCGAGGATGAAATCATTTCTTAGAGGGGTAGAAATGTAAGGCTTGAGATTATTAGTCTTCATTGATGTGAGACTCAAAAGATATGAGTATGCATGATATAAAATGAGAAGCACTAAGTGAGATGGGAATAGGAAAGACATGGAAAAAGATGAGAAAATATTCAAATAGTTGTGAAGGGCCGAACCTATGACGCATATGCGCGAAGAAATGCCCGCATATGCGCGACACGTCCAGAATCATTGACGCACATGCGCGAGATAAGGCGCGCATATGCGCGACACCTCCAGAGACTTTGGCGCACATGCGCGAGATGAAGCGCGCATATGCGCGAGGTGTTGATGCCGAGACAATATGTCTCGCGCATATGCGCGAGTTAAGGGCGCGCATATGCGCGAGAAGTCCAGCATGCACACTAAGTTGGCACATGGCATGAGCTATATAATGTGTAACACTTTCATTTCTTCATCTCCATCAGCAATAACCGAGAGAAAGAGATTCAGAAAAGCTCCAAGTTCTCCCTAGCTTAGAATTGTGATTGTCTCACATTTAGTTATCCGATTTTCGATCCGGGGTGATATTCGTACTCCTCTTGCTATTGGCTACAAAAGGAAGTAAGTATTGTTAACTTTCAACATGTTTTGAAGTTAAGATGTTGAAGAAACCAGATATTGATGGTTATTATGTATTCTTGTGATATCTCCGAACGTATATTTGAAAACGGATCGAAGAAAGATTATCGTATGTGATTATTTTGTATTTTCAGAAAATGTGTATAGGAGATTATGCAGATTTTGAAGTGTGGTGGATGATTATTGAGAATTGGGAATTGTTGATATCATATATGTGTTATTGAGTTGATCGGTATCGAAATAATACGTCGTTATGCCATCCAAAATGTACCGAGAATGAATATTGTTACGTACATGTATGGATTGAATAGAATGTTGATCTTGTATCTATTGAACATTACCATTTCAGATTCATTGTGCCTCACTTCGACTTCGAGACCTTGACATCGATAAAAGTTCAACAAGAAAGGTATAATTCATGTGACTTTGGGGAGACACAACTCAAATGAGATTCAATTTGAGTTTCCCAACAAAATCACATACTAGATTATGTTTATATTTTGAATGTTTATGCCTTGTTTATAGATTATATTCAAGCCTTGAGATAGGAGTCATTGACAGATTTGTCAAACTAGATGTTCGGTAGTATCGTCGCATTGGAGCAGTTCGACTCCATGTATAGACACTCGATACAGACATGACCGAAATCTAGGAATGAGACGTACCGTTACCCCGATTGGGAGGGTAGGTAATAGACAGCAACGTCTTATTCACACCGGGATCCCTAGAGTAGAGTCGAATTGAGTCAGGACATGATTTGATTGATATTGCATGCTTATATTGATTTGGTTTCATAGACTATGGAACCTATTGCTTTTGATATTATTCATGATAGTTGTTTCATGATTTATATTTTGTTTATGCATGCATACCATGTTTTATACTGGGATTGGTTCTCACCGGAGTTTCCGGCTGTTGTTATGTCTGTATGTGTGCATAACAACAGGTGGGGCAGGATCAGGGTCACGACCGAGATGAGATCGAGATAGAGTGGTGGCTTCGGGCACAGAGGACTGCTAGTAGTTATTGTACTAGACTTGTACTACTTATGATTTGGAGATTGTATAGTATGGAACTTTAGTTTGGTATGGATGTATTAGGACCAACCATGTATTTACGTTTGTTGTAATTAAATAAAGAGAATTCTTATGCTTGGTTTTTATACATTTGATTTAAAGTTAAAAGCAAAAATTTGACCCACGTTTTCTAACAACGATCCGATTAATCCCGTAAAGAACTGAGTTAGAGCCCGGGTCCCCACAACAGGACCCTCGAACACAGGTTTGAACAAGCCCTTTGTGAAGATATCAGCCACCTGTTCTGAGGAAGGAACAAATGTGTGCGGATCAGACCTTGATCCAGTTTCTCCTTTATGAAGTACCTGTCCACTTCAATATGTTTGGTTCGGTCATGCTGAACTGGATTGTGAGCTATACTAATCGCCACCTTATTGTCACAATATAATCTGATCGGTAATGTAACCTCGAGCTTCAAATCTTTCATAACACGTTGAGCCCACAAAACTTCAGTTATCCCATTAGCCATTGCCCTAAACTCAGCCTCTGCACTACTACGAGCTACCACACTCTGCTTTTTACTTCTCCACGTGACTAGATTTCCCCATAGAAATGTGCAGTAACCCGATGTAGACTTCCTATCTATCACAAAACCGGCCCAATTAGCATCGGTATATACCTCAACATTCCTGCTGCCACTCTTCTTGAAACAAAGTCCTTTGCCCGGACATCCTTTCAGGTACCTTAAGATCCTATTTGCTGCTTCAAGATGATCTCTAGACGGTGCATGCATAAATTGACTGACAAGGCTAACCGCAAAAGCTATGTTGGGTCGAGTATGAGAGAGGTAAATCAGTTTGCTGACTAGCCTCTGATACTGATGCACATTGGCCGGAGATTTGCAGCTCATCTCGCCAAGTTTCTTGTTTGCATCAATAGGAGTATCTACTGGTTTACACCCACTCATACCAGTTTCCTCCAGGAGATCAAGTATATACTTGCGCTGAGAAACAACAAGTCCCTTCTCGGACCGTGCGAATTCCATGGCCAGAAAGTACTTTAGTCCTCCTAGGTCTTTGATCTCGAATTCTTTGGATAGTCTAGTTTTTAGTGAACTTATTTCCTCTTTGTCATCACCTGTGAGAATAATATCATCCACATAGACAATTAAAATTGAGACTCTTGAACCTGAGAACTTCATGAACATAGTATGATCGGATTGAGCTTGTAGGTATCCTTGATCCAGAACGAAACTTGTGAATCTGCCAAACCATGCCCTTGGGGACTGTTTAAGTCCATATAGGGCCTTTTGTAGCTTGCATACCTTGGTCCCGAAGTTAGTTTCAAAGCCGGGAGGGGGATCCATGAACACTTCCTCGTTTAGGTTGCCATTTAGGAAGGCATTCTTTACATCAAGCTGCTGTAAAGGCCATTCCAGATTGACTGCAATTGACAACAAGATCTCAACTGTATTCATCATAGCGACTGGAGCAAATGTCTCTGAGTAATCAATACCGTAGGTCTGAGTGAACCCCTTTGCAACCAGCCGTGCCTTATACCTCTCAAGGCTTCCCTCGGCATTGAACTTGGGTGTAAAAACCCACTTGCATCCCACGGTTGTTTTTCTTTAGGCAGATTCTCCATTGCCCACGTCTGATTCTTCTCAAGGGCACCAATCTCCTCATAAATAGCTTTCTTCCACTCAGGACTTTCTAGGGCTTCTTGTATATTTTTTGGTACGTGTACAGAGGAAACATTTCCTGAAAAGGTTGAGAATTTTGGGGACAATCTATTGTAGGTAACAAAGTTAGATACAGGGTATTTAGCACAAGACCTTTTTTCTTTTCTAAGGGCAATCGGAAGATCAAGGGGGTTTGAGACCTTACCTTCAGGAGATGGCTCTTGGTCAGACGCTTGAGAATGAAGAGGTACGTTGTCTCTAACTTCTTGATTTGGAAATCTTCTCCGGTAGACTTGCTCGTAGAATTCTCCTTTTTGATTATTGATTTTACTAATCGGAGAACTTTGAGAATTATTTTGACCATTAGGTCCAATTTCATTATTATGCGGTTTATTATTGTTCTCCACACTTGTGTGGTCAATGTATCCCATGTTTTTAAGAGTCGATGGAGAAATAGTCGATTCCTTATATAATTCGGAATTTTCAACCAGATTTATAGGGTTTTGTTCTAGAGTGTTAGTTGTCCCTTTATTATGTTCAGAAGAGGAGTCATTACTTAGGATATTTTTATCATTTTGGTTTGAAATAGTAAAAGGAAATATTTCCGAATCTTCAACACCTCTGAACTGCCCCTGAAGATGAGGCCCAAAATATGATTTATCTTCAAAGAACGTTACATCGAAAGAAATATGCAGTTTTTTTGACATTGGATCAAAACACTTATAACCCTTTTGAGTAGAGCCATACCCTACAAACACACATTTTTTTGCCTTAGGATCTAACTTACTCATGTTTCTATCCAAATTTCTCACAAAAACAGTACAACCAAACGTGCGCAAGGTAAGGGAATTTGAAAACAATTTAGAGTTTGGAAAGTGTTCCTTAAGTTTATCAAGAGGAGTCTGAAAATTTAACACCTTAGAAGGCACCCTATTCATCAAATATACTGCAGTCAAGACTGCTTCTCCCCACAAGTATTCAGGAACCTTATTGGTGAATAGGAGTGCACGAGTTATTTCCAAAATGTGCCTATTTTTTCTCTCAGCGACACCATTATGTTGTGGACTATCAGTGCATGAACTTTGTTGAACAATACCCTTCTCTTTAAAAAATTGACCTAAAGTTTCCTTAAAATACTCTCCTCCATTGTCATTTCTTAGCATTTGCACATTTGTCTGGAACTGAGTATTAATCATATGGTTGAAGTTTTTAAAAACAGTCTCCACTTCTGATTTTTCTTTCAATAAAAACACCCAACATGAACGAGTATGATCATCTATGAACGTTACAAACCAACTTTTACCAAAACAGCTAGTGACACGAGAGGGACCCCAAACATCACTATGGATTAGTGAGAAGGGTCTGCTCGGTTGATAGTGTATTGGAGGATAAAAAGATCTATGATGTTTTGCCAAGGCACAAATTTCACATTTAAATATAGAAGGATTTTTATTCAAAAATAACTTGGGAAACAAATGTTGCATATAATGGAAACTAGGATGTCCTAAACGGAAATGCCATAAATAAATCTCATTATTCGGATCAATAAACATAGTTTTCAAACCGGAAAAAGCCTAAGCAAGTTTACAAGAGTCGGTTTCCCCATCAAGAATATAGAGACCACCGCATTCTCTAGCATTGCCAATCATCTTCCCCAAGGCCACATCCTGAAAGTCACAATGAGAATCATTAAATTTAGCTTGGCATTGAAGGTCACGGGTTAGTTTACTTATTGAGATAAGGCTACATGACAATTTAGGGACGTGAAGAACATTTAGCAGGGTTATGGTGGATGACAGTTTAATGTCTCCCATTCCTGCAATAGGAGTGAAGGGCCATCTGCAATCCTAACTTTCCTATTCCCTGCACATGGATTATAGGTAGAAAAAAATGTAGAGGACCCGGTCATATGGTCAGTTGCACCTGAATCTATGATCCAGGTACAATCAGGCTTTGAACACAAGAGAGACATACCAGGGACTTTACCATTTTGAGCAAGGGTACAATTTGAAGGTGTTGGGTTTGCTGGTTGAAGTAACCTGAGAAGCTGATCTATCTGGTCCTTAGTGAACGAAAACTGTCCAGAGTTGGTTGATGTCCCTTGTGTCGGTTCAGAAGTAGTTTACAGGGCTCTCTCAGGACGTTTCTTTCAGTCAGCGGGCTTTCCATGAAGCTTCCAACACGTCTCACGAGTATGCCATGCCTTTTTGCAATGATCACACCATGGTTTCTTCTTCTTGTCGAGGTTGTATCCTGGATCATTACCGCGGGACACAAGGGCAGATGTATCATTCGCAGATCCTCCATTAGTCTCATGTATCACCTGGTTATTCATAACCTTTTTTCTGCTTTCTTCTTGGCTTATTTCAGAGAAGACTTCTCTGATTGATGGAAGAGGTCTTCGGCCAAGTATTCTCCCCTTGACTTCATCCAGGTCTTGACTCATTCCAGCCAAGAATACATAGACACGATCATTCTCTTCCCTCTTCTTCTGCCTCGCAAAGTCCTCCTTGCTCTCCCACACATCATCATAGTGTTGGTCTAGTTCCTGCCATAGGGCCACCATCTCGTTGTAGTAGATTGTAACTTCCCTATCATTTTGCTTCAAGTTCCAGAGTTTTGTTTTCAACTCAAAGATCTTGGAAGAATTCTCAGAATCTGAATAGGTCTCTCTGACAGAATCCCACACCTCTTTCGCGGTCTTCATAAACATGTGGGGTTTGGCAATGGAGAGTTCCATTGAATTGAGAAGCCATGCCATGACCAGAGAGTTCTCCGACCTCCATGTCTTGAAGGTTGGCTCTGTCTCTGCAGGTCTGGCTGTTTCTCCAGTAAGGTATCCTAGTTTTCCTCGTCCATCAACTGCCAATTTCACTGATTGAGACCACTCCAAAAAATTCTGACCATTTAACCGATGGACAGTAATTTGAATCGAGTTAGACGTCATGTCGTGTATAGAGGTAGGAGCGGTATTTCTTGAGGTTACCTCTGACTCAGATGTTAATCCGAATGTGCCAAAGGTTACACCTCTATTGCCGACGTTTGCTACCATGAAAGAGAAAGAGACGCTGCTCTGATACCATGTTGGTTTTAAGGATATAATTCACTTATATTTATTGATGAAATAGCTGCAGCTTATATAGTACAGGAGGGAGAAAAAGACTGAAACAGAAACCTAGCATAAAACTAGGATCTGCCTAACAAGCAGCTAGATAAGCTAACAACCAGCTAGATAAGCTGAAACTAACATAACAATAAACAACTGATGACTCACTTGATAATAAATGAATAAATAATGGAGAAAAAAAACTAATAATTCTAACAAATAGCACCAATAATTTCGAATTTCAAAGCAAATGTAGTATGGATTTGCTCACCTTGAGTGTTGAAATGTTTCTTGGAAGAACATAATCAAAGCTCCAATAAATTCTTGGTGAAATTTTCGAGCCCCCTTTCAAACCCTAGGTTTGGTGTTGATTTTGTGGAATGAAGATGGATATTGGATGGAATGAGTGAAGTTATGTAGTTGTGGAGTGGTAAATTTTTGCTTGAAAGAGCAAAATTTGAGTGTGGAGTGTGTTCTTGAGAGAATATTGTGAAGTGAAGGAGAAATGTACTCGGTTATGTCCAATGTTCGCGTGTTTCAGAATTTAAAACAATCGACCGCGGGTGCGGTGCTAAGCTTACCGCGGGTGCGGTCAGGATTCTGGAAAATTTTTATTTTCGACCTTCAGTGACCGCGGGGGTGCGGTGCTTAGCTTACCGCGGGTGCGGTGTGGGTTATGGAAACCTATCGCGGGTGCACTACAAAATAGGCCGCGGGTGCGCTTTACCTACTGGAAATTTTCATTCTTCATAAAGCAAACACCGCAGGGGCGCTGTAAAAATACCGCGGGTGCGGTGTTGTCTCTGTAAAACCAACGCCGGCGCGCTCAATAACGGACTGCAGGTGTACTCTTTGAAATTGTTTTCTCCTCTAATTGTTAGTCCTGAAAAACACAATAGATATTCATAAGATTTGGGGGAATACAAGAACACACTAAACCAAAAAATTACATAATCAATCAAACAATAAAAATACAAGAATAAAAGTAAAATCGAAAACGAAATGCAATAAAGAAACAAAAATTTGGGTTGCCTCCCAAAAAACGCTTGGTTTAACGTCGTCAGCCCGACTGCCACCGGTCTACATCAAGTTGATCCGCCCAAAGGAATGTTGTCAAGATCCCGTACTTCAGTCCCATAATAATGCTTGATCCGTTGACCATTTACTTTAAACGTTCTTCCGTCATTGCACTTTAGCTCAATGGCTCCATATGGTTGGACTGATTCTATTGTAAATGGCCCCGACCATCTTGATTTTAGCTTACGAGGAAATAGTTTGAGGCGTGAATTGAACAACAGTACTTGTTGTCCGGGCTTGAAATTTCTATGCAAGATATGGTTGTCGTGCCACTTCTTGGTCTTCTCCTTGTAGATCTTTGCGTTCTCATAAGCCTCATTTCTAAACTCCTCCATCTCATTCAATTGCAATAGCCGCTGCTCACCAAATGCTTCCATGTCAAAGTTTAGCTTTTTCATGGCCCAAAAAGCTTTGTGTTCCAATTCCAGTGGTAAGTGACAGGCCTTACCAAAGACCAACCTATAAGGTGACATCCCAATAGGTGTCTTGTAAGCCGTTCTGTATGCCCATAAGGCATCATCCAGCTTTAGTGCCCAATCCTTCCGGTTTGTCTTCACTGTTTTCTCCAATATCTGCTTAATCTACCGGTTGGATACTTCGGCTTGTCCATTTGCTTGTGGGTGATATGCCAGGGTCACCTTATGCTTCACATCATATTTAGCCAAAAGTGAGTTAAAGATTTTATTACAAAAATGTGTACCTTCATCACTAATTATGGCTCTTGATGTCCCAAATCTTGTGAAGATGTTCCTGTGGACAATCTTAGCAACCACTCGAGCATCATTAGTATTGGTGGCAATTGCTTCCACCCATTTTGACACATAATCCACAGCAAGCAAAATATAAGATTGACCAAAAGAAGATGGGAATGGTCCCATGAAGTCAATACCCCAAACATCAAAAAGTTCAACTTCCAAAATATTGGTCAATGTGAACTCATGGCGTCTAGAAATATTGCCAACCCTTTGGCATCTATCACATGACTTGGCTAAGGTATATCTATCTTTGAACAAAGTAGGCCAATAAAAACCAGACTATAATACCTTTGCTGCTGTTCTTGATGCTCCAAAGTGACCGCCATATGGTGAAGAGTGGCATTGTTCAAGAATAACTTTCGCTTCTTCCTCTGCTATGCATCTTCTAATCATCTGATCAGCACATCTCTTGAAGACGTATGGATCATCCCTTAGGTAAAACTTTGCATCATAAAAGAACTTCTTCTTTTGGTGATAACTCAAATCTGGAGGGAGAGTACCACAAGACAAGAAATTAGCTATATCAGCAAACCAAGGAAGTATAGCATTTACCTCAAACAACTGTTCATCTTGGAATGCTTCTTTTATGGTTCCTTCATCTATTTTATCTTCAAGTTCGAGCCGTGACAAGTGGTCAGCCACTTGATTTTCACACCCCTTCCTATCCTTCACTTCAAAATCAAACTCTTGGAGTAATAAAATCCACCTTATCAAGCGTGGTTTTGCATCCTTCTTGGCAAATAGGTATCGAATAGCTGCATGGTCAGTGAAAACAATTACCTTTGTGCCGACCAAGTAGGGTCTAAACTTGTCAAATGCAAACACTAATGCAAGCATCTCCTTTTCAGTAGTTGTGTAATTTTGTTGTGCAGCATCCATGGTTTCGACTTTCATAGTAGATTGATCTAAAAATTTATCACGCCTTTGGCCCAACACAACACCTACTGCATAATCACTAGCATCGCACATCAACTTGAAGGGCTCCTTCCAATCTGGTACTATCATGATTGGTGCTGTCACCAATGCCTTCTTGATCTTCTCAAATGCCTGCAGACAATCATAATCAAAAATAAAAGTGGATTCTTTTTCAAGCAAATTACACAAAGGTTTAGTAATCTTAGAAAAATCTTTAATAAATCTACGATAAAACCCGGTGTGTCTTAAGAAACTCATTATCCCTTTGATTTTCTTCGGTGGTGGAAGCTTTTCAATTGCAACTGCTTTGGCTCTGTCTACCTCTAATCCCTTTGAAGACACTTTATGTCCAATAACAATACCCTCTTGGACCATAAAATGACACTTCTCCCAATTAAGAACTAAGTTTTTTTCTTGGCATCTCTGCAAAACGAGGGAAAGATTATGTAAACAGTGATCAAATGAAGAACCAAATACCGAGAAATCATCCATGAAGACTTCCATGATGTCTTCCACCATGTCTGCAAATATGGCCATCATACACCTCTGAAAAGTAGCAGGTGCATTGCATAGCCCAAAAGGCATTCTCCTAAAGGCAAACGTTCCATAGGAGCACGTGAATGTTGTCTTCTCTTGGTCCTCTGGTGCTATAGCAATCTGGTTATAACCTGAATAACCATCTAAAAAACAGTACTGACAATAACCAGCAAGTCTATCAAGCATTTGATCAATAAAAGGTAATGGAAAACGATCTTTACGTGTGGCATTGTTCAAATTTCTATAATCAATACATACTCGCCATCTAGTCACAGTACGAGTAGATATTAGTTCATCATTTTCATTCTTTACCACAGTCATTCCACCCTTTTTAGGCACTACTTGCACAGGAGACACCCAACTGCTGTCAGAAATAGCATATATAACTCCAGCATTTAACAATTTCAACACTTCATTTTTTACTACCTCTTTCATGGCTGGATTTAGCCTTCTCTGATGATCCACATAAGGAGCGTATGACTCTTCCATTAAAATTCTATGCATGCATATGGTGGGACTAATCCCCTTGATATCAGAAATCGACCACCCAAATGCAGTTTTAAATTTCTTCAACACTCTCAACAATTTCACTTTTTCATCTAAAGTAAGAGAGGAAGATATAATTACAGGATATGTTGACTTCTCACCCAAGAAAGCATAGCAAAGATGGCTTGGCAATTCCTTCAAAACAGGGATGAAGGTATTATCTCTGAACATTTTTCTTCTTCCAACTTCTCCTGTGCGGCTTCCTTTACCTTTGGCAACTCTTCAAGAGCTAAAAGTTGCTCTCTCAATTCCCAATCATCATCATCAACTCTACTGACAATACTAGAAAGACATCTTTCTAATGGATCTTCTACTGTATGACCTATACCAATCTCAGCAACACAAGAGTCAATTATATCAATACTTTTACAAGTACTCACCTTGTCGTTACCTTTAATAGCCTTATAGATGTTGAATATCACAGCTTCCCCACAAACTCTCAAGGTGAGTTCTCCTTTGTGTACATCTATCAATGCTTTTTCAGTGGCTAAGAAGGGTCGCCCAAAAATCAATGGAGCATCTTGATCTTCCTCCATATCAAGTATTACAAAATCAGCAGGGAAGATAAACTTGTCAACTTTTACCAAAACATCTTCAACAATTCCACGAGGATAGGTGAGTGACCTATCTGCAAGTTGCAAAGTTATAGTGGTTGGTTTTACCTCCTCAAGCTCCAAGCCCCTATAAACAGAAAATGGCATAAGATTAATACTCGCTCCAAGATCACATAAAGCTTTATTAACTTGAGTACTACCAATAATACAAGGAATAGTAAAACTCCCTGGATCTTTTAGTTTTTGTGGTAACTTCTTTTGGAGAATGGCGCTGCACTCTTCGGTCAACTTCACTGTCTCAAACTCTTGCAACTTCCTCTTTTTTGACATCACATCTTTGATCAACTTTGCATAGTTTGGCATTTGCTCTAAAGCATCAACAAATGGAATGTTGATGTGAATCTTCTTGAAAATCTCCAAAAATTTTGCAAATTGATCATCAATAATCTTCTTCCTAAATCTCTGTGGGTATGGAAGAGTTGGTTTTAGTATAGGAATCCGTTCAACTTCAGTTTCAATCCGAGACTCCTCAACCTTGTTCTCCTTTCCATTTTCACATTCATCTTCTTCAACTCTCTTCTCATTTTCCTCATTCTCTTTGGGTTTTTTAACCTCAAGTTCTCTTCCACTTCTCAAAATTACAGCTTTGCATTGCTCCTTTGGATTCACTTCAGTATTACTTGGAAATTGACCTCTATTTTGATCTCTCATGCATTAGCCAACTGTCCAATCTGTGTCTTCAATGATTTCATTGTGGCACCCATATTTTCCATGTGAGTTTCTATGCCATCAAGACGAGATTCAGTCCTAGCCATCCTTTTACTAGATTCAGCAACAAATGTCCCAACTAGATCCTCAAGTGAAGGTTTTCCTTCCCCCTTCGATATATTGAACCCCGGTGGAGGATTCAACACATTCTTATTATTCGCATATGAAAAATTCTCATGATTTCTCAAACCAGGATGATAAATGTTAGGGGGAGGGTTACCTCGATATCCTCCGTATCCACCAAAATTCCTATTGTTGATATAATGCGCCTCATCAGGAATATGTGGTTCTTCAATAACAACCGATGCATTTTCAACCTCTGGTGTACTAGCTTTATTCATAGCTGCAATTTGAGTTGTTAAAGCTGAAACTTGTGCGGTCAGTGATGTAATAGAATCTACGGCATAAATTCCATCTAGTTTTTTTACTCCTGACCTCTCAGACGGCCACTGATAACTGTTAATGGTCATCTGTTCAAGCAAATCATATGCTTGATCAGGTGATTTGGCAAATATCGTGCCACCAGCTGCTGCATCCACAGTGCCTCTTGTTTGTCCATTCAAACCATTGTAAAACAATTTAATCTGTACCCAATCTTCAAAACCATGGTTTGGACACCTCCTCAACAACTCCTTATACCATTCCCATGCCTCATATAATTGCTCAAAGTCAGTCTGCCTAAAAGTACTTATCTCAATCTTCAATTGTGCAGACTTCGTAGGTGGAAAATATTTAGCAAGGAACTTGGTTGTTAACTCCTGCCATGTAGTGATACTCCCCAAAGGAAGCGATTGGAGCCATCCTCTTGCTTGGTCCCTAAGAGAAAAAGGAAACAAGCGCAATCAAATTATATCATCAGGAACACCATTTATCTTTACCGTGTCATTGATCTCAAGGAATGTTCTGAGATGTAGGTGAGGATCTGCAGTAGCGGCTCCCCCAAATTGGTTCTGTTGAACCATGTTTATCAATGCGGGCTTGAGCTCAAAGTTGTTTGCATTAATAGTCCCTCGTGCTATGCCCGAATAATGAGCATTTAGTACCGGCCTAAAATGATCTCTGATGGGTATTGCAGGGGGTGGATTTTCGTTATCTCTGTTATCAGCCATTGTTTGAATCGCTTCTCTTCTTGCCTTTCTTAATCTTCTTGTGGTTCTTTCGATCTCGGGATCAAAGATAAGCAAGTCAAGATTTTGCGATCTTCGCATGCACTGTCAAACAAAGATAAGAAACAAATCAATGTTTAATGTAATACAATAAAAGCAGCTCTAAATTAAAATCTAGACTAATTTTTGTAACAATAAAATATAAATTTAAAATAAACATCCCCGGCAACGGCGCCAAAAACTTGTAGCGTGTTTTCTTGATTGCTCGCAAGCGCACGACGTCAAATTATAGTCAAAAAGTAGTAAAATGTATTTTTGAGTACAAGTATCGATCCCACGAGGAATGTGTATATAAATGTATATTAGTACTTGTAATTAAAATAGTCTCGACTTTATTTAGAATAATCAATTAAAAGATTTGTTTGCAAGAATAACTAAATTGAAAATGGATTTAAATGTAACACCAATTTAAAGCAAGTAACAATAGAATAAAAGATCTAGAGGTCCGATTTCACACAACTGTCCACCATGTGTAATTTCTTGTAGCTATGTTATAAAAATCCTTCTTATTCATTAGCCAAGAATCCTATAATTATCTACTCCCTCTCCCGAGTGTGAAGTAGATTGTAATTATCTAAAAATGGATTGCAACGTTCCCATCAACAATCTACAAATAAATAACACATCAAGCACTAGATTCTCTATGAGCTTCGATAGCATTATAGGCCCTCCCGAACTCTATAAATACCATTGATGTATTTTTCCATTTCTTGTTTATAATTTCATCTTCCGAGTGATAAATTGTAAACATATAAATCATTCAAATTATGGCCAATAAATTGAAAGCATTAATATTAGAACAATACAAATGAACAATATGAAGAACTTAAATAACTTAGTTCATAGATTCTAACACATGGTTTTTAGTTTTGTTCCATCTTTCCTCTAGAAATAAAAATTAGTTCATAATAATACAAGCAAAACAACAAAACATGGTTTTAAAACAAGACATATCAACTGAAAAATAAAAGAAAGAAGAACTTAGAACAAGAGTTTGAAGTGCTGATTCCGTCCCCGGAGTTGTGCAAAAGAGTTCTCAAGAACTTGATGAACTTGGATCTTCAATCCTCTAGCAGCAGCCTCTACTCCTTCCTTGGCTCCCCAATACCCTAGATGGTAAGTAAATGATGTAATTTATAGTCCCAGCAAGCCTCAATCCGTAGCACACCAAAATCTTGAACTTTCATGCGCAGCACACCAAAATACATATTTTTCTGATTCTGTTTTGCAAGGAGCGCGGGTGCGGTCAAGGGGACACCGTGGGTGCGGTGTTGGTTCTGGTGTGCGAGCGCAGGTGCGGTATGGATTTTAGCGCAGGTGCAGTGCTTCACCGCAGGTGCGGTGTATGTATAAGCGCGGGTGCGCTGCAGCTTTTGTAATTTTGATCTTTTGCACTTTCCAATTCAACACTTTACTACTCCAAACTCTCATTCTAAGCTATCAAACAACAACAACAAAAACAATAACAAATCAAATAAAATCTGCTCAAGAATCATAAAATTCCAAGTTAAAAATAAGTAATAAAAGTGCAATAAATTGCACTTTTCAAGAATTCCTTAATATAATCAAGGATCCAATTTTAAAATCTACAATTACAGATCAAATCGAGAATTGTGTTTCAACCAGTGGTAATAATATTCTTAATAAACAAGAACAAGCTTATTCTATTAAAGAAGTAAAAAATCTTTTACAGAAAAAATATAGTAACCAAAATCCAGTTACTATACATGATCTGATTAAAGCGATTAATAATGTTAAAGAACAAATAAATATTTTACAGCAAAACAAAGATAGTTTAAATTATCATATTTCAGTTATTGAAAATAACAAAGAAGATTTAGTATTTTGAAACATCTACTGCTTAAAATTCTACTGAAATATTTTTTTAAAGCTCTTTTCTGAAATTCTCAAATACATGCATGCAATAAAAACAGTCAATTACACATTTTAAAAAGTCGTCCAACCACGGAATAAAAATAACTACAGTTAATTAAATCTTAAAATAAAATCAATATCCTAGTCTACTGTTTTAAAAGAACTCAACGTCTATCAAAATCATCAACATATAGAGAGATGCAAAAACATTTAAAATATTGTTTACACCCATGACATAATCATAATATGCTGAAGAATGCAAAGTCCTCGGGTTAACATATGCACCCCCAACTCAGTCTACTCAGTATTCAGCGCATCCAGTCTCTTCATCAACAAACTGCTCACCTGCACCATTCACACCTAGTGAGTCTAAAGACTCAAGACACCTGAACCGTTATAACAAGTGCGTATATATATCATGCAACATTGAAAATAATGATAACAAAGTAACTTTCATGATCTTTCAAAGCATGAATATAAACATAAACATAAACATATCAAATCATGTCATATCGTGTCATTATATACGTATTATTTTCCTTAATTGAATCAAATCATTAGTTGTGACTTTCGTGTCAGCTTTAATTCGATGGATTCATCTACGTATAACCGCGGTACGCGGCGGCAGAGACATCAACAATAGTTGGCCTTACATGTTCGTGTTCATGTTAGTCACAACCAACTCCCCTTTTTCGAAACATGTCATCGTATTAATCACTTGTAAAAATCATACATATGCGTAAATTTTCTTAAAACCAAGCATGCAACGTATTTTCCGAATTTTCATAAAAATTCGTGTTCATATTAAACATATAAATTTTAAAATTTCGACCCGAATCCAACCAAACTTATTGAAACACCTCAAAACATATTTATAATTATTTCCTAGACGTAAACTCGAGCTCATTCAGTAACTTGTATGTGGGGACCCGGACGCTAATCATCTTCTTAATCATCTTTGGGATTTAATTATTAATTAAGATAAACAGGGTCTAAAAATTTTTCTTTTTAAAATATAAGTGTGGAACGTAATGGAATTTAACTAATATACATCTCAGTATAAAAGTACAATAATGTACAACAATTATTCAAACTACTCTAAGGTTCAACTACTAATTTTCAGTATTAAACCAAGTCTACATCCAAGTCCGGAATCACCACTCTAATCTCGATCTCTCATCATCCTCTTGACCCTGATCCTGACCCACCTGTTGTCATGCACACATACAAACAAGACAATAGCCGGATACTCCGGTGAGAATAAATCCCAGTATAAATAATGTATACATGCAGTTAACTGAATTAACATAAAAGCATGAATTATATCTTATCACATGTAGCATAATCAAACAACATGTATCCATACCAGTCTGTAAATAAAACATAAATCAATACGGATCTGTAAATCAAATTCTAGTCTCAATATCTAAAACTCGACTCATCTCTTATTCTAATCTAGGGATCCCGGTGAATAAGAACGTAACAAGTCTCCCACCTACTACTACGAGTCGCAGTGGCGGTACGTTCTTATTTCTGGACTTTGGTCTAATCTATATCGAATAGAATGCTATCTGTATCTGAAGCATAACGATATACCAAACGTCCAGTGCCTTGGCGTATCTACCAAGACTAAGCCTATTCTGACAATGTGCAATGGGTCAGTGACAAGTCTGTCAAAATCTAACCCCTCTGTCAGTGACTCTTACTTAATAGCTCTCTGCATTCTACTTATATTTCAATAGAATAAACATACTCATTAAAACACAAAGGTATAAAAACAATACCATACAAGTATGTGATTTAGGAAAACTCGAGTTAAATCTAACTCAAGTCGATCTCCCAATGAACATCCATTTATACCTTTCTCTTCTCGGTATGATGAAAACGAAGTCTTGTATTCCAATCTGTCCATATCCAAATCTGATAATGACGATCATATAAATACCATATCAGTATATAACTCAATTCAAGACCTGTTCTGATCAATAATCACATCAGTATATAATCTGATCGATATCTGAACAAGGTACAATCTAATTCATATCAATGATATCACGGTACAATCGAAATCATTACTGAATCTGATTAATATCAATCTACTGATGTTTCGACGGCATAATAATACAGTCACGATAACCCCGTCTATCTCAACATCACAGATATAATACCAGAATTCATAACCAGTATAAGTACACTCAAAATCTGAATAATAACACAACTCTGATATAAAATCTCAACTAAATCAACTCTGAAATTCATAACAATTTCATAAACAATCTATTCTTTAATATGACTTCAGTTATACAATGTCTACTGTAGCAGAAACATCATATCTGATTCATATTCAATTCTGAAAATATCATAAATTCAATTCATGTCTAAACGTAACGAAACTTACGTCCTTGTATAGCTCGTAGCGAGAGGAGTACGATACTATGTTCGGATTCGACTTCTGATACACGGATATCTCAAAATCACTATTTGAAGATATGAAAGGCTTTAAGAAATTTGTTGAAGGAAAACCCATGATTTCTTATGCTGAAATCGTGAGAATCAATACATATATATATATCTCAATTGCATGTCAAACAAATGGCTAAACCTTCACACTGCACGTCGCACCGCGGGTGCGCTCCATGTATTGATATGCATCAACTTTCCCCGAAGCTTGGACCGCGGGTGCGCTCTGTCTTTTAACGCGGGTGCGCTGACCCTACTGGTACAACACCGCGGGTGCGGTCTGTCTAGCACCGCGGGTGCGGTGTCACTTCCGTAATTAATCTCCAACTCTCTGTCCATCAACCGCGGGTGCGGTCTTGTTCGTAGCGCGGGTGCGGTCTAGACTTTATGCAACAGTTCATAATTTCATTTAGTGCTTCTCATTACATGTCATGCATACTCATATCTTCCGAATATCACATCAATGAAGACTAATAAATCTCGAGCCTTACATTTCTCCCCCTCTAAGAAATGATTTCGTCCTCGAAATCACAAGTAATTAATTCAGACATATCAGAAGGAATGTATATAGAGTTTAAATCAAAACTCATGTCAATGAATCCATTCTGAAATCTTAATCTCATATCAGATTCTGTCTTTCAAGGAATATTTCTAATGCTCCGTCGACTTTACTGTATATGCAACAGTAGAATATTCTTCGTTCTAAATTTTCTTCCTTTCACGGATCTCTGATTCCAGACCGGAGTAGTCATTCAAGAAGCATAAAATCATAATACCACTCGAAATCATTTTAATCGAATCAATCGCAAAATACTGGCTATACAACATCCGTATATACCAATCAACGGCTCATACCAAATCAATATCATTAGCTGATATCAAATCTGTTTATCCCAGTCAAGGATATATTAAGTCTTCGGCCCCAAATACCAATCGTCATCATCCGACGTTGGCATATTAAGTCTGTCTGGTCTGAGCTATCTTTATTTTCTTCTGAATTAGCTACATTTTCTTTGTCACATCTCTGACTGTATCAAATCTTATCTCAGGTATCTCCGAGATATTATTCTTATACCAAAGAAATCTGCAGTACTCACTGTACAATGTATCGTCTGTAACTATTTCATTATCCATCCGGTCATCTGATAATATAATCGTACAATAATTCACACAGCGACAATATGTCATATCAACTGGTGCTAGCATCCAGCACTGCCACTCCCTGGATATCTCTCAATATCCGGATAGTACATTCTGGCTATCTGTCAGTCGGTGGATAATATATGAATGAGTTCATGGTACGTTCTGCCACAATTAAAAACTCAATCAAAATCACAATCTGATATAGTCTAGTTCTACATTCTACTCAATCTGACCATTTCTTTGACATCGATCTTTGTCATCTGGTCATGTTTGTACGTCATCTTGTACAAACTAATAGATATGGATTGAACAATCTGTCAATCACAATCATATCATATCATAATCTGGAAAGTATTGCAGTGGTCTTATTACGAAATTCATCGAAATATACTCCCCATGTCTAGTCAAGAATATACAAATTCTGTAATAAATCTTCTGATCTCTATCTTTCTATCTTCATTTATTGGCGGTTCAGACATTTCATTACAATTCTGCCAACATTTCAGCATAAATTCTGCCATAACTGATTTAATCTGTCTATATCAAAACTATCTGTTCGAATTATCATATACTTTCTGTTACCGGAATGACTACTGAATCTATTTCTGTGCGCTTCTGACCCTATCTGTCATTTCCAATTCGAACTATTTGTTATAAACAATCAGTTAATGATATAAATTAAGGAAAAATACCTACCTGGTATTCAGTTCTGACTATCGATATGAAGTTCTGTTTTACAATTCTGAAACATTTGGCATCACCAGATAATCATTCTCATACCGTAACAAAATCACATATCTGCCACTCTGATCGATGTTCTGCTCTGATTATCGAAATTAAGCTCTGAACACTCTGATTATCTTTCTGATCTACTGAAGTTCTCGAATTCAACTCTGATTCGGTTTGAATAATCTATATCAAACACTGACTCAGAATAACAGTACTATCAAATCAGATTCATAATATCAATAATCTATACTGATCTAGTGAGTTATTAAACTCATAAAACGGCAATTCCTGGCAATATTGTCAATTCTGACTAATCAATCACGTCTTCATGTCGTTCTGATCAACTGTTATATATCATCTGCAAATATAATATGCCCTCAAACAATATAAGCTGTCTCAAATATTGTGTTAGAACAATAACAATACTCAAGCAGATACAAAACAACAATCGTATAAGATAATCTGCCAACTAAGACCAAAATAAATTTCTGACATTCTGAATTTTATGATCTTTTTGACATCGGTATCGTTCTCAGAGACTGATCACAATCTCAACTGTGTCAAAATCAATCGGTTACTAAATTCAGATATCACATACTCTGAATACAATCTGTTTCAAACAGGATTCATATATGAAAATTTCTGTATACAATAATCATAGTTCTCAGAGTATTCAATACAATCTTTAGATACTCGATTCAATCAATCAGATGCTACAAATATATCAAAACATCATAGATACAACGAGCATAAAATCATCATAATATCTCTGAACATACTGAAATATGCCACCGAGAAACACTAAATCAAATGTAACTCCTGGTCGGTACTCTTCTACTGATCTTTCAATTCTCTGCACCTTCAATATCATTCTGTACTGAATTCTAAAACACAACCTGTACCTGGTATCAATTCAATTCTGAAATCTATCTTTCTGATATAAAGAAAATCTGAAATCTTATCGGGCAATTATCAGCCAACTCGTACATCACTGGCAATCTACCAATGCTAGGCTCGATTTCAGTACATCTACTGAATACATAAGGATACCATCTGCTCCTTTATGTATCAATCGAGTCATAATCAATACAGATATCAAAGGAATTCTAAATCTAGAATCCTTACCGAGGAAATCTTTACTCATCAGCCATATCTGGTCTGAATTTTTTTTATACTCTCCTGAAAGGAATCTGTAATAGTTTTGTACTTGTTCAACATATTAATATCAATAATGCGGTCAACTATGAAATACAAGTACATCATAATCTAACTCGACCTCATTCTCATCTTACTGTAGTATACAATATATAACAGAAATCTCTGATATCAATTTTTCTTTTCCAACAAGTAAGAGAATCAATACTACAGTACAATCAGACTCAACAGATACAGCATATCTCAATGCAACTCAGTCAAAGGTAATCGTAGGGAATGCATTAATATATATCAATACCTATGCAATATAATCATAAAAGAACAGTACCTGTCACTATATCATCAAGTGCCTCTTGGGTCTGTTCCTCGGTCACTACCACCAGATGGTCCTGATCCCTGAAATCTTCGGGAATCTCTCTGTGGACAAACTTTAGCAAAGTGTCCCCGTTGTTTGCAGATATTGCATATACCAGTCACTCCCTGGCATTGCTCGGTAGGATGTCTTCCTCCACAAGTTCTGCAATACCCTACAATGTAATCCGAGCTAGAACCACTGGAGCTAGATGACCCGCTCCCTAACTTCTTGAACTGCTTCTTTCGAGCTTGTAACTGATCTTTCGTCCCACTACTGCTACTGCCCATCTCAACTCTGTGGGGCAGTTGCTGTAAACTCGATATTGGAAGAACATACGATGCTCTCTTTTGTCCTCTCAGAACTGTTTCTGCTCTTTTGGCTCTGTTCAAGGTATCAGCAAAATTAATCGATCGTTTCACATTTACCAATGTACGTATCTCCGAATTCAATCCCTGAATGAACTGATCAGATATAGCTTCATCATTTCTAGCAACATGAGGGACAAAACGTAGCAAGGTTAAGAACTAGCCCAATTACTCATCAATACTCAAGTGACCCTGCCTCAAATTTGAAAACTCTGCACTTTTGTCTTGTCTGTATGATACGGGGAAAAATCTTTGATAGAATTCAACCTTAAAAATTTTCCACGTAATTAGTGAACTACGTTGTTCCAAAGCTTCTTTGGTTATTAGCCACCAACTTCTTGCAGTCTCTTTTAGCTGGTTCCCAATCAGTGTGACTCTACAATCATCTGTGAAACCAAGAAATTCAAATAGCATTTCTATGTTTTCAAGCCAATTCTCACAATCTACTGGCGTCTCAGTACCCTTTAAAATCGGCGGTTGAAACGACTGAAACCTCTTCATCGGTGTTTCCATCTGAGTTTCTGATACATCTATCTGTTCAGTCGAAGTACTACCCCTTTCTGGAATTCTCCGTGGAGGTATATCTGCTTATCAAAACATTAGTACTCAAATACTACAAATCTGTTCCAATCTTTCTCTGATCATCTTACTGCTGATCATGAATCAGATCTGATTCATACTCAATAATACATAATACCAACTCAAATCAGATAATAAGGTAAACATGTATTTTAAAGCAGTAAAACATAATCTCATGCTAGCATACACAATGTAAATCAACATTAAAATAAATCTCATGCTAGCAATCACATGCAAGGAAAGAAAGCTCAATCTACCCCGCTCATTCTCTTCTATCTCAGTCTAAAGGATCTATCGCTCTGATACCACCTGTGGTGGGGACCCGGACGCTAATCATCTTCTTAATCATCTTTGGGATTTAATTATCAATTAAGATAAACAGGGTCTAAAAATTTTTCTTTTTAAAATATAAGTGCGGAACGTAATGGAATTTAACTAATATACATCTCAGTATAAAAGTACAATAATGTACAACAATTATTCAAACTAGTCTAAGGTTCAACTACTAATTTTCAGTATTAAACCAAGTCTACATCCAAGTCCGGAATCACCACTCTAATCTCGATCTCTCATCATCCTCTTGACCCTGATCCTGCCCCACCTGTTGTCATGCACACATACAAACAAGACAACAGCCGGATACTCCGGTGAGAATAAATCCCAGTATAAATAATGTATACATGCAGTTAACTGAATTAACATAAAAGCATGAATTATATCTTATCACATGTGGCATAATCAAACAACATGTATCCTTACCAGTCTGTAAATAAAACATGAATCGTAATCTACGAAACATAAATCAATACGGATCTGTAAATCAAATTCTAGTCTCAATATCTAAAACTCGACTCATCTCTTATTCTAATCTAGGGATCCCGGTGAATAAGAACGTAACAAGTCTCCCACCTACTACTACGAGTCGCAGTGGCGGTACGTTCTTATTTCTGGACTTTGGTCTAATCTATATCGAATAGAATGCTATCTGTATCTGAAGCATAACGATATACCAAACGTCCAGTGCCTTGGCGTATCTACCAAGACTAAGCCTATTCTGACAATGTGCAATGGGTCAGTGACAAGTCTGTCAAAATCTAACCCCTCTGTCAGTGACTCTTACTTAATAGCTCTCTGCTTTCTACTTATAATTCAATAGAATAAACATACTCATTAAAACACAAAGGTATAAAAACAATACCATACAAGTATGTGATTTAGGAAAACTCGAGTTAAATCTAACTCAAGTCGATCTCCCAATGAACATCCATTTATACCTTTCTCTTCTCGGTATGATGAAGACGAAGTCTTGTATTCCAATCTGTCCATATCCAAATCTGATAATGACGATCATATAAATACCATATCAGTATATAACTCAATTCAAGACATGTTCTGATCAATACTCACATCAGTATATAATCTGATCGATATCTGAACAAGGTACAATCTAATTCATATCAATGATATCACGGTACAATCGAAATCATTACTGAATCTGATTAATATCAATCTACTGATGTTTCGACGGCATAATAATACAGTCACGATAACCCCGTCTATCTCAACATCACAGATATAATACCAGAATTCATAACCAGTATCAGTACACTCAAAATCTGAATAATAACACAACTCGGATATAAAATCTCAACTAAATCAACTCTGAAATTCATAACAATTTCATAAACAGTCTATTCTTTAATCTGACTTCAGTTATACAATGTCTACTGTAGCAGAAACATCATATCTGATTCATATTCAATTCTGAAAATATCATAAATTCAATTCATGTCTAAACGTAACGAAACTTACGTCCTTGTATAGCTCGTAGCGAGAGGAGTACGATACTATGTTCGGATTCGACTTCTGATACACGGATATCTCAAAATCACTATTTGAAGATGTGAAAGGCTTTAAGAAATTTGTTGAAGGAAAACCCACGATTTCTTATGCTGAAATCGTGAGAATCAATACATATATATATATCTCAATTGCATGTCAAACAAATGGCTAAACCTTCACACTGCACGTCGCACCGCGGGTGCACTCCATGTATTGATATGCATCAACTTTCCCCGAAGCTTGGACCGCGGGTGCGCTCTGTCTTTTAACGCGGGTGCGCTGACCCTACTGGTACAACACCGCGGGTGCGGTCTGTCTAGCACCGCGGGTGCGGTGTCACTTCCGTAATTAATTTCCAACTCTCTGTCCATCAACCGCGGGTGCGGTCTTGTTCGTAGCGCGGGTGCGGTCTAGACTTTATGCAACAGTTCATAATTTCATTTAGTGCTTCTCATTACATGTCATGCATACTCATATCTTCCGAATATCACATCAATGAAGACTAATAAATCTCGAGCCTTACATTTCTCCCCCTCTAAGAAATGATTTCGTCCTCGAAATCACAAGTAATTAATTCAGACATATCAGAAGGAATGTATATAGAGTTTAAATCAAAACTCATGTCAATGAATCCATTCTGAAATCTTAATCTCATATCAGATTTTGTCTTTCAAGGAATATTTATAATGCTCCGTCGACTTTACTGTATATGCAACAGTAGAATATTCTTCGTTCTAAATTTTCTTCCTTTCACGGATCTCTGATTCCAGACCGGAGTAGTCATTCAAGAAGCATAAAATCATAATACCACTCGAAATCATTTTAATCGAATCAATCGCAAAATACTGGCTATACAACATCCGTATATACCAATCAACGGCTCATACCAAATCAATATCATTAGCTGATATCAAATCTGTTTATCCCAGTCAAGGATATATTAAGTCTTCGGCCCCAAATACCAATCGTCATCATCCGACGTTGGCATATTAAGTCTGTCTGGTCTGAGCTATCTTTATTTTCTTCTGAATTAGCTACATTTTCTTTGTCACATCTCTGACTGTATCAAATCTTATCTCAGGTATCTCCGAGATATTATTCTTATACCAAAGAAATCTGCAGTACTCACTGTACAATGTATCGTCTGTAACTATTTCATTATCCATCCGGTCATCTGATAACTATAATCGTACAATAATTCACACAGCGACAATATGTCATATCAACTGGTGCTAGCATCCAGCACTGCCACTCCCTGGATATCTCTCAATATCCGGATAGTACATTCTGGCTATCTGTCAGTCGGTGGATAATATATGAATGAGTTCATGGTACGTTCTGCCACAATTACAAACTCAATCAAAATCACAATTTGATATAGTCTAGTTCTACATTCTACTCAATCTGACCATTTCTTTGACATCGATCTTTGTCATCTGGTCAAGTTTGTACGTCATCTTGTACAAACTAATAGATATGGATTGAACAATCTGTCAATCACAATCATACTATATCATAATCTGGAAAGTATTGCAGTGGTCTTATTACGAAATTCATCGAAATATACTCCCCATGTCTAGTCAAGAATATACAAATTCTGTAATAAATCTTCTGATCTCTATCTTTCTATCTTCATTTATTGGCGGTTCAGACATTTCAGTACAATTCTGCCAACATTTCAGCAAAAATTCTGCCATAACTGATTTAATCTGTCTATATCAAAACTATCTGTTCGAATTATCATATACTTTCTGTTACCGGAATGACTACTGAATCTATTTCTGTGCGCTTCTGACCCTATCTGTCATTTCCAATTCGAACTATTTGTTATAAACAATCAGTTAATGATATAAATTAAGGAAAAATACCTACCTGGTATTCAGTTCTGACTATCGATATGAAATTCTGTTTTACAATTCTGAAACATTTGGCATCACCAGATAATCATTCTCATACCGTAACAAAATCACATATCTGCCACTCTGATCGATGTTCTGCTCTGATTATCGAAATTAAGCTCTGAACACTCTGATTATCTTTCTGATCTACTGAAGTTCTCGAATTCAACTCTGATTCGGTTTGAATAATCTATATCAAACACTGACTCAGAATAACAGTACTATCAAATCAGATTCATAATATCAATAATCTATACTGATCTAGTGAGTTATTAAACTCATAAAACGGCAATTCCTGGCAATATTGTCAATTCTGACTAATCAATCACGTCTTCATGTCGTTCTGATCAACTGCTATATATCATCTGCAAATATAATATGCCCTCAAACAATATAAGCTGTCTCAAATATTGTGTTAGAACAATAACAAT
The DNA here is from genome assembly GCF_025594145.1 of Primulina tabacum. Taxonomy (NCBI): domain Eukaryota; kingdom Viridiplantae; phylum Streptophyta; class Magnoliopsida; order Lamiales; family Gesneriaceae; genus Primulina; species Primulina tabacum. Next base: position 16,059,412 of record NC_134555.1, on the reverse strand, counting down.
ACTCAAGCAGATACAAAACAACAATCGTATAAGATAATCTGCCAACTAAGACCAAAATAAATTTCTGACATTCTGAATTTTATGATCTTTTTGACATCGGTATCGTTCTCAGAGACTGATCACAATCTCAACTGTGTCAAAATCAATCGGTTACTAAATTCAGATATCACATACTCTGAATACAATCTGTTTCAAACAGGATTCATATATGAAAATTTCTGTATACAATAATCATAGTTCTCAGAGTATTCAATACAATCTTTAGATACTCGATTCAATCAATCAGATGCTACAAATATATCAAAACATCATAGATACAACGAGCATAAAATCATCATAATATCTCTGAACATACTGAAATATGCCACCGAGAAACACTAAATCAAATGTAACTCCTGGTCGGTACTCTTCTACTGATCTTTCAATTCTCTGCACCTTCAATATCATTCTGTACTGAATTCTAAAACACAACCTGTACCTGGTATCAATTCAATTCTGAAATCTATCTTTCTGATATAAAGAAAATCTGAAATCTTATCGGGCAATTATCAGCCAACTCGTACATCACTGGCAATCTACCAATGCTAGGCTCGATTTCAGTACATCTACTGAATACATAAGGATACCATCTGCTCCTTTATGTATCAATCGAGTCATAATAAATACAGATATCAAAGGAATTCTAAATCTAGAATCCTTACCGAGGAAATCTTTACTCATCAGCCATATCTGGTCTGAATTTTTTTTATACTCTCCTGAAAGGAATCTGTAATAGTTTTGTACTTGTTCAACATATTAATATCAATAATGCGGTCAACTATGAAATACAAGTACATCATAATCTAACTCGACCTCATTCTCATCTTACTGTAGTACACAATATATCACAGAAATCTCTGATATCAATTTTTCTTTTCCAACAAGTAAGAGAATCAATACTACAGTACAATCAGACTCAACAGATACAGCATATCTCAATGCAACTCAGTCAAAGGTAATCGTAGGGAATGCATTAATATATATCAATACCTATGCAATATAATCATAAAAGAACAATACCTGTCACTATATCATCAAGTGCCTCTTGGGTCTGTTCCTCGGTCACTACCACTAGATGGTCCTGATCCCTGAAATCTTCGGGAATCTCTCTGTGGACAAACTTTAGCAAAGTGTCCCCGTTGTTTGCAGATATTGCATATACCAGTCACTCCCTGGCATTGCTCGGTAGGATGTCTTCCTCCACAAGTTCTGCAATACCCTACAATGTAATCCGAGCTAGAACCACTGGAGCTAGATGACCCGCTCCCTAACTTCTTGAACTGCTTCTTTCGAGCTTGTAACTGATCTTTCGTCCCACTACTGCTACTGCCCATCTCAACTCTGTGGGGCAGTTGCTGTGAACTCGATATTGGAAGAACATACGATGCTCTCTTTTGTCCTCTCAGAACTGTTTCTGCTCTTTTGGCTCTGTTCAAGGTATCAGCAAAATTAATCGATCGTTTCACATTTACCAATGTACGTATCTCCGAATTCAATCCCTGAATGAACTGATCAGATATAGCTTCATCATTTCTAGCAACATGAGGGACAAAACGTAGCAAGGTTAAGAACTAGCCCAATGACTCATCAATACTCAAGTGACACTGTCTCAAATTTGAAAACTCTGCACTTTTGTCTTTTCTGTATGATACGGGGAAAAATCTTTGATAGAATTCAACCTTAAAAATTTTCCACGTAATTAGTGAACTACGTTGTTCCAAAGCTTCTTTGGTTATTAGCCACCAACTTCTTGCAGTCTCTTTTAGCTGGTTCCCAATCAGTGTGACTCTACAATCATCTGTGAAACCAAGAAATTCAAATAGCATTTCTATGTTTTCAAGCCAATTCTCACAATCTACTGGCGTCTCAGTACCCTTTAAAATCGGCGGTTGAAATGACTGAAACCTCTTCATCGGTGTTTCCATCTGAGTTTCTGATACATCTATCTGTTCAGTCGAAGTACTACCCCTTTCTGGAATTCTCCGTGGAGGTATATCTGCTTATCAAAACATTAGTACTCAAATACTACAAATCTGTTTCAATCTTTCTCTGATCATCTTACTGCTGATCATGAATCAGATCTGATTCATACTCAATAATACATAATACCAACTCAAATCAGATAATAAGGTAAACATGTATTTTAAAGCAGTAAAACATAATCTCATGCTAGCATACACAATGTAAATAACATTAAAATAAATCTCATGCTAGCAATCACATGCAAGGAAAGAAAGCTCAATCTACCCCGCTCATTCTCTTCTATCTCAGTCTAAAGGATCTATCGCTATGATACCACCTGTGGTGGGGACCCGGACGCTAATCATCTTCTTAATCATCTTTGGGATTTAATTATCAATTAAGATAAACAGGGTCTAAAAATTTTTCTTTTTAAAATATAAGTGCGGAACGTAATGGAATTTAACTAATATACATCTCAGTATAAAAGTACAATAATGTACAACAATTATTCAAACTAGTCTAAGGTTCAACTACTAATTTTCAGTATTAAACCAAGTCTACATCCAAGTCCGGAATCACCACTCTAATCTCGATCTCTCATCATCCTCTTGACCCTGATCCTGCCCCACCTGTTGTCATGCACACATACAAACAAGACAACAGCCGGATACTCCGATGAGAATAAATCCCAGTATAAATAATGTATACATGTAGTTAACTGAATTAACATAAAAGCATGAATTATATCTTATCACATGTAGCATAATCAAACAACATGTATCCTTACCAGTCTGTAAATAAAACATGAATCGTAATCTACGAAACATAAATCAATACGGATCTGTAAATCAAATTCTATTCTCAATATCTAAAACTCGACTCATCTCTTATTCTAATCTAGGGATCCCGGTGAATAAGAACGTAACAAGTCTCCCACCTACTACTACGAGTCGCAGTGGCGGTACGTTCTTATTTCTGGACTTTGGTCTAATCTATAACGAATAGAATGCTATCTGTATCTGAAGCATAACGATATACCAAACGTCCAGTGCCTTGGCGTATCTACCAAGACTAAGCCTATTCTGACAATGTGCAATGGGTCAGTGACAAGTCTGTCAAAATCTAACCCCTCTGTCAGTGACTCTTACTTAATAGCTCTCTGCTTTCTACTTATAATTCAATAGAATAAACATACTCATTAAAACACAAAGGTATAAAAACAATACCATACAAGTATGTGATTTAGGGAAACTCGAGTTAAATCTAACTCAAGTCGATCTCCCAATGAACATCCATTTATACCTTTCTCTTCTCGGTATGATGAAGACGAAGTCTTGTATTCCAATCTGTCCATATCCAAATCTGATAATGACGATCATATAAATACCATATCAGTATATAACTCAATTCAAGACCTGTTCTGATCAATACTCACATCAGTATATAATCTGATCGATATCTGAACAAGGTACAATCTAATTCATATCAATGATATCACGGTACAATCGAAATCATTACTGAATCTGATTAATATCGATCTACTGATGTTTCGACGGCATAATAATACAGTCACGATAACCCCGTCTATCTCAACATCACAGATATAATACCAAAATTCATAACCAGTATCAGTACAACTCAAAATCTGAATAATAACACAACTCTGATATAAAATCTCAACTAAATCAACTCTGAAATTCATAACAATTTCATAAACAGTTTATTCTTTAATCTGACTTCAGTTATACAATGTCTACTGTAGCAGAAACATCATATCTGATTCATATTCAATTCTGACAATATCATAAATTCAATTCATGTCTAAACGTAACGAAACTTACGTCCTTGTATAGCTCGTAGCGAGAGGAGTACGATACTATGTTCGGATTCGACTTCTGATACACGGATATCTCAAAATCACTATTTGAAGATATGAAAGGCTTTAAGAAATTTGTTGAAGGAAAACCCACGATTTCTTATGCTGAAATCGTGAGAATCAATACATATATATATATCTCAATTGCATGTCAAACAAATGGCTAAACCTTCACACTGCACGTCGCACCGCGGGTGCGCTCACTTTTGCACCGCGGGTGCGCTCCATGTATTGATATGCATCAACTTTCCCCGAAGCTTGGACCGCGGGTGCGCTCTATCTTTTAACGCGGGTGCGCTGACCCTACTGGTACAACACCGCGGTTGCGGTCTGTCTAGCACCGCGGGTGCGGTGTCACTTCCGTAATTAATCTCCAACTCTCTGTCCATCAACTGCGGGTGCGGTCTAGACTTTATGCAACAGTTCATAATTTCATTTAGTGCTTCTCATTACATGTCATGCATACTCATATCTTCCGAATATCACATCAATGAAGACTAATAAATCTCGAGCCTTACATTTCTCCCCCTCTAAGAAATGATTTCGTCCTCGAAATCACAAGTAATTAATTCAGACATATCAGAAGGAATGTATATAGAGTTTAAATCAAAACTCATGTCAATGAATCCATTCTGAAATCTTAATCTCATATCAGATTCTGTCTTTCAAGGAATATTTCTAATGCTCTGTCGACTTTACTGTATATGCAACAATAGAATATTCTTCGTTCTAAATTTTTTTCCTTTCACGGATCTCTGATTCCAGACCAGAGTAGTCATTCAAGAAGCATAAAATCATAATACCACTCGAAATCATTTTAATCGAATCAATCGCAAAATACTGGCTATACAACATCCGTATATACCAATCAACGGCTCATACCAAATCAATATCATTAGCTGATATCAAATCTGTTTATCCCAGTCAAGGATATATTAAGTCTTCGGCCCCAAATACCAATCGTCATCATCCGATGTTGGCATATTAAGTCTTTCTGGTCTGAGCTATCTTTATTTTCTTCTGAATTAGCTACATTTTCTTTGTCACATCTCTGACTGTATCAAATCTTATCTCAGGTATCTCTGAGATATTATTCTTATACCAAATAAATCTGCAGTACTCACTGTACAATGTATCGTCTGTAACTATTTCATTATCCATCCGGTCATCTGATAACTATAATCGTACAATAATTCACACAGCGACAATATGTCATATCAACTGGTGCTAGCATCCAGCACTGCCACTCCCTGGATATCTCTCAATATCCGGATAGTACATTCTGGCTATCTGTCAGTCGGTGGATAATATATGAATGAGTTCATGGTACGTTCTGCCACAATTACAAACTCAATCAAAATCACAATTTGATATAGTCTAGTTCTACATTCTACTCAATCTGACCATTTCTTTGACATCGATCTTTGTCATCTGGTCAAGTTTGTACGTCATCTTGTACAAACTAATAGATATGGATTGAACAATCTGTCAATCACAATCATACTATATCATAATCTGGAAAGTATTGCAGTGGTCTTATTACGAAATTCATCGAAATATACTCCCCATGTCTAGTCAAGAATATACAAATTCTGTAATAAATCTTCTGATCTCTATCTTTCTATCTTCATTTATTGGCGGTTCAGACATTTCAGTACAATTCTGCCAACATTTCAGCAAAAATTCTGCCATAACTGATTTAATCTGTCTATATCAAAACTATCTGTTCGAATTATCATATACTTTCTGTTACCGGAATGACTACTGAATCTATTTCTGTGCACTTCTGACCCTATCTGTCATTTCCAATTCGAACTATTTTTTATAAACAATCAGTTAATGATATAAATTGAGGAAAAATACCTACCTGGTATTCAGTTCTGACTATCGATATCAAATTCTGTTGTACAATTCTGAAACATTTGGCATCACCAGATAATCATTCTCATACCGTAACAAAATCACATATCTGCCACTCTGATCGATGTTCTGCTCTGATTATCGAAATTAAGCTCTGAACACTCTGATTATCTTTCTGATCTACTGAAGTTCTCGAATTCAACTCTGATTCGGTTTGAATAATCTATATCAAACACTGACTCAGAATAACAGTACTATCAAATCAGATTCATAATATCAATAATCTATACTGATCTAGTAAGTTTAGTAAACTCATAAAACGGCAATTCCTGGCAATATTGTCAATTCTGACTAATCAATCACGTCTTCATGTCGTTCTGATCAACTGCTATATATCATTTGCAAATATAATATGCCCTCAAACAATATAAGCTGTCTCAAATATTGTGTTAGAACAATAACAATACTCAAGCAGATACAAAACAACAATCGTATAAGATAATCTGCCAACTAAGACCAAAATAAATTTTTGACATTCTGAATTTTCTGATCTTTTTGACATCGGTATCGTTCTCAGTCACTGATCACGATCTCAACTGTGTCAAAATCAATCGGTATACTAAATTCAGATATCACATACTCTGAATACAATCTGTTTCAAACAGGATTCATATCTGAAAATTTCTGTATACAATAATCATAGTTCTCAGAGTATTCAATACAATCTTTAGATACTCGATTCAATCAATCAGATGCTACAAATATATCAAAACATCATAGATACAACGAGCATAAAATCATCATAATATCTCTGAACATACTGAAATATGCCACCGAGAAACACTAAATCAAATGTAACTCCTGGTCGGTACTCTTCTACTGATCTTTCAATTCTTTCACTCCATTCAGTGACATTCTGCACCTTCAATATCATTCTGTACCGAACTCTAAAACACAACCTGTACCTGGTATCAATTCAATTCTGAAATCTATCATTCTGATATAAAGCAAATCTAAAATCTTATCGGGCAATTATCAGCCAACTCGTACATCACTGGCAATCTGCCAATGCTAGGCTCGATTTCAGTACATCTACTGAATACATAAGGATACCATCTGCTCCTTTATGTATCAATCGAGTCATAATCAATACAGATATCAAAGGAATTCTAAATCTAGAATCCTTACCGAGGAAATCTTTACTCATCAGCCATATCTGGTCTGAATTTTTTTTATACTCTCCGGAAAGGAATCTATAATAGTTTTGTACTTGTTCAGCATATTAATATCAATAATGCGGTAAACTCAGAAATACAAGTACATAATAATCTAACTCGACCTCATTCTCATCTTACTGTAATATACAATATATCACAGAAATCTCTGATATCAATTTTTCTTTTCCAACAAGTAAGAGAATCAATACTACAGTACAATCAGACTCAACAGATACATCATATCTCAATGCAACTCAGTCAAAGGTAATCGTAGGGAATGCATTAATATATATCAATACCTATGCAATATAATCATAAAAGAACAGTACCTGTCACTATATCATCAAGTGCCTCTTGGGTCTGTTCCTCGGTCACTACCACCAGATGGTCCTAAACCCTGAAATCTTCGGGAATCTCTCTGTGGACAAACTTTAGCAAAGTGTCCCCGTTGTTTGCAGATATTGCATATACCAGTCACTCCCTGGCATTGCTCGGTAGGATGTCTTCCTCCACAAGTTCTGCAATACCCTACAATGTAATCCGGGCTAGAACCACTGGAGCTAGATGACCCGCTCCCTAACTTCTTGAACTGCTTCTTTCGAGCTTGTAACTGATCTTTCGTCCCACTACTGCTACTGCCCATCTCAACTCTGTGGGGCAGTTGCTGTGAACTCGATATTGGAAGAACATACGATGCTCTCTTTTGTCCTCTCATAACTGTTTCTGCTCTTTTGGCTCTGTTCAAGGTATCAACAAAATTAATCGATCGTTTCACATTTACCAATGTACGTATCTCCGAATTCAATCCCTGAATGAACTGATCAGATATAGCTTCATCATTTCTAGCAACATGAGGGACAAAACGTAGCAAGGTAAAGAACTAGCCCAAATACTCATCAATACTCAAGTGACCCTGTCTCAAATTTGAAAACTCTGCACTTTTGTCTTGTCTGTATGATACGGGGAAAAATCTTTGATAGAATTCAACCTTAAAAATTTTCCACGTAATTAGTGAACTACGTTGTTCCAAAGCTTCTTTGGTTATTAGCCACCAACTTCTTGCAGTCTCTTTTAGCTGGTTCCCAATCAGTGTGACTCTACAATCATCGGTGAAACCAAGAAATTCAAATAGCATTTCTATGTTTTCAAGCCAATTCTCACAATCTACTGGCGTCTCAGTACCCTTTAAAATCGGCGGTTGAAACGACTGAAACCTCTTCATCGGTGTTTCCATCTGAGTTTCTGATACATCTATCTGTTCAGTCGAAGTACTACCCCTTTCTGGAATTCTCCGTGGAGGTATATCTGCTTATCAAAACATTAGTACTCAAATACTACAAATCTGTTCCAATCTTTCTCTGATCATCTTACTGCTGATCATGAATCAGATCTGATTCATACTCAATAATACATAATACCAACTCAAATCAGATAATAAGGTAAACATGTATTTTAAAGCAGTAAAACATAATCTCATGCTAGCATACACAATGTAAATCAACATTAAAATAAATCTCATGCTAGCAATCACATGCAAGGAAAGAAAGTTCAATCTACCCCGCTCATTCTCTTCTATCTCAGTCTAAAGGATCTATCGCTCTGATACCACCTGTGGTGGGGACCCGGACGCTAATCATCTTTGGGATTTAATTATCAATTAAGATAAACAGGGTCTAAAAATTTTTCTTTTTAAAATATAAGTGCGGAACGTAATGGAATTTAACTAATATACATCTCAGTATAAAAGTACAATAATGTACAACAATTATTCAAACTAGTCTAACGTTCAACTACTAATTTTCAGTATTAAACCAAGTCTACATCCAAGTCCGAAATCACCACTCTAATCTCGATCTCTCATCATCCTCTTGACCCTGATCCTGCCCCACCTGTTGTCATGCACACATACAAACAAGACAACAGCCGGATACTCCGGTGAGAATAAATCCCAGTATAAATAATGTATACATGCAGTTAACTGAATTAACATAAAAGCATGAATTATATCTTATCACATGTAGCATAATCAAACAACATGTATCCTTACCAGTCTGTAAATAAAACATGAATCGTAATCTACGAAACATAAATCAATACGGATCTGTAAATCAAATTCTAGTCTCAATATCTAAAACTCGACCCATCTCTTATTCTAATCTAGGGATCCCGGTGAATAAGAACGTAACAAGTCTCCCACCTACTACTACGAGTCGCAGTGGCGGTACGTTCTTATTTCTGGACTTTGGTCTAATCTATATCGAATAGAATGCTATCTGTATCTGAAGCATAACGATATAACAAACGTCCAGTGCCTTGGCGTATCTACCAAGACTAAGCCTATTCTGACAATGTGCAATGGGTCAGTGACAAGTCTGTCAAAATCTAACCCCTCTGTCAGTGACTCTTACTTAATAGCTCTCTGCTTTCTACTTATAATTCAATAGAATAAACATACTCATTAAAACACAAAGGTATAAAAACAATACCATAAAAGTATGTGATTTAGGGAAACTCGAGTTAAATCTAACTCCAGTCGATCTCCCAATGAACATCCATTTATACCTTTCTCTTCTCGGTCTGACGAAGACGAAGTCTTGTATTCCAATCTGTCCATATCCAAATCTGATAATGACGATCATATAAATACCATATCAGTATATAACTCAATTCAAGACCTGTTCTAATCAATACTCACATCAGTATATAATCTGATCCATATCTGAACAAGGTACAATCTAATTCATATCAATGATATCACGGTACAATCGAAATCATTACTGAATCTGATTAATATCAATCTACTGATGTTTCGATGGCATAATAATACAGTCAAGATAACCCAGTCTATCTCAACATCACAGATATAATACCATAATTCATAACCAGTATCAGTACAACTCAAAATCTTAATAATAACACAACTCTGAATAGAATCTCAACTAAATCAACTCTGAAATTCATAACAATTTCATAAACAGTCTATTCTTTAATCTGACTTCAGTTATACAATGTCTACTGTAGCAGAAACATCATATCTGATTCATATTCAATTCTAACAATATCATAAATTCAATTCATGTCTAAACGTAACGAAACTTACGTCCTTGTATAGCTCGTAGCGAGAGGAGTACGATACTATGTTCGGATTCGACTTCTGATACACGGATATCTCAAAATCACTATTTGACGATATGAAAGGCTTTAAGAAATTTGTTGAAGGAAAACCCACGATTTCTTATGCTGAAATCGTGAGAATCAATACATATATATATATCTCAATTGCATGTCAAACAAATGGCTAAACCTTCACACTGCACGTCGCACCGCGGGTGCGCTCCATGTATTGATATGCATCAACTTTCCCCGAAGCTTGGACCGCGGGTGCGCTCTGTCTTTTAACGCAGGTGCGCTGACCCTACTGGTACAACACCGCGGGTGCGGTCTGTCTAGCACCGTGGGTGCGGTGTCACTTCCGTAATTAATCTCCAACTCTCTGTCCATCAACCGCGGGTGCGGTCTTGTTCGTAGCGCGGGTGCGGTCTAGACTTTATGCAACAGTTCATAATTTCATTTAGTGCTTCTCATTACATGTCATGCATACTCATATCTTCCGAATATCACATCAATGAAGACTAATAAATCTCGAGCCTTGCATTGTGTAATCTGTTTTAAAACTTGGATCGGAGTCCCGGTTTTAACGTGAATTAACCTGAAACTCAACCAAATCTTTCCACACTTAAACCATGACCTAATCACACGTGACCAGCCCTTAAATCACACATTTCAAACCACCTAAAGCCCTCGAAAAATCTCGATCAGCTGTTGGAATTTTCTACAAGTAAGAACTTTCGAACCTTAGTGCACCTAGCTCCCACAACTCGACCCTAGGCCCAAAACCAACATGATCAGCCCTTAACCAACTATCCTAAGACCAAGGTCGAGCCATGAGATCCCCCCTGGACCAACCAAACATCTACAACTTCTTCCCGTCGGTTCGCTCGACTCACCCATGAAGCAACCCAACTTGCCACATAACTTTTGAACCACCTCCAACCTTGTGTCCAGCAGCTCATGGACCATTCCCAACCTTGACACGGACTCACTAGGGTCTGGACCATGGCCTGGACTGAGCCCATGCACACTACTCTCACTCCTTTTACCCGATCTAGCCATAACAACCATCAAGACACAAGATCCGATCGACCCCTAAGCCGCACGCTTCAGACCTGATCTCGACACTAAACCTTCACTAAACCTGCTGCAAATCGTCTCTTAACGTCAAACCCGGCAGCTTCTACGACCATGTCAACAAAAACGTGAGTTACATGAAGAAAAGTGAAGTGTTTCCATGAAAATTTGATCCATGTTCATATAACTTAGAAGAGCTGATGTTTTTTCATGCATAAACACAAAAATAGATATATATTGATGTGAATGATGAGAAAAAAGAGGTATAAGGCGTGCCTTGCGTATTTACACTCGAAAACCTTGACACAATTGCGTAGAACGGGACCGGGGGGACGAGATGAGTTCCTTTAAAAACTAGAGAAAACCGAGCAAGATGGCTGCTGAAATGTCACAAGCTGCTGCTGGAGGTGGAGAGGGTGGGGCGGCCGAAATATGAAGTGAGGAGGGGTTAGGGTTTTCTGTAGGGCTAGATATAATATTAGGTGTATATTGGACCTAATTTAAAATAATGAGGATGAGTAGGATTTTAAGCCCAATATATCTTAAAGTAGGCACATTAAGCCCAAAAACACCCTCGTAAAATATTTTGTTTAGGTACGTTTTTGAAAATAATGTCTGAACCTTCAAAAAGTCTTCCGACTTGCTAAAATTCACGTACCGGTTTAAAATATGATTCGATGGGTAAAAGTACCTTAACAAGGCTCATTTTCGAAAATCACCCCTATTTACACCATATATTAAATAATTAAAAATAATTATTTAATTAAAACAATTTTCCTTAATTGTCCACGGTCTTTGTTCCTCGTTCGAGCGTGAAATACTGCTAAAAGCTCTATATCATGCAATCTTAATGAACCAAGAATTAAACATATATACTCATGTTAAAATCATGCATTTAATGCATTAAAAATAAATTAATTAAAATACATAAGAAATTTGATAACTTACATGCATGTGGTTCACGTGGATCTTAAAATTTTTTAGACGTTAAATATTTAATTATGAAGGTTTTGATAATCTTCAAGATATTTCATTTCCTGGTCCAAATAAAAAATATTTATCTGTTTTAAGCAAAATTATATCTAAAAATTTTTATATTAATATTAATTTATTAATTGATAATTCTTATAAGAAAAATTTTCTGGCTATGATTTATAGTGGTGCAGATTCCTGCGATTATTTCTAGTATAGAATGAGTAAATCATGCACTTTGATATCTTATTGAATAAAAAGGGTGATATTGTTCCTCCATTGATCAAAAATGTTATAAAGAGTGATTATTTCCTACTAAATATTTTCATAAAACTATTAATTCTCTTTCTTATGCTGGAGGAGAACCTTTATAAATAAATTTTAAATTACCAATCATATATTTGCAAAGATAAAAACTGTATTTTAACTATTTTTTATTAGCAAAAGATATTTCTAGTGAACTTATAATTGGACTTTCTTTTATTTATCAAATTTATCCTTTAACTTATGTTATGAAACATGTATTATAGGAAACTTTCAAGGTAACTCTATTTCTTTCCATTTTATAACCAAACATGTTCATATAATTTTAAATGTAACTTTTCAAGTTAATTCCTTAAAAGAGGAAGTAAAATTTTTGACTATTGATGATAAATTACAAAAAAAAAATAAATAAATTAAATTTATAATAAATTCTCATTAGAAATATGTAATGATTTTCCAATTCCATATGAAGATAATTTTGAGGAAAGAAACATTTTTACTAAGGCTCGTCCTTGTCAAATGAATTCTAAATATTTAGAATTATGCAAGAGTAAAATTCATTCTTTATTAGAAAAATGGTTTGATAAAATCTTCTCAATCTCCTTGGTCATGCACTGCTTTCTATGTTAATAAACATTCTGACAAGAAGGAGGTGTTCCCAGATTAGTTATAAATTATAAACCTCTTAATAAGGTTTTAAATTTGATTAGACATCGTATTACCAATAAAAAAATTTATTAGATAGACTTTGTCCATGCTATTATATTTTCAAAATTTGATTTAAAATCAGGATTTTGGCAAATTCAAATTAAAGAATCTGATAGATATAAAACTGCTTTTAATGTACTAATATGACATTATAAATGGACAGTTATGCCTTTTTGTTTAAAAAACGCTCCTTCCGAATTTCAACAAGAATAATATTTTTTACTCATAGTAATTTTATCATCGTTTATATTGATAATATTTTAGTATTTTCAAATGATATTGAAACACATTTTAAACATCTAGATATGTTTTAAAAAATTGTTAGGCAAAATGGACTTGATATCAGATCTAAAATGACTTTATTTCAAATTACTATTAGATTTTTTGATCATATGATTGAAAAGGAAAAAATAATTCCTATTCAAACAAGTATTGATTTTGGTTCAAAATTTCCTAAAATTATAGCTGATAAAACTCAGTTACAAAGATTTTTAGTAAGCTTAAATTATATTTCTCCTTATAATAAAAATCTTACTGAGGACTATGCTATCTTATATGATATATTAAAAAAATCCTTTACTTTGGTCAAATAAACATACCGAAGCTGTTAAAAATATTAAAGAGAAAGTTACAAATCTTCCTTGTCTTATGCTTGCAAATCCCCAATGGAATACAATTATAGAAATTTATGCTTCTGATATAGGTTTTAGATGAATTTTAAAACAAATAGATTCCAAAACAAAGAAAGAATATCTTATTCTTTTTTACTCTGGAAAATGGAATAATGCCCTAAAAAATTATTCTATAGTAGTAAAAAAATCTTAGCTATTGTTAGATGTATTTTAAAATTTCAAGATGATTTATATAATCAAAAGTTTATTATAAAAACTGATTACAAATCTACAAAATTTATGTTTATGAAATATTTTAAACATGATGTTTCTAAACAAATATTTGCATGATGACATGGTCATTTTGCTACTTTTGATTTTGAAATAATTTATAAAAAAATGTGAAGATAATTATATATTAATTTCTTAACCCCATAATATTTATCATGATTTCAGGTAAGTACCAAAGAGGTAGAGGTGATTACTCTTATAGAGGAAGAGGTGGAAGAAGAAAACTCCATAATATTATTGTTCAACATGGGAAAAAGAGACTTATAACCTAAAATATTAATAGCTCATCAATCAGTAACATTACTGATCAAAATGATCCATTATATAATGATTTTCAAGAATTCTTGAAACAAAAACAGAAGAATAATATAGATTCTTCTCAGACATCCTATGTCAATATTGCCAAAGAAGATTATGGCGATTCAGCTCTATATAGAGACTAAATATTGACATAGGATGTCTGAGAAGAATCTATATTGCCAAAGAAGATTATGGCGATTCAGCTCTATATATAGAGACTAAATATTAAGATTTAATTCTTCTTATAAAAGAAAAAGATATCCAATGGGAAAAAACTCTGTTGACTATCATGGAAAGATATCTAACCAATAAATCATATATAATGGTTATTATAAAAGAGAACTTTATGAAAATCTTCTGTTATCTACTAAAAGTATTGAAATAACTCAATTTTATAGTAATACTCAATAAAAAGAAAATTATAACTTCTAAAAATTTATTACAAAGAAAATTATTTTTATGGAAAAATGGGGTATATCTCTATTAGTAGAAAATGAATTTTATTCTCAAAATCATCAAATAACTTTTAAATTCAATTTTTGGGATTATATTTAGAATTTTAATAAAACTTTGTTCTATGAAAATGAAAAAAGAAAACATACTTAGTTTTTAAAATCTGTGAAAATGTTTTCTATTTTCCAGTTTCTAACTGGTTTTTAATTTGGTGGAGAATCTTCGGTCCATCAGCAAAAAATTTGCTAGAGGTTTTTATAAAACTGATGAATATTTTGTTAAATTTTTCTCCAAAAATTTAAAGTACATTATTAGAACATTGGATAGATGGAAAACTTTATGTTTATTCTTTCTGGAATTTGGTATTCCATGGATATGGAAATGAAAACAAGAATTTGGTTATACTGATTAAGGAATTCCCTGCCTATGGAGAGTCAGTTCTACAAAAGTTTGAGAAAAATTGCTAAGAGATGACCCTGATATAGGAAAACCTTATGGTTATGAAACTCGTTAAAATATGGATGAAAAAATATATCTTATCAGAAAGATTATAATAAACAACAAGAAAAAGAATAATATTCGATGAGTTCTTTCTAGATTCATACTCAGAAATATTCTGAAATCAATTCCAAAGAAAAATGATCGAAGTTTATATTGAAGAGATGAAGAAAAATCTTTATAAGAATATTGGATGTTCAATTTCTAAATCCGATAAATATGTGGCATCTGAATCAAGTGAAAATCAATTCATCCATTTAATGCAAATGCAGGATGCTCAATATTTAGAGGAATATTGTAACGTCCAGAAAATTTAAAGGTCCACGCGAACCATATGCACAAATTATTAAACTCCTTTGTATTTTAATTATATGTTTTAATTGCATTAATTAATTATGTTGTGCATATTGACATGTTTAAAATATACTTTTCTACATTGTTGCATTAAAAATGTATTTTTAAAGGTTATTCGAGTTGCGATCGAGGAACGGAGACCGAGGGCTGAAAATAAAAAATATTTCTATTAAATAGTTGTTTTTAATTATTTAAAATATGAGTTATGCTTTTTCTTATTTCAAAAAAAAATAAAGGGTTTTGAAGTGATTTTATATGTTGGGACGTAAATTTTATCGGTGTTGGTTTTCAACAAAAATACGAACTTTTTTTTGGCAACCCGGTTAATAAATTCGCATATTTAATAAAAGAAAAACCTTGTTAATATTTTTACTAATGTCCTAATTATACTAATGGGCCTAACTTAAGGCTTAATAGGCCTAGCCTAATTAGCAAAGCAAATTAGTATTTAAAGCATGAACTAATCTCAAAACCCTACACTTTTTCCACAAAAATAATCGGCCACCCTATTCCATAATCTAGGAACTCTCCCCACCCTACACACACACGGCACACATCATATCATCCTAGGTGAATTTGGAAAGGGTTTTCGAAAGTTGCAAGCAAAATCAAGCCAAGGTTCGCGTCCCGTTCTTCGTCGTCAACGATTGTTCGAGCGTAAATTGCGCAAAGACATGCCATACATCTCCTTTTCTCATCCATCATATCATATTATGATTTGAATTATTAGGTGCATGAAAAACATGACTTTATTTTCAGAATTTTCGTAATATTGCATGTATGCTTGAAGAAACATGGTTTTTGATTCAAATAAATTGCATATTGATTGGTTAAGGGGCTGCCATGACATAAGGTAAGATCAAGAGAGGTTTTTACATGAATTAGAGTCACACACACTCACCAAACTTACCGCAAAAAGGAAAAGAAACAGCAGGAACCGAGAAACTTGTTGTCAAAGGGTTTTGGGTTCGGTTTTCTTGAGGGAAGGGGGCGGCTTGGTCTTGGTCTTGTCTAGCACTCGACCAAAGTCTGTCATGGGTCAGGGGGAGAGTCCTAGCCAAGCTAGGACTCGAGTAGGGGCTGGGGAAAGAGTCCTAGCCATGCTAGGACCCTACCCGAGAAATTGCATGTGAGGCGCGCAGGGTTCAGCGTCGCGCAAGGGGCTTTGGGGCGCAGCCTGGATTTGAAGGTTGGGTTCTAGGGAGTCCTTAGGGTCCTTAGAGGGTGTACAACAGGTGGGTTTAGCGGTTGGGTGCGTGGGGAAGAGTCGTAGAAGCAAAACAAGAGTCCTAGTCTAGGTGCAACTCTCGGCCAGCTTAGGGGTAAGGAGAAGAGGGCTCGTTTTTGTGGTTTGGGCTGGGTTCTTGGTGGTCTAAGGGTCCAGTAGGTTAAGTTAGGTGGTTGGTCAAGTTTTGGATCAACATGGCTCGGGGGTAACTCGTGAAAATCGGAAGTTGGCTCGGGGTCGAAGTTTAGGTGTCAAATAGGGTGTTTTAAGTAAAGAAAAATTGGAAAACAGCTCACGGGGGTCGAGTCGTGGTCCATAAGGGCTAAAACAATATAAAAAGACTGAATTTAGAATTTTGGAATTTTATATTAAAGTTTGGGATATTTCGGGATTAAAACACCGTCAAAACAGGTAATTAAAGATAAATGAAAAAGTCTAATATTTAAGCTAAATAAAATTATGAAAAAATTCATATAAGCTTAAATAATTATTTGGGACATGTTAGAGTCAAGAATCAAGAAAAAAGTCAAAATCGTAAAATGTCAAGTCCAGGGGTAAAACGGTCTTTTTACACCTAAAAAATTAGTAAACGTCATGGCAGTGCCTTGAATGCTGTTTTATGTGCTAATATGATTATTTCATATAGTTATGGATGTTTATGGAATTTTTTATGTTAAAATGATAATTTAAATGTTTATGGGATTTTATATGTTAAAATGATATTTTAAATGTTTAGGTGATTTTATATGTTTATGATTTAATATGTCAAAATGTTATTTTAAATATTTTGAGGTTAAAATGTCATTTAAAATGTTTACGTAATGTTAATGATTAAATTATAATTTTTAAATGTCTAAAAGATTTTTATGATTTAAGGAAGACATTTAAAAGACATGTTGCATGCTTGCTTTCAAAAACAAAATGTTATGTTATGCATGATTTTTATAAAGTGATGAGAATGTAAATGTTGAAGGAAGTGAAGTGATTGTGACTAATTCGTTAAAGTTGGCGACATCGTGAAGGTTATGGTCCCAGTGGGAGCCCGACGATCGTGTTTCCATCATTGCGAATATGTGGTAACAGTTTTGTGGTAACACAAGAATGAGAATATCGTGAGGGGAAAAGGCCCCAGAGAGAGCCCATTTATGGGAAAAGGCCCCAGAGGGAGCCCCGACGATCGTATTTCTATTCGAATAATGATAGGCCAGGGCCCAGTTGACCTGTGAGAGTGTTGCTGGTGTCCCCCGCCGCCCAATACTGTGGTTATATGTAGATGGATCCATCAACCTTCATGTCATGATCAGGAAAGTCACAATTAACGATCTGGATTCAACAAAGGAAAAATAAAAGGAAAAGGAAAAGGAAAAATGTTTATGATCATGTTAAAAGGTTTTATGACATGTCATGTTAAGGAAAAGGAAAAAGGTTAAGGTTTATGTTATACATGTCATGAAAATGTTTATGCTTGAGGTTGACGCATCATTATGAAAATGTTTCTATTTAAAGTTCATGCATCATAAAAGATTTACGAAAATGTTTATGTTCAAGTTTATGCATCTTCATGAAAATGATATTTTAAGTACAAATATTTTTCACGGTTATATGTTGACTGTATTACGTATTACTTGCTATAAAGATGATGGTGTGTTGAGTCTTTAGACTCACTAGGTGTGATGGATGCAGGGGAGGTTGAGGGAGGTCTTGACGGGTGATTTGACTGGACTGAAGGCGCACACAACCCGAGGACCAGCGCTTCTACTTTTTCCGCATTATGATTTACGACTCATGATTTACGTTAAGGATTTTTAAGATTATTCATTTATGCTTTTTGAGAGATTTTTGAGAGGTTTAGTATGAGCTATACTTTTCAAATAATGTTTTTAGGTTGGTAAAATGTTTGACGATTTTATGCTTTAAAATATATTCCTTTGGATTTTTAAATAGCAGTTAGATGTTTATTTTTAAAATGATGTCAAAAAAATTTTATCGTTCGGCCGATGCTAAGTGAGGTTTAAAAAAAAAATTCTAGTACTTTTAAAGCAATAAAAAGGGCAGGACGTTTCAGTTGGTATCAGAGCAAAGATCCTGTAAAGGGTTGTGCCACCATCAGCGCCGGGAAGATCAGTCGTCAAGCCTCAACTTGTAAGTTTAAATGCTTTATATGATTTTATGATGTTACCTGCATAAGTACATGAATTATATGTTCACGTCACATGTTTAATAGCATTACGAGGATATATGTTTTATATGCATTAGAATTTTTTTATGTGTTACGATATGAAATAAGAAATTATTTGGTTTCAAAGCATGTTGGTTTTGTGGTGGAATTGGACTATGTTGATTTTTGGGTTTTAGTATTGACGTTCTACTTTTTGGGCTATAAGTTAATCGTGAATATTATGAATGCTTTTGGGACATGTAGATTTTCTAAGAAAATATTTATGATTCGTGGTTGCTAGTTGAATTAATTTTTGGGAATTAATCATAAGTAATAAGGATTTGAGGATTTGCAACGACTTTGGGAATAAGAAAATGTATAAATTGAGATTTTAAGTTTAACGAAAAGGTAATTTTGGTTATAGGAATTGATTTTTGGGTAAATAAGTTTAAATTTATCAAATTTATGTTATGGGAAATCCGTAGAAGAGAATTAAGAATGCCAAGACTTTATGGGTTAATCGTAAGATTTTCGAAAGTAAGGACCAATTAGGTTAATTTTTGAGGAAATTAAGAATTAGTTTTGCAATTATTACGAAATTTGGAGACTAATTTAGCAATAAGTGAAAATTGAATGGGTTAAATGATAAGAATTTTCGATGATTTAGACTCTTAAGAATATTTGGAACCTTGAGATATCTTGGTTATAATGTTGTAAGGAATGTTAATCAAGGGTTTTTAAGAATGAATCGATATTAGGCTTGAAAATTTAAGCGTTCGCATATGCGTTTGGGATTTTAGGATTGAAATATGATAAGTTGATGAATATTTTGGGTATAAAATAAGGAAAATAATATACGATAAGTATGGTCATCCATCTTTTAATATTGGGAATCGCAAGAAAAGTTAAAATTCGAGGTTATAATAGTAATAACACTAAGTCATTATGGGTCTTTTTAATTTTCGATTTGAATAAGGGTTTAGAAGGTAAAATTAATTGGGATTTAGTAGACGTAAGGACATTCTAGAATTTAAGTTTTATCATAGTAGCGCAGCAGAAACGTGGATTTTTGGGATGCTAGAACTAAGTCTAAAATTTGGGTTATTAAGGAAAAGCGAATTTCGAGGACGAAATTCAATTTAAGGGGGGAAGATTGTAATGTCCGAAAAATTTAAAGGTCCACGCGAACCATATGCACAAATTATTAAACTTCTTTGTATTTTAATTATATGTTTTAATTGCATTAATTAATTATGTTTTGCATATTGACATGTTTAAAATATACTTTTCTACATTGTTGCATTAAAAATGTATTTTTAAAGGTTATTCGAGTTGCGATCGAGGAACGGAGACCGATGGCTGAAAATAGAAAATATTTCTATTAAATAGTAGTTTTTAATTATATAAAATATGAGTGATGCTTTTTCTTATTTTAAAAAAAAATAAAGGGTTTTGAAGTGATTTTATACGCCGGGACGTAAATTTTATCGGTGTTGGTTTTTCAACAAAAATACGAACTTTTTGGCAACCCGGCTAATAAATTCACATATTTAATTAAAGAAAAACCTTGTTAATATTTTTACTAATGTCCTAATTAGACTAATGGGCCTAACTTAAGGCTTAATAGGCCTAGCCTAATTAGCAAAGCAAATTAGTATTTAAAGCATGAACTAATCTCAAAACCCTACACTTTTTCCACAAAAATAATCGGCCACCCTATTCCATAATCTAGGAACTCTCCCCACCCTACACACACATGGCATACATCATATCATCCTAGGAGAATTTGGAAAGGGTTTTCGAAAGTTGCAAGCAAAATCAAGCCAAGGTTCGCGTCCCGTTCTTCGTCGTCAACGATTGTTCGGGCGTAAATTACGCAAAGGCACGCCATACATCTCCTTTTCTCATCCATCATATCATATTATGGTTTGAATTATTGGGTGCATGAAAAACATGATTTATTTTCAGAATTTTCGTAATATTGCATGTATGCATGAAGAAACATGGTTTTTGATTCAAATAAATTGCATATTGATTGGTTAAGGGGCTGCCATGACATAAGGTAAGATCAAGAGAGGTTTTTACATGAATTAGAGTCACACACACTCACCAAACTCACAGCAAAAAGGAAAAGAAACAGCAGGAACCGAGAAACTTGCTGTCAAAGGGTTTTGGGTTCGGTTTTCTTGAGGGAAGGAGGTGGCTTGGTCTTGGTCTGGTCTAGCACTCGACCAAAGTCTGTCATGAGTCAGGGGGAAAGTCCTAGCCAAGCTAGGACTCGAGTAGGGGCTGGGGAAAGAGTCCTTGCCAAGCTAGGACTCGAGTAGGGGCTGGGGAAAGAGTCCTAGCCATGCTAGGACCCTACCCGAGAAATTGCATGTGAGGCGCGCAGGGTTCAGCATCGCGCAAGGGGCTTTGGGGCGCAGCCTGGATTTGAAGGTTGGGTTCTAGGGAGTCCTTAGGGTCCTTAGAGGGTGTACAACAGGTGGGTTCAGCGGTTGGGTGCGTGGGGAAGAGTCCTAGAAGCAAAACAAGAGTCCTAGTCTAGGTGCAACTCTCGGCCAGCTTAGGGGTAAGGAGAAGAGGGCTCGTTTTTGTGGTTTGGGCTGGGTTCTTGGTGGTCTAAGGGTCCAGTAGGTTAAGTTAGGAGGTTGGTCAAGTTTTGGATCAACATGGCTCGGGGGTAACTCGTGAAAATCGGAAGTTGGCTCAGGGTCGAAGTTTAGGTGTCAAAAAGGGTGTTTTAAGTAAAGAAAAATTGGAAAACAGCTCACGGGGGTCGAGTCGTGGTCCATAAGGGCTAAAACAATATAAAAAGACTGAATTTAGAATTTAGGAATTTTATATTAAAGTTTGGGATTTTTCGGGATTAAAACACCGTCAAAACAGGTAATTAAAGATAAATGAAAAAGTCTAATATTTAAGCTAAATAAAATTATGGAAAAATTCATATAAGCTTAAATAATTATTTGGGACATGTTAGAGTCAAGAATAAAGAAAAAAGTCAAAATCGTAAAATGTCAAGTCCAGGGGTAAAACGGTCTTTTTACACCTAAAAAATTAGTAAACGTCATGGCAGTGCCTTGAATGCTGTTTTATGTGCTAATATGATTATTTCATATGGTTATGGATGTTTATGGAATTTTTTATGTTAAAATGATAATTTAAATGTTTATGGGATTTTATATGTTAAAATGATATTTTAAATGTTTAGGTGATTTTATATGTATATGATTTAATATGTCAAAATGTTATTTTAAATATTTTGAGGTTAAAATGTCATTTAAAATGTTTATGTAATGTTAATGATTAAAAATTATAATTTTTAAATGTCTAAAAGATTTTTATGATTTAAGGAAGACATTTAAAAGACATGTTGCATGCTTGCTTTCAAAAACAAAATGTTATGTTATGCATGATTTTTATAAAGTGATGAGAATGTAAATGTTGAAGGAAGTGAAGTGATTGTGACTAATTCGTTAATGTTGGCAATATCGTGAGGGTTATGGTCCAAGTGGGAGCCTGACGATCGTGTTTCCATCATTGCGAATATGTGGTAACGGTTATGTGGTAATGGTTTTGTGGTAACGGAAGAATGGGAATATCGTGAGGGGAAAAGGCCCCAGAGGGAGCCCATTTATGGGAAAAGGCCCCAGAGGGAGCCCCGAGGATCATATTTCTATTCGAATAATGATAGGCCAGGGCCCAGTTGACCGGTGAGAGTGTTGCTGGTGTCCCCCGCCGTCCAGTACTGTGGTTATATGTAGATGGGTCCATCAACCTTCATGTCATGATCAGGAAAGTCACAATTAACGATCCGAATTCAACAAAGGAAAAAGAATAGGAAAAGGAAAAATGTTTATGATCATGTTAAAAAGGTTTTATGACATGTCATGTTGAGGAAAAAAAAAGGTTAAGGTTTATGTTATACATATCATGAAAATGTTTATGCTTGAGGTTGACGCATCATTATGAAAATGTTTCTATTTAAAGTTCATGCATCATAAAAGATTTACAAAAATGTTTATGTTCAAGTTTATGCATCTTCATGAAAATGATATTTTAAGTACAAATATTTTTCACGGTTATATGTTGACTGTATTACGTATTACTTGCTATAAAGATGATGGTGTGCTGAGTCTTTAGACTTACTAGGTGTGATGGATGCAGGGGAGGTTGAGGGAGGTCTTGACGGGTGATTTGACTGGACTGAAGGCGCACACAACCCGAGGACTAGCGCTTCTACTTTTTCCGCATTATGATTTACAACTCATGATTTACGTTAAGGATTTTTAAGATTATTCATTTATGTTTTTTGAGAGATTTTTGAGAGGTTTAAAATGAGCTATACTTTTCAAATAATGTTTTTAGGTTGGTAAAATGTTTGACGATTTTATGTTTTAAAATATTTTCCTTTGGATTTTTAAATAGCAGTTGGATGTTTATTTTTAAAATGATGTCAAAAATATTTTATGGTTCGGCCTATGCTAAGCGAGGTTTAAAAAAAAAATTTTTTTTAGTACTTTTAAAGCAATAAAAAAAGCTGGACGTTTCAGTTGGTATCATAGCAAAGGTCCTGTAAAGGGTTGTGCCACCATCAGCGCCGAGAAGATCAGTCGTCAAGCCTCAACTTGTAAGTTTAAATGCTTTATATGATTTTATGATGTTACCTGCATAAGTACATGAATTATATGTTCACGTCACATGTTTAATAGCATTACGAGGATATATGTTTTATATGCATTAGAATTTTTTTATGTGTTACGATATGAAATAAGAAATTATTTTGTTTCAAAGCATGTTGGTTTTGTGGTGGAATTGGACTATGTTGATTTTTGGGTTTTAGTATTGACGTTCTACTTTTGGGCTATAAGTTAATCGTGAATATTATGAATGCTTTTGGGACATGTAGATTTTCTAAGAAAATATTTATGATTCGTGGTTGCTAGTTGAATTAATTTTTGGGAATTACTCATAAGTAATAAGGATTCGAGGATTTGCAACGACTTTGGGAATAAGAAAATGTATAAATTGGGATTTTAAGTTTAATGAAAAGGTAATATTGGTTATAGAAATTGATTTTTGGGTAAATAAGTTTAAATTTATCGAAATTATGTTATAGGAAACCCGTAGAAGAGAATTAAGAATGCAAAGAACTTAAGGGTTAATCGTAAGATTTTCGAAAGTAAGGACCAATTAGGTTAATTTTTGAGGAAATTAAGAATTAGTTTTGCAATTATTACGAAATTTGGGGACTAATTTAGCAATAAATGAAAATTGAATGGGTTAAATGATAAGAATTTTCGATGATTTAGACTCTTAAGAATATTTGGAACCTTGAGATATCTTGGTTATAATGTTGTAAGGAATGTTAATCAAGGGTTTTTAAGAATGAATCGATATTAGGATTGAAAATTTAAGCGTTAGCATATGCGTTTGGGATTTTAGGATTGAAATATGATAAGTTGATGAATATTTTGGGTATAAAATAAAGAAAATAATATACGATAAGTATGGTCATCCATTTTTTAATGTTGGGAATCGTAAGAAAAGTTAAAATTCGAGGTTATAATAGTAATAGTACTAAGTCATTATGGGTCTTTTTAAGTTTCGATTTGAAAATAAGGGTTTAGAAGGTAAAATTAATTGGGATTTAGTAGACGTAAGGACATACTAGAATTTAAGTTTTATCCGAGTAGCACAGCAGAAACGTGGATTTTTGGGATGCTAGAACTAAGTCTAAAATTTGGGTTATTAGGATAAGCGAATTTCGAGGACGAAATTCAATTTAAGGGGGGAAGATTGTAACGTCTGAAAAATTTAAAGGTCCATGCGAACCATATGCACAAATTATTAAACTCCTTTGTATTTTAATTATATGTTTTAATTGCATTAATTAATTATGTTGTGCATATTCACATGTTTAAAATATACTTTTCTACATTGTTTCATTAAAAATGTATTTTTAAAGGTTATTCGAGTTGCGATCGAGGAACAGAGACCGAGGGCTGAAAATAGAAAATGTTTCTATTAAATAGTTGTTTTTAATTATTTAAAATATGAGTGATGCTTTTTCTTATTTTTAAAATAAAATATAGGGTTTTGAAGTGATTTTATACGCCGGGACGTAAATTTTATCGGTGTTGGTTTTTCAACAAAAATACGAACTTTTTTTGGCAACCCGGCTAATAAATTCACATATTTAATTAAAGAAAAACCTTGTTAATATTTTTACTAATGTCCTAATTATACTAATGGGCCTAACTTAAGGCTTAATAGGCCTAGCCTAATTAGCAAAGCAAATTAGTATTTAAAGCATGAACTAATCTCAAAACCCTACACTTTTTCCACAAAAATAATCGGCCACCTTATTCCATAATCTAGGAACTCTCCCCACCCTACACACACACGGCACACATCATATCATCCTAGGAGAATTTGGAAAGGGTTTTCGAAAGTTGCAAGCAAAATCAAGCCAAGGTTCGCGTCCCGTTTTTCGTCGTCAACGATTGTTTGGGCGTAAATTACGCAAAGGCACGCCATACATCTCCTTTTCTCATCCATCATATCATATTATGGTTTGAATTATTGGGTGCATGAAAAACAAGACTTTATTTTTTAGAATTTTCGTAATATTGCATGTATGCATGAAGAAACATGGTTTTTGATTCAAATAAATTGCATATTGATTGGTTAAGGGGCTGCCATGACATAAGGTAAGATCAAGAGAGGTTTTTACGTGAATTAGAGTCACACACACTCACTAAACTCACAGCAAAAAGGAAAAGAAACAGCAGGAACCGAGAAACTTGCTGTCAAAGGGTTTTGGGTTCGGTTTTCTTGAGGGAAGGGGGCGGCTTGGTCTTGGTCTGGTCTAGAACTCGACCAAAGTCTGTCATGAGTCAGTAGGGGCTGGGGAAAGAGTCCTAGCCATGCTAGGACCCTACCCGGGAAATTGCATGTGAGGCGCGCAGGGTTCAGCGTCGCGCAAGGAGCTTTGGGGCGCAGCCTGGATTTGAAGGTTGGGTTATAGGGAGTCCTTAGGGTCCTTAGATGGTGTACAACAGGTGGGTTCAGCGGTTGGGTGCGTGGGGAAGAGTCCTAGAAGCAAAACAAGAGTCCTAGTCTAGGTGCAACTCTCGGCCAGCTTCGGGGTAAGGAGAAGAGGGCTCGTGTTTGTGGTTTGGGCTGGGTTCTTGGTGGTCTAAGGGTCCAGTAGGTTAAATTAGAAGGTTGGTCAAGTTTTGGATCAACATGGCTCGGGGGTAACTCGTGAAAATCGGAAGTTGGCTCGGGCTCGAAGTTTAGGTGTCAAAAATGGTGTTTTAAGTAAAGAAAATTTTGAAAACGGCTCACGGGGGTCGAGTCGTGGTCCATAAGGGCTAAAACAATATAAAAAGACTGAATTTAAAATTTAAGAATTTTATATTAAAGTTTGGGATTTTTCGGGATTAAAACACCGTCAAAACAGTTAATTAAAGATAAATGAAAAAGTCTAATATTTAGGCTAAATAAAATTATGGAAAAATTCTTATAAGCTTAAATAATTATTTGGGACATGTTAGAGTCAAGAAATCAAGAAAAAAGTCAAAATCGTAAAATGTCAAGTACAGAGGTAAAACGGTCTTTTTACACCTAAAAAATTAGTAAAGGTCATGACACTGCCTTGAATGCTGTTTTATGTGATAATATGATTATTTCATATAGTTATGGATGTTTATGGAATTTTTTATGTTAAAATGATAATTTAAATGTTTATGGGATTTTATATGTTAAAATGATATTTTAAATATTTAGGTGATTTTATATGTTTATGATTTAATATATCAAAATGTTATTTTAAATATTTTGAGGTTAAAATGTCATTTAAAATGTTTATGTAATGTTCATGATTAGATTATAATTTTTAAATGTCTAAAAGATTTGAATTATTTAAGGAAGATAGTTAAAAGACAAGTTGCATGCTTGCTTTCAAAAACAAAATGTTATGTTATGCATGATTTTTATAAAGTGATGAGAATGTAAATGTTGAAGGAAGTGAAGTGATTGTGACTAATTCTTTAATGTTGGCGACATCGTGAGGGTTATGGTCCTAGTGGGAGCCTGACGATCGTGTTTCCATCATTGCGAATATGTGGTAACGGTTTTGTGGTAACGGAAGAATGGGAATATCGTGAGGGGAAAAGGCCCTATAGGGAGCCCATTTATGGGAAAAGGCCCCAGAAGGAGCCCGACGATCGTATTTCTATTCGAATAATGATAGGCCAGGGCCCAGTTGATCGGTGAGAGTGTTGCTGGTGTCCCCCGCCGCCCAGTACTGTGGTTATATGTAGATGGATCCATCGACCTTCATGTCATGATCAGGAAAGTCACAATTAATGATCTGAATTCAACAAAGGAAAAAGAAAAGGAAAAGGAAAAATGTTTATGATCATGTTAGAAAGGTTTTATGACATGTCATGTTGAGGAAAAGGAAAATGTTAAGGTTTATGTTATACATGTCATGAAAATGTTTATGCTTGAGGTTGACGCATCATTATGAAAATGTTTCTATTTAAAGTTCATGCATCATAAAAGATTTACGAAAATGTTTATGTTCAAGTTTATGCATCTTCATGAAAACGATATTTTAAGTACAAATATTTTTCACGGTTATATGTTGACTGTATTACGCATTACTTGCTATAAAGATGATGGTGTGCTGAGTCTTTAGACTTACTAGGTGTGATGGATGCAGGGGAGGTTGAGGGAGGTCTTGACGGTTGATTTGACTGGACTGAAGGCGTGCACAACCCGAGGACCAGCGCTTCTACTTTTTCCACATTTTGATTTACGACTCATGATTTACGTTAAGGATTTTTAAGATTATTCATTTATGCTTTTTGAGAGATTTTTGAGAAGTTTAGTATGAGTTATACTTTTCAAATAATGTTTTTAGGTTAGTAAAATGTTTGACGATTTTATGCTTTAAAATATTTTCCTTTGGATTTTTAAATAGCAGTTGGATGTTTATTTTTAAAATGATGTCAAAAATATTTTATGGTTCGGCCGATGCTAAGTGAGGTTTAAAAAAAAAAATTTCTAGTACTTTTAAAGCAATAAAAAGGGCAGGACGTTTCAAATATATTCCCAATTTCTCCAACATTAGTGATATATTTGAAAATTTAAAAAATTAATTTAAAGATGATTAGAATATTCATCTTTCAAGATACTGAAAAATTTAGTAAAATATCACTATGCACTTTTTGAATTTTGTGACATTGTCACTATTTTATTTTATAAAATATTTTATATTTTTAGTTGAAATCCGGGGTTTCATGTCCGGCTCTTCCATATATATATAGGATGTATTGTGCTCTTAGAGAAGCATGCTCGAGTTTGCTCCCCTATATTCTCTCTCTGTAAAGACCCTTCTTCAGTGGATTGAATCAAAAGCTTCAAGCTATTGTTACAAACTTGTAAGTTTAATTTTTGTTTTTAATTTTTAATTTTTGTATTTAATTAAAAAATAAATAATTCATGGATTATCCTGAATGACATGCTAGATTATTTGTGCTAAATCATTGTCTTACTATGACATGATCTATATTTATTTGTAACTTAGAATCAATATGAGATAATAAAATATTTATTTAAATTTTGGAATTCTAAGAATTAATATAAGGTTTGTGATTAATGAAACGTCCACTACTCGTTTTGCTTTAAAAGTACTAGAAAATTTTTTTTCCTCATACTAATCGGCTGACCATTTTAAAAATAAACAACCAACCATATTTAAAAATCCCAAGGAAATAGTTTAAACCATAAAATCGTCAAACGTTTGCGTATCCTAACTTAGAAAAATTGCTAAAACTAACGACCTCTCAAAAACCACTCAAAATCATAATAAAAGTCGTAAAAATATCTTTAACATAATCCTAAAAACCATAAATCATAAACATAAGACTAGTGCGGAAAACTAGCGCCGGTCCTCAGGTTATGTGCACCATCAGTCCAGCAAAGTCAACTATCAAGACCTCCGTTATCACTATTATCATAATCACCTGCATCAATCACCCCTAATGAGTCTAAGGACTCAGCAACCCATAATCTTTTTAACAAATAATACGTATACAGATAACATGCAACAGCGAAAATACTTTTGCGTAAAATAAAATTTTCATGATCATGCATAAACTTAAACATAAATATTTTTCATAAATATTTTCATATCATCGTAAACTTGTTCATATTCATCATAAAAATATTTATATTCATCACATTCATATACGTATTCATTTTCTTTGAATTCAGATTGTTAATTGTGACTTTCGTATTCGTATTCGTATTAGGGCAATGGATCTATCTACATGTAACCACACGGGGGGACATCAGCGACACTCTCACCCGTCAACTGAGCTTTGGCCTACATATTAACATATCATCGTATCAGCATATTAGTCACAATTACTTTACTTCCTTCAACATTTCGTATTTTCATCACTTATAAAAATTAAACATGCATATAACGTTTTTCTTTTAAACCAAACATGCAACTTGTCTTTTAACGTTATCGTTCATCATAAAATTTTATTAAAATGCAAAATAATCATATTAACATATAAAACAGCATTCAGGACACTGCCATGACGGTTACTAATTTTTGGGTGTAAAATTATCATTTTACCCATAGACGTAAAATTTCACGTTTTGACATTTTCTTAATTCCGTTGACTCTAGACTATCCGAAATAATTATTTAAGCTTACATTAATTTTTCCGTATTTCTATTTAGCTTAAATTCTAGAATTTTTAATTATTCATTAATTATTAATTCTTAATGCGTTTTAATCTCGAATTAAATCAAAATTTAATATAAAATTCTCAAATTCAAAACTTAGACTTTTAATAATTATTTAGCCCTCGTGAACCATGATTCGACCCCCGTTGAACCACGTTTCAAACTTTTAACCATAAACCCTAAGTTTCGAACCCAACTGGGACACCTTGAACCATTCTCACTTTTTCACCGAGCCACCCGAGCCATCTTTGGACAAGACCTCCCCTGGACCCTCATGAACCCTCTAAACCACTAGAACCTCTAGGACTCAAACCATAGCCATCGCCCGAAGCCCGTACTACAGCAAAAGCTGCAGGCCGTGTTAGTGTAGGTGCCCATAAAACTAAGTGTTGGCTGAGGGTTCATGTTTAAACTCTATGTACAAACGATCTTTATTTTAATAGTATTTGAAATTATTGTTTTGGCACATCTTTATCTTTATACACATGCTATTTGCATACATAAAGTCCTTGAATATACAAATAGTATAAAGAATATGAGATACTCATATGATGAGTATCATGAAACTCATATTTGGAATACTGTATATTCTAAACAGTTCCTAGTCGATTTAGCCACCGCTAAGAAGTATAAAGGCCGCTTGAGTTTGAGACTAGTATCTGCGATGTAAGTACCATGTTTCATTGGTAGGGGACATTGTGATGTCCGAGCATGCATATAGGTGCTCCTTTTAGAGTGCACTGAACAACCCTCCATAAAAGATTTTCCAAGTGGTTCTCACTTATCGAGTGGAAACGTCCTACATTATGGTTGTACACCATTAGTCCTTATGATCTGGGACAACATAGAGACTCTATATGCTAGGATTGCACTTTGACTTGTATACCGACTCTCATGGGGTCATCAGGTGGCAAGATTGGGTGTTCTGTCGAAACATATATGAGTCGATGCATTGTAGTCTGGGATTCACTGCTTACCTTCAGGTATGGATATCCTATGTGATCTCATGTGTATGTAGTTTGAAATCTCTGATCAGAGTGTTGGTGGTAATTAAGAAATGGGTTTCTTAGATTACATCATCGATGCAACTACGAAATGACACATAATATCGATTCTTTGGAAACTCTGTCGAATCGGTCAGGATATATGAGATGAAGAGACCGTACTGTACACTAACCAAAATAGAATGGTTCTTGCAGACACTATCATTTGATACCTAGGAAATCATGTAAGCGATGCATGCTAGGTGTTTAACCTGATTGGTTGGGTACTATCAGACTTGAGTTCTAACGTTCTTATTATCAAGGAGTTGATAAGTAAGAATTGAGCAATTGGGGTATACTCATATAAGGACATGTTTAGTCCCGAATCACATTGAGATGTGAACCTACCGCTAGTTGTATCAATAAACCATTGAGAGCCACACAAGTGCTAACTTTCTAGATCCCATTGAGAAGAAAAATAGTTCAATGTGTTGAACGGCTTATAAAGGAGTTTATAAGTACAATAAAAAATTAGAAGAATGACTTCTATAAGGGGAATGTAACTTTTAACTTGTGGAAGTGTTCCTAAATTAGAAGTTGGTCAAGTGAATAATGTATTTGAAAATGGTGATTTTCATAAACATTGTTATGGACTAAATTAAATTAATTCAAGTGTTGAATTAATTAAATACTAGTGGACCTAGTAGAGTCCAAATAATTAAATTAATTCAAGTGTTGAATTAATTAAATAACATTGGGTCTTGTAGAATTAATTAAATAACATTGGGTCTTGTAGAGCCCGATTAGAAATAATTATTCAACTAATGAGATTGAGTAAATTCAAGTAAGGTTTAATTGATCTCAAATTTGTTTGAGACATTTAAATTAAAGTTCATGGGCTTTGTAATTGTTACAAGCCCAAATAAAATTGCATGTTTGGGAGGTGAAGGGTTGGAGGGAACTTTTTCAACAAACAATGCATGACATGCTCATGCGACTTTTAACTTTTTACACAACCAATAAAATTTCCTTCCCTTCTCTCCTAAAGCATAGTGGCCGAAATTTTCCATCATTTTTACACACATTTTTACTTCTTCAATTGTTGATGGAAACTTATTCTTCTCAAAGAAAAATCCTTTAATTTTTCTGGTGCAAAATTAGAGAGGATCTTCCTTGTTGGTGGTGGACTTGATTTTTGAGCAAAGAGTGCTCATAGGAAGCTTGTAGATCGTCTACCCATTGAAGAGCTAAGTTGTTTAACAACTTAGTTGGAGCCGTCATCAATCATTTGTGATTGATAGGTAAAATTACTACACACACTATGTATGACATTTTGTGCTTTGATTTTGGTATTTGCTACACACATTAGTGGGTGCTCGGTTTTCTTGTATAAAATCATGATTTTCAAAAATTCCGTTGCGCATCCGGGCACCGTAACCGATCTCCTTTTAAGTGATATCATGAGCTAAAGTTACTATTTTATGTAAGAAATACATGATATTATATTAAGTACAATTTCTAACTGCATGAGATGATCGTTACAACAAAGCAAGGCCATATTTGGGGAGGAATTTTGGGCAGCCCAGCATGTTGGTTGGAATTCGGTGAAGGAGCTCCGGCAACGGCGATAGGGACTAGGGTTTCCAAAAGTGTTTTTGTTGGAAACTGAATTTCGGATTTTTGACAAACTGAGCACATAACTAATATAAAAGAATTATAGAAACTGATCTATTATATGCAGTTATCGGAAGGCAACTGAACCAGCATTTGAGCTGAACTACGCAGACAATTGACTGATCAGTTAGAACTGGTCAGTTATTACAAACATTGTGAGCTTATCGTCTACAATCAATCAGCTGATCCCTCAGCTGTACACGTCATCAGTTAAGACATTCTACCGACAAAAGCTGACTGCAACAAGTAGTGAGATCGCAGTATCTCAGAAAAGCTAGAGTGTACGACTGTCAGAAGGATGTTGACGTGACAAGCAACAGATAGAAATGTTCAAATTGTATTTAATATTACCGTTGGAGGGAAGCCTATAAATAGTAGAGAAGAACAACTAAAGAAAGGCTTGAAACTCTTGAACTTTTGAATCATTGAACAACTATCGATTTAAAAGTCAGTTACTATGCTAAAATCCTTACAGACACCAAAGCTTACGCTTACTGCATACATTCATAGCTTTCAGTCTATACCTCGAGCTTTCAAACACAAGCTGCATTACTCGATCTTGAAGAGATCAGTTGTGTTAGACTATTTCAGTTCTTTTGTGTACTGTAAACAAGTTTCTCACTAAGAGTTTCAGTTTGGCATTAGTCCAAAACTGAAGTGTGTCTGTACAACTGATTTTATCGATCAAAGTCTTTTAGTATATATCCTATCCTTGAGATAGAAGGGGTGACGTAGGAGTATTTAAATCTCTGAACATCCATAAAATCTTGTGTCCTCATATTTCAGTTTATATTCTATCTATTAGCCAGTTTGATTCCGCACGTTATTTGTTAACTGGTTGATATTGACTTACAAGATTCCCGAGTATCAGTTATCACTAAACTGACTCATCTATCGCAAAAGCATTTGAAAATCAAAAGTGTTTATTCAACCCCCCCTTCTAAAAACTTTTCCTCCTTTAACCGATCCTATCAAATGGTATTAGAGCAGTTTGAACCTTGTTCCTTAATATTTATATATACAAACTGATCAAAATGTCTTCATCCAACAAAATCCCAATGTTCTCCAGAGAAGATCTTGATGATTGGAAAATCAGAATGTAGGCTCATCTAGCTGCACAAAACGATGAAATGTGGTACGTTATACAGACAGACCCATGAAGATATTGAAGGCAAACACAGCTGTTGCCATAACTGACGGGGAACCACATTGTATTGAAAAACCCCGAGATGAGTGAACAACTGAAGACAAGAAAAAATCCAACTTAGACAACGTGGCTAAAGACATCATATACAAAACGCTGGATAAAGTCACTTTTAGTAAGATAAAAATGTGCAAAACTGCCAAGAAAATTTGAGAGAAGCTGATTCAGCTCTGTGAAGGAAATGAGCAAACCAAATAAAACAAGCTATCTGTTGTTGTTCAAAAGTTTGACAATATCAAGATGAAGAGTGGAAAATCCATGTATGAGTATGACGAAAGAATCAGCAGCATAGTAAACGAACTGAATGCACTCGGAAAAGTGTATTCAAACAAAGAGGTGGCACTGAAAGTTGTCAGAGGTCTT
Source organism: Primulina tabacum (assembly GCF_025594145.1). NCBI lineage: Eukaryota > Viridiplantae > Streptophyta > Magnoliopsida > Lamiales > Gesneriaceae > Primulina > Primulina tabacum. The sequence continues at coordinate 16,025,430 of NC_134555.1, read as the reverse complement.
CTCAAGGAATGAGACGTTAAGACCATGGCAATGGGAGAATTGAAGGACCTGAACAAGGTCGAACTTCATGATTTATTTGTTGACTTAAAAGCCTATGAGTTTGAGTTGCATGGCAATGCGAGAATCAAAGCACCTGAACAAGGTCGAACTTCATGATTTATTTGTTGACTTAAAAGCCTTTGAGTTTGAGTTGTAAACCAGAGAAGGGGAACCTTCTACATCAGCTGCTACAACTGCATTAACTGCTGTCAAACTGGAACCAACTGGTTCAGTTGACAAATCTGATGATTATTTAAGTAATGACGCTATGTCATTATATATCAAAAAGTTTGGGAGATTTATGAGAATAAATCAAGGAAATTTCCAAAGACAATATCAGAATAATCATTCCAAAGAAGAAACTAATGCTTTCTACAACTATGGCAAAACTGATCATTTCATTGCTGACTGTCCCAAACCTAAGAAGGACAGTTGAGGCTCAACTGAAAAAGGAAATAAATCCTATGAGCACAAGAGAAGATCAAAAGATGACAAGAAATATTATAGAAAGAAGCATGAGGTGCTTCTAGATGAGGAAAGCAAGTCAAAATGAGCAAAATCTGACAGTGATGATTTAGAATCTAAAAGCTTGAGCTGCTCCAGTGACGATGATGAAGAAGTCAAGTGTCTAATGGCTGATGACACAGAACTAGAGTCAACAAGTCAATAGGTATTTGACTTTAGCTCAACTGATTTCACACGAGATGAACTCATTTCACACTTAACGAAATGGTGAATGAATATCACAAGCTTGCCCTATCTTTTGAGAAGGCCAGAGCAAAGCAAACTGATCCTAAAGGCAATAAAACTGATACTGATGAAACAGTTATCTGTTGAGTCTTAAAAGAGATATTACTGAGCTCAATGCTGGAAGAAGCAAGAATCAATAAATGATTCAACAGTTGATGCTTGAAAATTCAAAGCAAACTGAGCTTATTAAAGCATGGAACAAATCATCTGTTGCATTAGCTGAAATACAAGATAAACAAAAATCAGTTACTGATAAAACTGGTTTAGGGTTTAGCAACAAAGATGAAACTTCCACCAGTGACATTCAACCAAAACTGAACATGAACAAAAGGAAATACATTTACTTTGTAAAATCAGTTATGGCACAAGAACAGCCACAGCCAATTAAACCAGTTATACAGTCTATTGAAAATAAGGACAAGGCCGGAAGGTATGGTATTTGTTATAGCCCAAAAATTTCAAATGACCCTCAAAGCTAGTCATCAAAAAGGTTCAGTAATAAATACTTGAACTATTCAAATGGCTACTCTAATTACTATAACAGCAAGCCAGTTCAGAAAAGATATCGACCGAATAACCAGTTTAGAAAAAGCTAAAAATCATATTGCTTCATCAACACACTACACATCAAGCACACACACAAGCCGAGAAAAAATATCTGGAACACAACAACTGGAAAGTCAGTTAGACTAATCCAAGTCTGGGTTCCTAAAGGAATAATCAGTTTAGGACCCAAATAATTGTGTGTACCAAGATTATATACTGTGTGTGATTGCATGTGACAGGTGCAAACAAAGAATCATCCTGGTATCTGGACAGTGGATGCTCGCGTATATGACAGGGGATGCAAGTTTGATATCCCAACTGACCAAATACACTGGTCTAAACATCAGTTTTAGAAACAACTCCAAAGTAAAACTGTGGGTAAGGGTAAGTTTATCCATGATAACTTTACTATTAAAGATGTTTTACTAGTTGAGAATTTGAAGTATAACTTGATTAGCATCAGTCAGTTATGCGACAACAAATTCTCAGTTCAGTTTGAAAGACACACTTGTTTAGTTAGAGACTCAACAGATGAGGTCATCCTAACTGGAAATCGTTATGAGAATACTTATAAAGTAAGTTGGACTAAACAACCTTATGCACCAGTTTGTCTTAAAGCTTCCAAATCTTCTAAAAACTGGTTGTGGCATAAGAGATTGAAAAATCTAAACTTTAAATCTATTGTCTATCTGAGTAACCATGATCTTGTAACTGGTTTGCCCAAAATAAATTTTTCAAAAGATAAAATTTGTTGAACATGTCAGTTTGGTAAGCAAGTAAGATCTTCATTTAAAACAAGGGATGTAAATCATCTTCCCGATGCTTAGAACTGCTACATATGGATCTTTTTGGTCCTATACAAGTCATGAGCTTAGGGGGAATGAAATACACTCTAATAGTCGTGGATGACTTTTCAAGATTTACTTGGGTTATTTTTCTCAAATTTAAAGTCCAAATTGCTGCACAACTGATTAAGTTTTTCAAAAGACTATTAAATGAAAAATCAGTTGGGATTGATCGAATAAGGTCTGATCGAGGGACTGAATTCATCAATCAAAATCTTTTACATTTTTTAGAAAATACTGGAATCAAGCATGAGCTCTCAGCAGTAAGAACTCCTCAGCAAAATGGTGTAGCTGAGAGAAGAAATCGGACCCTTAAAGAAGCTGCTAGAACAATGCTTGATGATTCTGGTATTTCTCAAAGGTTTTGGGCAAAACCAGTAAAAAATGCATGTTACACTCAGAACAGATCAATGATTAATAAGAATCATGTGAAACACCATATGAGATCTGGCATGGACGCAAAAGTGTGGTTTCTTATTTCAAAATATTCGGCTGCGGATGTTTTATTCTTGATAATGGGAAAAATCAATTAAAAGCTTTTGATGCTAAATCTGCAGAAGGAATATTTCTGGGATATTCTTCAGTTAGTAAAGCTTATAGAGTTTTAATGAAAACACTTTGAATGTAGAAGAATCTCTTCATATTGTTTTTGATGAATCTGTGCTAACTGATAAGTCAACTGATCTGGTTGAGCTAGTTGATTGCTTTATAGATATCAGTTTGGATGTTGACGATGAAGAAAAGAATCATATTAATTGAAATATCCTTCAAACACCAGAACCAGAAGTACTGGATCAATCAGTTGGACAAGAAATTGTTACTGATAATCTGTTGGTGGAGCAAAATGATAACAATCAGTTACCAACTGATACAACCACAACTGAAACTGAAGAAAATATTCAGTTGCCAACGGAAGCAGTTGCTGAGATGGATGCGAAAAATACTGAATACAGATGGAAGAAATCACATCCACCAGAATTGGTGATAGGTAATCCATCTGATTCGATAAGAACTTGGAATCAAATGTTTAATTTATTTGTCCATTCTGCTTTCGTTTCCCAACTGGAACCTAAGAAAAATGATGAAGCTCTTGCTGATCCTAACTGGATAAATGCAATGCAAAAAGAGCTAAATCAGTTTTACTCATAACAATGTCTGGAACTTAGTTCCAAGACCAGTTTCTAAAAATATTATAGGTACAAAGTGGGTATACAGAAATAAACTGAACGAAGATGCTTCAGTTGTGCGCAACAAAGCGAGACTTGTAGCACAATGATATCGGCAAGAAGAAGGAATAGATTACGATGAAACTTATGCACCAGTTGAAAGATTAGAAGTAATCAGAATGCTCCTGGCCTATGCATCTTCCAAGAACTTTAAAGTCAAACAGATGGACGTAAAGAGTGCATTTCTGAATGGTCAGTTGTAGGAAGAAGTATATGTTGAACAACCACTAGGTTTTGTCAATCAATCTCTTCCTGATCATGTCTATCATTTGAACAAAGCCTTATACGGTCTTAAACAAGCTCCAAGAGCTTGGTATGAAACTCTTTCAAAATTCCTAACTGATCATGATTTTACTGTTGGATCAGTTGATAAGACTCTGTTCAAATTCTCGAAGAATGATCATATTTTACTTGTGCAAATATATGTTGATGATATTATTTTTGGGTCAAGTAATCCTAAATTATGTGAGAAATTTGCCAAGATAATGTAGGAAATATTCGAGATGAGTATAATGGATGAACTGTCATTTTTTCTCGGTTTGCAAGTGAAGCAATTGGACACTGGTATTTTTATCAGTCAGACAAAATATACAAAGGAATTGCTTAAGAAATTTGGCATGGAGATATGTTCAGCTGCAAGTACTCCCATGGGCTCATTAATCAAACTAGACAATGATCAAGGGAGAATATCAGTTGAGACGACACTTTACAGAGGTTTAATAGGTTCATTATTGTACTTAACTGCTAGTCGTCCTGATATTGTATTTGTTGTTCGCATGTGTGCGAGATTTAGGCAGATCCTAAGGAATCGCACTATTCAGCTGCCAAACGTATTTTAAAATATCTTAAAGGCACACAAAATGTGGGCTTATGATATGTTAAGGATTCTTCTTTCAATTTAGTTGGATATTTAGATGCAGATTATGCAGGATGTAAGCTAGATTGAAAACGCACCAGTGGATCATGTCAGTTTCTAGGAGACAGACTGATCTCATGGTTCAGCAAGAAGAAAACATCCATAGCAATTTCCACAACTGAAGCAGAATATCTTGTTGCTGGAAGCTGCTGTGCACAACTGATCTGGATTCAACAACAACTGAAGGACTATTGAATCATTGCACAAGAATCACCAATATTTTGTGATAATACAAGCACGATTTCAATCACATACAATCCAGTTTTCACTCCAGGACCAAGCATATTGATGTCAGGCATCACTTCATCAGAGATAATGTTCTGAAGAAAGCAATAAGGCTGGAATATATATCAACTGAACAACAAGCAGCTGGCATCTTCACCAAACCATTTCCAGAGACTAAGTTTTCTCATTTTTGCAATATTCTTGGTTTAATTGATCTGACTTAATTATATGATGATTGTCAACTGTTATTAATTCTTGTTTAGTTAAGTCAAAATTGATTTATCTTAATTTTTGATAATGATATGTTGGTTGTTATTCTTATCCAGTTAGTCAAATATAAGTTAATAACTGTATAGTTAGTCAGTGTCAGTTAGTTAATTATTTTTCAACTGATATCAGTTCATATGCAGATAAGAAAATAACATTGAATCAAAACAACAAGTTTATTGATAAAATCTAAATCAGGTTACACGATTCATCTCATGTTCAGTGGCATCTTTCCAAAGGGACAACCAATTAGTCAAATCATGACTGTTAATGTAGAACCCATAAATCAGACTACGTATAAGCCATGCATAATTCCTAGTATCTTAAATTAAAATGATTTTTATTTCATGAGTATTTAAATTCCTTTATTTAAATTTAATTATTTTACGCAATAGTTTAATTGTTATCTTTTTAGTTAATTAAGTAAGGCCGGACTGGAGTTGGAGTTTTGAGATAGAATTTAATATTAAGAAAACATTCCCAGAATTTATTTTAGCTAGATAATAAGTTAATTTAAGGTAAAAGAATATTTAAGGAATTATTTAAGTAACTTGAGGTAAGTAGGAAATAAGTTCATTTAGGTTCCATAATTAATGTGTTAATTCACTAAATTATTTAATGGGTAGATAGGACTCTAAAGATTTAAAATACACTAACTAAGCAATATTTCACTTCCACTTAATAGCCTAATTTCGGCCACCTCATAGGTGATTTAACATATCTTTGACAACTCACCACCTTTGACCCTTTCCTTGTTATTTCTTAGTATGATAACCCTTCATATTTTTTATCACCATTAATTATTAATCAATCATTATCTTAGCCTTGTTGGATAGGAAGAATCGTTCATGCCCTTCATTACCCCTCCAAAAAATCTTTTGGATATCAAACCAAGTCCTCATCTAACCATTCAAAGAGAGCAAGACTTGGTCATGCCATTTAAATCCCTTCTATATTGCAACTCCCCTTCATTCTCCTAACCATTTCCCCTCTCCCTTGCATCAAAATTCAGAGAGAATTCAGAGTAAAAAAATCGTGAGGTGCTAGGGGAAAAACAAGAGAGAAAATCAAATAGAAGCAAGAGAGTGAAGAGCACTCCGTCTCCTCCGTGCCGCGTCGTTGTTTCGTTTGTCTTTCGTTCAAAACAAACCAAGGCATGTATATGTTTTTATTTACTCTTCAATCAAGCCATATAGATATTTTTAAACATCACTTGTACATGATTTTAATACAGGAAAACCGAAATACATCAACCTATTTTCAGAAAATGAACATGCAGAATTTTTCGGATTTCCTTTGCTACCTCACGGGTTGGATTGTTTTAATTGTTTCAGGTATTGGGTCGACCCTAGGCTCCCAAGGCTGCTTCTAGACATGTACTAGGACATGTTAGGACCATGTTGGTCCAATAGTTCAAGCCCCATGCATGCTGAAAATCGGATATGACAGCAATTCCCTCCTAGTGTCACTTGTGTTTCAATTTTCTGTCATCTTGCTGTCAAGGGAGAGTTTCTGATCTTGGCTGCCCTAGGGGCCTATAGCCATGGTTAGAACACCCCCATATCATGTCTAAGACGTGACCAAGTCACTCTTTTGAGGCTTGGTCCATGGTGGAATTGGTTTTCAAATAAAAGAAACAAGAACAGCCCCCCCTTCGACCCCTTTCAAATTCTGCACATGTCCCTTCGGTTTTTGTGGTTTGGGGTGGACCTTGGTTGGCCTCTGGCCCTTAACCCTGGTTCACACCATACCTCTGGATGTCTAGATTGTGCCATTGTCAATAAAATGACCACTGGAATGGTCCATGACAGCAAGAACGATTGCAACAGCCCACGCACAGGTTTGGCTCTCGGTGGGAAGTTTCGGTTGATTCATGGTGTGATTCGGATTGTGGCTGGCCTATGGCCCTTAGCCATGGTTCAAACCATACCATAGAATGTTGGTAAGAGGCTCTGGTTGGTGGTGCAAGCCCCAATGGTCGGTAGTCTCAAAAACGACGCAAGGAAACGAATGCGCTGCTGCTGTATTTTTGTTGACAGCAAGTGGTGCTTCGGTTCAGAGGCTCGTTCGAGTACATGGTTTGATTTTAGCCTATGGCCTTCGAGTGGACAGTACCTTATTGAGTTAGGAAGGTCATGTTTTTGGCCGTTTGTGATTCGGTTAAGTTTATGGGTCGTACGAGAATTTACAGTGCGAGATGCCAAATTGACTATCGAAGTAGCGTTTCATGTTTTGGCCTCCATTCACCAAAATTTCGACTTGCATTATTTTTGGAGCATTATTTCATCATTTTAGGTGTATTTTAATCATGACTAAATGATGGTTCGGTGTTGGTTCGGGTTGGCACGGAGTCATGATTAAATACTAAGTCGTTGAGCGTAATTGTCTCGTTTTTGGATTAAATTACAATGTTTGGTCAAGAAAATCATTTGCATATTTTTCATGTTAAATTTAGGTCACAGCGAGCCTGGGAACGATCCAACCCATTCGGTAAAATTAATACAGGATATTTAATACGTTGTTTAATTACATTACGTGCAAAATATAAAATATTCATTTTTTGAGAATTATGCGATATTGCTTGTGGCCAGTTCACTATCATGGGATTATTGTATCACCCGGTGGTCACTTATCGGTTCAATTCAGTTCCACCCAGTATACTGTGGCATTAGTCTGATCAGATGATTATTACTTCACTCGGTGGTCACTTACCGGTTCAGTTCAGTTCAGTTCATGGGCCATTAGCGTAGAACATAATTTCGACAGAAAATTATGATATGCCATTTTATTTCAGGGCTCTCTTGAGCAAATATTTTACTTAAGATTTTCAGTTCAGTTATGCACGTATTTATAATTATTCATGATGCGATTTTCAGTTCAATTATGCAAGTATTATAATAACTCACGACATGATATTTTAACTTCACATGCAATTTTATTATTACTACTTGTTATTTATGATATATGCATGCTGAGTCTTTAGACTCACTAGACTTGATTGTTGTAGGTACTGATGAGGACATGACTGAGGACGGGGACCAGTGAGCCAGCTCGGGTCGGTAGTAATGGAACCCGATGACCTCATTTTCAGCATTTACCATTTTTATGCTCAAACATTTTTATCAGTTGTTGGATTACTTTAACTTGTTATTTTGCAAACAATAATTTCTTCCGCTGCTATTTTGAACATTAAACTTGATTTATCAGTTTATTTTAGAGGCATTTTGATTATTTTAAAAAGAAAATTTTAAATTTTTCCGCAAATTTTCAAACACGAATTTTCGGGCCATTATAGTTAATTCTCCTGAAGCCTTCTGAAGAAGAAATATTCTCCAGCACATTCTACTCCTTCATAAGCATCAGATGAATAAGAACATTATCAGTGACAAGCTCTGATGTATGATTGACTTCAGCACGCCTCTTATACTTTCTTGCAGTTGCTCTCTGTTTGGCTTTAGCAACTAATCCATCATGTTGAGTCGTTTGGAGCTCGTGTACCTTGGTCCAAGTGGACATCACCTTAGAAAACACGAACTTTTCAAGAGCTTTCTTTAGTTTATCAAAACAACGAGGAGTCAATGAAGGATGAGGGACGTTGGAACTACTTGAACTATCCATCGGTGTTTAAATGTTATTATCAAATGACAATGGTTTTATTTATAGACAACTCTTAAAGAGACAGGAGGAAGACGAAGAGACATCAGTTACCTGAATGGACTTAACTGATTCAGACTAAGTTTCTCTTACCTTTTCTTTTATTTATATGCATTTGTTGAGAGGGAATATCGAAGATAAACGATTAATGAGAAGACAATAGTCAGTTGGTATTTAACTGAAATGATTCAGCTTATAACTGATAACTCAGTTGCCGACCTAACTGATATTCTCCAATAAGTTAACTGATAAATCGATAAATATTCTATAATAAGTGATGTGACTGATAATTACGCATTTAATGCATGTCTTTCAATGAATAGTGTTTTAAAACATGGCCCCACGTAGTCCATATAAAATTCTACACACGCTTTTGTCACACGAACACACGGTTTTATTCAATTTATCTTGGACTGACACGTGTCCAAAGATTTGAACAGTCACATACAAACGTACTTATCCCCGCCTCATTTCAGTTTTTATTCCTTTACGCGAATTTCAATCTCTAGAGCAAATCAAACATTGATCTTTCATTCTCACTGAAAATCAACTCTTCAGCAATGGCAAACCAAGTTTCTGGACCGAAGACATTCTTCGGACTTTCTTCCCAAGAAATCTATCCTAAAGAGATTCAAGATCTCTACGCCAACGGTTTTGTTTCTGCTGACGGCAATGTCACTTCCACCATCAACAACCAGTTGCTGATGATCGACAAAGACTATTTCAGCAACCTTTTTCAGCTGCCAACTGATGGGCTAGAAAATATCTCTAAGGTTAAATCTTCTGACGTTGAGGAGATGCAAACTCTCATGTCCACTGATGGTTGGAAAATAAAATTTTCCGATCCAAAGAAGGAACTGAAGTCGGAAATCCAACTGCTGGCTGATGTTGTGGCCAAAGAGCTTCTAGCCAAAGCCGGATATTTTGCTGCTCTTACGTTGGAAAAGTTTCAAGTCATGACTACTATCATGACTGGAAAAATACTTAACTGGAAAGGGATCATATTCAACCTCCTGAAGAATACATTTCAGTCTTCAAAACAGTCAAAAGGATTCGCGGTGCAGCTCAACTATCTGCTTAAAAACAAGGGTTTAGTGGGTGACTCATATGAGAGATCATCCAAATTCAAGATCTTCAATGCCAAGAGTGTTCAGCTACCAAAGCTCAAGTTGGACATCTCTCCTGAGAAATTTGTCAAACTGAAAAAGGAAATTGGGACACAAGGGGCTCCCAAATCAGTTACGAAAGCAAAAATGGAAATTCAGAAAAAGGAAATCAAGTGTAAACTGATTGTCAGTGAAACTGACTCTGAAAGGACCCCGTACCCCAAGATCTCCAAGAAGCCCAGGACTCAGAAGACAAAACCAACGGTAACTGTGAGCACCATCCCGACTCAGAAGTTAATACAATCTGGAGCTGAACGGCCGATCAAGGCTACTCCACTGAGAGCAATACCAGTTGGATCTTCAACTGATGATAAGTTACCTCTTTCTGCAGCTCTGCTCAAAAGGCCTATCACCAAATCTGGTGATAAGTAGAAATCTGTAGGAGTTAAAGCTCCACTCATCACTATCTCTGGCCCTATTTCTTTACCATATGCCAGACCTAAAGGGATAGTGTTCAGAGAACAAGTTGATGCAACTAGGTCATGACTGAGCATTCCTAATGTCCTAACTGACCCAAAGGGCAAAGAAAAGATGATAGAAGAGCCCAGACCAACCAACACCATTCAAACCCACATTGACCTCATCTGGAAAGAGGTCAATGAATTTTCTGAGGCTAAGCTCAAAAATTTTGATGAATGGGTAAATTTTAGAACTGTCGTGTTTGCCAGGTAATTGAAAAAGAAATCAGTTTTGAAGAAGTTTATTGCCTTGGAAACCATTGTTCTAAAATTTGTCAAAGCAGCTTCAGTGGCTCAGGAGTTGCAGAGGAAGAAATATTTCTTTGATCAAGTACGGGCGAAGAGGCTAAAACAGATGGTTGTTCAGTTGCACCAAAACTATGATCCCACCATCCCAACTGCCTTTAATGACAAAGCAGTTCATGACCAGCTGGACATGGATCTTTTATCTCTGCAAATGACGATTAAGAATTGGGAACTAGATCAAGAACTGATCATTCCATAAGATTCCCAAGGTCTCTCATCAGATGAGCAATCTGAACAATCAGTTCAACCAGAAAATCCATCCCTGGAACAAGTTGTTGAATCTGCTGAGCAAGTAACTGCTCCTTCTTCACAGGATGCGCAACCGTCAACTACAGCTCCTCATTCCTCAATTGCAGGATCTGAACTCTACACTGATGCTGAATTGTCATTGGCAATCATTGATGAAGTCATTAAGTCAGTTGCCTCTGATATTCAACAGGCTACTATAGGAGCAGTTGAAGAATTTTTCGCAACTGAAGAGCCAGTTCAGTTGACTGCCACAACTGAATAGGCACTTTCTACAAGAAATGAAGAAGCTTTTCAGTCATTTGCCACGACTGAACAAACATTAGAGGTGCCAGCTGTACAACCTACCATAGTTTCAGTTGTTCAACCAATTGAAGAATCAGCTGAGCAACAAGCTCAAGAAACATCTTTTATTTCAGCTGATCAACCACCAGAAGAACCTTCAGATTCTACTGCTGTTCCGACTTCTTCTTCTCCACAGCCTCAATAGGAAGCTATACCAGAGGATATATCAGAAATGGTCAATTCTATAACTGAAACAACTGACGGGGCCCTGATGATCTTCAATCAAGAAAATAGGGACCAGGAACCAAAAAATTCTGGGGCCATGTCTCCTGGAATCTCAATAGAAACTTAAACTTTGTTTGAAGAAATTCAGACTATTCAGACCAACCTCGTCGGAGTAATGACTTCCATTTCTGATATCAAGTCAACCCAATTTTTGCACACTACGAGGTTCGATTCTATAAGGGAAAATAACATGGGAAGACTACAGCAAATCTAAAAGGACGTAACTTCATTATTTTTTCAAATGGAAGAACTTCGAAAAGACAGAGTGTCAGCCGAAGCTCATTTCCAAACTCAAGCCTTGGTTACAAGACGTCTTGATTTTCTGGAAAGTACTGTCTCGAAGAAAATTGATTTACTGCAAGATATCCTGATAAATGCAGTTTCTAAACTTTCCTTAGATGTGCGGATCTTATGCAAAAAGGTCGATAAGTTTGACAAAAAGGGGGAAAAACAAGAAGAAGGAAAGATCAGCCAGAGAAATTTTCAAAGTTGATAAAAAAGAAATAGAAGACTATTTTTTTGGCAGATTTTGTCGAAGATTATTTTAGAGGATTCTTTATTCTTTTATTCTTTGTACGAATCTGTACATTAAAAGAGTTATTTTTATCTACAATGAGTTCAATTGATCAGTTTCAGTTCTTACTCTCTAAGTTTTGTCAAACACCTAAAAGGGAGAAATTGTTGGAAACTGAGTTTCGGATGTTCGACAAACTGAGCACATAACTAATTTAAAAGAATTATAGAAACTGATCTAATATATGAAACTATCAGAAGGCAAATGAACCAGCAACTGAACTGAACTACGCAGGCAATTGACTGATTAGTTAGAAATGATCAGTTACTACAAATAGTTGTTAGTTTATCGTCTACAATCAATTAGCTGATCCCTCAACTGTATACATCACCAGTTAAGACATTCAACCGACGAAATCTAACTATAACAAGTAGTGGGATCGCAGCATCTCAGAAAAGCTACATTGTACGACTGTCAGAAGGATGTTGATGTGGCAAAAAACAGAGAGAAATGTTCAAATTGTATTTAATATTATCGTTGGAGGGAAGCCTATAAATAGTAGAGAAGAACAACTAAAGAAAGGCTTGAAACTCTTGAACTTTTGAATCCTTGAACAACTATCGATTTACAAGTCAGTTACTCTGCTAAAATCCTTACAGACACCAAAGCTCACGCTTACTGCATACATTCATAGCTTTCAGGCTATACCTCGAGCTTTCAAACACAAGCTGTATTACTCGATCTTTAAGAGATCAGTTGTGTTAGATTATTTCATATCTTTTGTGTACCGTAAACAAGTTACTCACTAAGAGTTTCAGTTTTGCATTGTTAAGTCCAAAACTGAAGTGGGTCTGTACAATTGATTGTATCGATCAAAGTTTTTTAGTGTATATCCTATCCTCGAGATAGAAGGGGTGACGTAGGAGTATTTAAATCTCTAAAAATCCATAAAATCTTGTGTCCTCGTATTTCAGTTTATATTATGTCTATCAGTCAGTTTGTTTCCGCACGTTTTTGTTAACTGATTGATATTGACTTACAATTCCCGAGTATCAGTTAATCACTAAACTGACTCATCTATCGCAAAAGGTTTTGAAAATCGAAAATGTTTATTCAACCCCCCCTTCTAAACATTTTTCCTCCTTTAACCGATCCTATCAGTTTTGGAATATTAAAGTGTAATGGGCCTTGAGTTGTTGGGCCATTAGATGGTTAACATAATTTGTGAAATTTAAATGGGCCAAAATATTTTTGGTGAAAAATGTCTTATTGAGCCATTAAGTTTAAATTTACAAAATTTGTACATATTTTCTCATAAAATAAATAATTGAAGTTGGACTTTAATTATTTATATTAAATGGTGATTTACAAGAAATTCGATTATAAATAAATTAATTAGAAAGTAAACAAAATAGTTTGTTTGCTTTGTTAGTTTAATTTATAATCGTGGAGATTATTAATTTTATCTAGATATATAATATTGGATTAATTAATTGTTGTGATAATTAATTGATGGTGTATGATATATGATATTATGCATGAATGATGATAAAAAACCGAAGCCCAATTTTCTAGGTGTATCATAGGATTTTTTGTGTTGAATGATTGTAATAATTATCAATTTATAAGTGGGCTTGGTTTATAGCCTGTTCCCACCTCATGAGATGTATCCTTATTTGTCATGGATATTTATTTGTAAATATTAGTATAGTGGAAGATCAAGATTGGAAGATGTAGGCCTTGATGATTATGAAGATTGAAGACATGTAAATATTGGAGGCTTATGTAACTATGCATTTGCATCACATGCATTCCCTAGGATTGGACCTAGACCCGTGTTTGGCTCACACAGAACATTAGTTTTTGGGGCAATTGATCATCCTTGTTTAGTTTACTGTTTATAATATATGCATGATGATACCTTTTAAAATTAATGATGAGACCTTTTAAAATTAAAAACCCTCAATTTTGAATAAGATTCAGAATTAATATCAAGCCCGAAAAGGAGAATTATAAAGATGTTTATAATTTCTATGTCTTCCATCGACAATGAGTGCATGATGAATGCTACCCGTGCTTGGGGCTCGGCTCATATTATTGGGGGAGCCCTGGACGCCGGAAAGCTGTGACATTCATTGACATGGTGATGTGAACTACGTGGAACTCCCATGATTTCGGCTCATATTTTTGAGGGAAGTCATGGCGACCATCCATTAAGGTTAAATATCGATGGGTAAGGCTTGACACGTTAAGATGAACGATGTCATATTATTGGGTCCTAATCAAACGTGAGACAAAAGTTTACGTAAAGGGTTGCATGAGATGCAATTGGAAACTACTTTTTAGAAATTATGATTGGATGATATTATTCCGGATCATAATTTGCTAATTGGACCTTACGTACCTACTGAGGAAAGGAATTTCCCGTTTCCACTAGAGGGTAGTGAAAAATGTCAAAAACAGTGGGAGAGAAAATTTATGAAGTGAAAGTCCATACTTTATATCATAGTTAATATTTTAAAATAGTCATTAACATTTATCTGTTTTTACTTTTTCAGTACAAATTTGACAATATCTTTGATTCCAACCCATTATCTGCAATACTCAACAAACAAGTTTTAACTGGACCTATTACGTCAATTGGCTAAGAAATCTGAAAATCGTCTTGAATTTGGAAAGGATAGCATATACACTTACTGAGTCACCCCCTGTTGAGGCTCCGAGTAGCTGCACTCCTGAGGAATTGCAGACTTACAAGGATTGGTGTGACCATGACTTGCGAGCAAAGTGTTATATGCAGGATTCTATGAATGATGAGCTGCAAAGGCATTTTGAGGATGCAAAGAGTGCTACTGACATTCATTTGCATCTCAAGGAGCTCTTTGGTGAGAAGACTCGACCTCTTAGGCATGCTACCGTCAAGGAGCTGATCACTTTACACATGCGAGATGGGGCCTTGGTCCATGAGCATGACCTAAAGATTAATGGCCTTGTGGACAAGCTCATTGACATGGATCTTACGTTGCATTCGGAGTTGACCACAACGTGTTGCTCTTGTCGCTGCCTAGCTCATTTGATCCTTTTGTGGTGAATTTCAACATGAACATGCTGGAGCCTACCCTTGAGGAGTTGGTGAATATGCTTGTTACCTTTGAGTCCACCATCAAGAAAGATAAGTCGGTTCTTTTTGTGGGTTCTTCATCTGGTATGAAGACTGGTCCACATGGAAAGGGAAAGAAACGTTTTTTCCAACGTTCCAAGAAGAATGTGCCCTTAAAGAGGCAAGCTCTGAATCCCATTGTGACAGCCACACCGGTCAAGGCTGACAAGAATACTGATATCTGTCATCACTACAAGAAGCCTGGACATTGAAGGCGTAACTGTTGAGAATATCTTGCCCAGAAAAGTTCTTAAATGGTATGTTTTATATCGAAGTAAACATTTTAATTAACTCTACTTCTTGGGTATTAGATACCGGCTGTGACTCACATCTCTGTAAAGATTTGCAGGTGATGGGAAGAATTAGAAGGCTAAGGGAAGGTGAGACCTTCTTGAGGATGAGAAATGGGGAAAGAGTTGCTGTCAAGGCTATTGGAGATATTTACTTGCTTTTGAACAATGATTTTAAGTTAATTTTAAGAGATGTTTTATTTGTATTTGATTTGGTGAAAAACATTGTTTTCATTTCTATGCTTGACAAAGATGGATATTCTTGTTTATTTAGCAAAGGTGTTTGCAACATTTACAAGAATGAATGTTTGATAGGTACAGGTGAACTTGAAAACGATCTCTATAACTTAAAATTGAAAGATATTCCACTAAATAATGTCCAAGTAATAACAACAACAAACAAACGAAAACAAGATACTCTAAATTCGGCACAATTATGGCATGCTCGATTAGGACATATATCCCTAAGAAGGATGAACAAGTTAGTGGGAGTGTGCATGTTTAATATGTCTGATATTAATTCTCTCACGACTTGTGAATTCTGTCTAAAAGGAAAGATGACCAAAATTCTCTTTAAAGGCCATGCGAAGCGAGCCAAAGGATTATTGGATTTGATCCATACCGATGTGTGCGGTCCGCTTATCATAACCACTAACCATGGACATGCCTACTTCATCACCTTTAACGATGATTTTTCAAGGTATAGGTATGCGTATTTGATGAAATACAAATCAGAAGCCTTTGAAAGGTTCAAAGAATTCATAAGTGAAGTAGAGAAATAGTTGGGACGAAGCATCAAGTCACTTCGATCGGATCGAAATGGTGAATTCTTGAGTGCCGAGTTCCAAGAGTATCGTAGGGAGAATGAGATTCTCTCGCAGTGGACTCCGCCTGCTACACCGCAGTTGAATGGTGTTTTGGAGCGTCGTAACCGGACTTTGATGGACATGGTTCGATCTATGATGGGGTTCACGGAGTTTCCGACATCCTTTTGGGGATATGCGCTTGAGACAACGGCACTGTTGTTGAACAATGTCCATTCAAAAGCTGTAATGCTCGAGATTTAATTGCTGTAATCAGACGTTGATTAATTGATAGAATTGAGGTTATAGGAACTCAAATGAAGAAGCAGGGCATCGTTACATTATAAGCCAAGAGGTTGGACCGAACATCTCGCGCCTGAGCGGTAGAAAAGAACCGCCCGAGCGCCAATGCACCATGAGTTTAGAAAGAATGTTTGGCGTCCGAATGGTAGAATATTACCGCCCGAGCGCCAGGAGATGCTCGGCTGAGTATCTCGACAGAAACTTCCGCGCCCGAGCGGTAAATATTAACCGCCCGAGCGCCGCTTGCAAAATATGGAAAATGATGACACGTATCATTAACATGCAGCTGATATATATATACGTATCACGCCTTCAGAATTCATATCAAACGAAGAAAAGGAAGCACGAGAAAGAATTGAAGAATTATTACGCCTTTATATTTCGATCCGACCGTTTGATTTTCAATCTGAGTATAGTACCGAATTCCTATCAACGCAGGCTACAACTGGACGTAAGTTTTGCTACGTTTAGGTACGGTTTGAAATTATGATGTTGTCAAAATTGAATAGGAATCATTTATGGTGTTTCTGATACAGTGGACATCGTATAATCGAAGTCAGATTAAAGAACAGACTTGTTATGTAATTGTTATGATTTTTGGAATTGATTAATTGAGATTCGATATTAGATTTGTATTGTTATGCCGTCGAAACATCCGTAAATTGATATTGATCAGATTCGGTATTGGTTGAGATTGTATTGTGGTACCCTATGTCGATTGGCACTGATCAGATTATGTTTTGATTTGAGTATTAATCAGAACAGGTGTTGAACTGAGTTATATACTGATATTGTATCTATTCGATTGTCATTATTAGATTGGGTATGGTCAGAGTTGAATTCGGGACTTCGTCTTCGTCAGACCGAGAAGATAAATGTATAAATTAATGTTGAGTTGGGATTGCACAACTCGAGTGAGGTTTGGCTCGAGTTTCCCTAAATCACATACTTTACCTTATTGTATTGATTTGATTGACGTACTTGTTCTCTTGATTTATAGACAGCAGGTATTAGACGAGTAATCTTGTGACAGAAGTGCCTGATAGTGGTGGGATCGCCACGGGCACATTGCACGATGACACAAGATAGTGTATTGGCGATAGTGCCAAAGTCTGTCACCGGATGTTTGGCTATCGATGTGGATAGAATTGTAGCTTCTTCTATTACTGGTGATCGGTACCGTATCGATGTGGATAGAATCATAACTTCTTCTATTACTGATGGTCGATATCATATCGATGTGGATAGAATCGGAGTTTCTTCTATTGCTGGTGATCGATACTATATCGATGTGGATAGAATCGGAGTTTCTTCTATTACTGGTGATCGATACTATATCGATGTGGATAGAATCAGAGTTTCTTCTATTACTGGTGATCGATACTATACCGATGTGGATAGAATCCGAGCTTCTTCTATTACTGGCTATCGATACCCTATCGACGTTGATAGAACTGGAGTCTTTTATATTACTGTTGGTCGATATGGGAATACCCACATCTGGAAACCGGGATCCCTAGACTAGGATTGAGTATAGTCTTAAATGTGGAGTCATGAGTCTAATTGACAGTTTATATTGAGTTATGTTGTTTATGTTCCTGATGATGGTACATGTTTAGAATAGGATTTATTCTTGATATGGATTTATATTCTGATTTGAGTACATGTTAGACATATCTATTATATGCTTTTAGATTGTTTTTGCATGTATACATGATTTATACTGAGAATGTAATTCTCACCGGAGTTATCCGGCTGTTGTCTTGTTTGTATGTGTGCATGGCAACAGGTGGGATAGGATCAGGGTCAAGAAGAGAACGAGGCTGGACTAGATAGCGTGGAGATCCGGGCTTTGAAGCAACTTAGGATTCAGCACTGATATATAGTTGAACCTAGTTGAATTCTTGTAGGTAATACAAGATTTATATGTTTATGTTTAGTATGTAATCTGAATTGAATTACATTACGTTTCCGCTTTGTATTTAAAAAAAAAAATTTAGACCCTGTTTATTATAATTGTTTGAATTATTCCTAAAGACGATTAAAGAATGAATTAGCGTCCGGGTCCCCACAACAGGTGGTATCAGAGCATTAGGTTCCAGAACAGTAGGTTCTAGAACTGTAGGTTCTTGAGATTGAGATAGAAGAGAGTGGGCGGGGTAGATTGAGTTTTCTTTCCTGCATGTGATTGATAGCATGTGATTTACTTATAATGTGGAATTACATTGTGTATGCTAGCATGATATTATGTTTACTGCTTTAAAATACATGTTACCTGAATACCTGAGTTGACTTGGTAATGTATTTGATTCGAAAATAAATCAGAACCAATTCTTGATCAGAGGTAAGCTGATCAGAAAGAGACTGAGATTGATTTATCTCATGTGATACTAACCCTTGTGGTAATCAGATATACTTCCAAGAAGAATTCGAGAATTGGGTAGTACTTCGACTTATCAGATAGATGAGACAGAAACTCTGATGGAAACACAGTTGAAGAAATTTCAATCGTTTCAACCGCCGATTCTGAAGGGTAATGAGACGTCAGGGGAGTGTGAGAATAGGTTAGATGATATAGAGATATTGTTTGATTCACTTGATTACCCAAATGAACGGAGAATGAAACTGGTGCCCAATCAGTTACACGAGGTCGCTAGGAGTTGGTGGATTACAACCAAAAGAGTATTAGAACAACGAGGTACGGTGATTACGTGGGAAGTCTTTAAAACTGAATTTTATCGAAGATTCTTCTCAGGATCGTACCGAGAGGACAAGAGAGCAGAGTTTGAGAATTTGAGACAGGGCCAACTGAATATTGAAGAATATGTTGCTAAATTCTCTACTTTACTGCGTTTTGTTCCTCAGATAGCTGGGAATGATGAAGCTGTAGCTGAGCAGTTCATCAAAGGATTGAACTCAGAGATAGTTGCATTGATAAATATGCAGCGACCTTACCATTTTGCTGATACTTTGAATAAAGCAAAAAGAGCTGAGGCAAGTCTGATTAGACAACAAGAAAGGTTGTGTGCAATGCAACCCCAGACACAAGAATCCCCTATCCGATTGGATAGTGGCAGTACGAGTGGGAAGCAAGATTTGCTGAAAGCTCGAAAGAAACAGTTCAAGAAGTTAGGGAGCGGTTCATCTAGCTCCAGTGGTTCTAGCCCGAGTTATACTGGAGTTTATTGCAGGACTTGCGGAGGGAGACATCCCATGGAGCAGTGCCAGGGAGTGACTGGTAGGTGAAATATCTGTAAATAGCAGGGACACTTTGCTCGAGTTTGTCCACAGAAAGGTTCCCGAAGATTCCAGGGAGCAGAATCATCTGGTGGTAGTGATCGAGGAACAGACCCAGGACACACGTGATGATATAGTGGCAGGTAATAATCTTTTATGATTATGTTGCATATGTATTGATATATACTAATGCATTCCCTACGATTATCTTTGACTGAGTTGTATTGATATATGTTGTACCTGCTGGGTCTGTATTACTGTAGTATTGATCCTTGTACCTTTTGGGGAGAGGAATTGATATCAGTGAATTCTGTGATATATTGTGTACTGCAGTAAAAAGAGAATGAGATTGAATTAGATTGTATTGTACTTGTGTTATCTGATTCTGACTACCTTATTGATATTAATATGCTAACAAGTACAGAACTATTATAGATTCTTGCTAGGAGATGGTAAGATTCGGACCTGAAATGGCCGATGAACGAATGATATACGGTAAGGATTCTCGATTTTGAATTCCTTGATATCCGTATTATGTATGATTCGATGATTATCGAAAAGAATGGAGTAATTCCTCATGTATTCAGTTGATTACTGAAGTTGAGCTTATCTGGAAATGATTTGTCAGTAGCAGGAGAGTTGCTATAGTCGTTCTAGATGAAATCCGGATTTGTCTTATATCAGAGAGAGCGACTTCAGCCTTGATGGGATATCAGGTATGAATTTCATTTTAGGCTTCTGTACAGAATGATATTGAATGAATTGAAAGAATTGAAATGTCAGTGAGAAGATTTACTGCCTGAAGAGTTAGAGTTACATCTGATTATGTGTTTCTCTAGGAAATACTTCAGTTCTATGTATGGGTTGATAAATCCTGTGTTCCGAAGTGTTCTGATGACCTTATGCTCGTTTTATCTACGATATTTTGATATA
The DNA here is from genome assembly GCF_025594145.1 of Primulina tabacum. Lineage (NCBI taxonomy): Eukaryota > Viridiplantae > Streptophyta > Magnoliopsida > Lamiales > Gesneriaceae > Primulina > Primulina tabacum. Next base: position 16,004,976 of record NC_134555.1, on the reverse strand, counting down.
TTCGCAGCGCTATGATTGATTGAATCGAACAGTTGAAATTTGTATTGAATATTCTGGGAACTGAGATTGTTGTATACAGAATTGTTCGGCTATGAATTCAGATTGCAAAAGATTGCATTCAGAGTCTGTAATATCCGATTATAGTATACCGATTGATCTTGACACAGTTGAGGCCGTGATCAGTGACTGAGAACGACACCGATGGCAGAAAAGTCAGAAATCCATAATTGTCTGTGGTTAGCAAATTATGATATGTGACTATTGTTGTGAAATTGCTTAAGAATTGTTATTGTTCTAAAGCAGTATTAAAGATAGATTATATTGTTTATGGGACATTACATTCGAAGATGATATAGCAGTTGATCTAAACAACGTCGAAGATGTAATACAGATTATTGGGAACCGTTGAGAGTATATACAGTTCAAGCCGAATCAGAGCTAAACTTGCGAATTAAAACAGTTCAGAAGTTTGATCAAAATGTTCAGAACTTGGTTTCGATAATCAGAACAGGGTGTCGATCAGAATATCAGATAGGTGATACTGTATTGTATGTGAATAACCGACTTGGTTGTGCCGAATATTTCGAATCTGAAATGACAAATATGGTCAGAAGCGCACAGTAGTCGATTCAGTATTCTTTCTGGTAGCAGAAAAGGGGAAAACCGGAGATTGGTTATATCGATTATCGATTCTTGAATAGAAATGGGAGTACATTTCTATAGATTTCATAATGAAACCACCGAAATCTTTTCAAGATTGTGATGCGATGTGATTGTTATTAATAGATTGCGTGAATTTGCATATATTATTTGTACATGAAGACTTACGGATATGACCAGTCGATGGAGATTTATGTCAGAAAAGAGGATAGATTGTACTGAATGCCAAAGTTGATTATATCAGACTGTGATTTTCGTTTGATTTTGTACTTTTGGCAGAGTATACAATAAACTCTTCCACTTATCGTCTATAGATCGACAGATAGTTGGAGTAACTATCCTGATACTGGAGGATATCCAGGAACTGTAGTGCTGGATTTTAGCACTAGTTGATACGATGTGTTATCACTTTGTGAATGATTGTACAACAATAGCTATCAGATGAGTATTGAAATAGCTTCAGTCCAGGTATTGTACAGTGAGAACGGTAGATTTTCTTCGTATGAGAATAATATCTCCGATATACCTGAGATTGGATCGGATATGATCAGAAATATGATAAAGAAAATGAAACTAATTTAGAAGAAAATAAAGACAGCTCAGAATAAATAGATTGAATATATCAACGTCGGATGATGACTGTTAATATTTGAAGCTGGAAGATTGAATATAACCTTGGTTGGAATTATCAGAGTTGATAGGAGATGTTAATGTTGATTTGTTATGAGCTGTTGATGGGTATATACAGATGTTGTATAGCCAGTATTGTAAGATTAATTCTGTTAGAGCTATTTCGAGTGGTATTATGATATTATACTTCTTGAATGATTATTCCAGAGTAAAATCAGAGATTCGTGAAAGAAAGATATTTCCGAATGAAGAATATTCCGCTGTTGGAAGTACAGTACAGTCATCAGGGCATCGAAGAGGCTACCTGGAAGATTGAGCCTGATATGAGGTAGCGATATTCAGAGTTATTACACTGAAAGGAGTTATGACTGATTCTATTATACATTTCTTTCTTTATCTGATTTGATTGCCTGTGATTTCGGGGACGAAATCATATCTAAGGGGGGGAGAAATGTAATGCCCGAGATTTAATTGCTGTAATCAGACATTGATTAATTGACAGAATTTAGGTTATAGGAACTCAAATGAAGAAGCAGGGCATCGTTACATTATAAGCCTAGAGGTTGGACCGAACATCTCAAGATGTTGGACCGAACATCTCGCGCCTAAGCGGTAGAAAAGAACCGCCCGAGCGTCAATGCACCATGAGTTTAGACAGAATGTTTGGCGCCCGAGCGGTAGAATATTATCACCCGAGCGCCAGGAGATGATCGGCTGAGTATCTCGACAGAAACTTCCGCTCCCAAGCGGTAAATATTAACCGCCCGAGCGCCGCTTGCAAAATATGGAAAATGATGACACGTATCATTAACATGCAGCTGATATATATATACGTATCACGCCTTCAGAATTCATATCAAACGAAGAAAAGGAAGCACGAGAAAGAATTGAAGAATTCTTACGCCTTTAGATTTCGATCCGCCCATTTGATTTTCAATCTGAGTACAGTACCGAATTCCTATCAACGCAGGCTACAACTGGACGTAAGTTTTGATACGTTTAGGTACGGTTTGAAATTATGATGTTGTCAAAATTGAATAGGAATCATATATGGTGTTTCTGATACAGTGGACATCGTATAATCGAAGTCAGATTAAAGAACAGACTGGTTATGTAATTGTTATGATTTTTGGAATTGATTAATTGAGATTCGATATCAGATTTGTATTGTTATGCCGTCGAAACATCCATAAATTGATATCGATCGGATTCGGTATTGGTTGAGATTGTATTGTGGTACCCTATGTCGATTGGCACTGATCAGATTATGTTTTGATTTGAGTATTAATCAGAACAGGTGTTGAACTGAGTTATATACTGATATTGTATCTATTCGATTGTCATTATCAGATTGGGTATGGACAGAGTTGAATTCGGGACTTCGTCTTCGTCAGACCGAGAAGATAAATGTATAAATTAATGTTGAGTTGGGATTGCACAACTCGAGTGATGTTTGACTCGAGTTTCCCTAAATCACATACTTTACCTTATTGTATTGATTTGATTGACGTACTTGTTCTCTTGATTTATAGACAGCAGGTATTAGACGAGTAATCTTGTGACAGAAGTGCCTGATAGTCGTGGGATCGCCACGGGCACATTGCACGATGTCACAAGATAGTGTATTGGTGATAGTGCCAAAGTCTGTCACCGGATATTTGGCTATCGATGTGGATAGAATTGTAGCTTCTTCTATTACTGGTGATCGGTACCGTATCGATGTGGATAGAATCATAACTTCTTCTATTACTGATGGTCGATATCATATCGATGTGGATAGAATCGGAGTTTCTTCTATTACTGGTGATCGATACTATATCGATGTGGATAGAATCGGAGTTTCTTCTATTACTGGTGATCGATACTATATCGATGTTGATAGAAGTCAGAGTTTCTTCTATTACTGGTGATCGATACTATACCGATGTGGATAGAATCCGAGCTTCTTCTATTACTGGTGATCGATACCCTATCGACGTGGATAGAACTGGAGTCTTTTCTATTACTGTTGGTCGATATGAGAATACCCACATCTGGAAATCGGGATCCCTAGACTAGGATTGAGTCTAGTCTTAAATGTGGAGTCATGAGTCTAATTGACTAGTTTATATTGAGTTATGTTGTTTATGTTCCTGATGATGGTACATGTATAGAATAAGATTTATTCTTGATATGGATTTATATTCTGATTTGAATACATGTTAGACATATCTGTTATATGCTTTTAGATTGTTTTTGCATGTATACATGATTTATACTGAGAATGTAATTCTCACCGGAGTTATCCAGCTGTTGTCTTGTTTGTATGTGTGCATGGCAACAGGTGGGATAGGATCAGGGTCAAGAAGAGAACGAGGACTGGACTAGATAGCGTGGAGATCCGGGCTTCGAAGCAACTTAGGATTCATCACTGATATATAGTTTAACCTAGTTGAATTCTTGTAGATAATACAAGATTTATATGTTTATGTTTAGTATGTAATCTGAATTGAATTACATTACGTTTCCGCTTTGTATTTTAAAAAAAAAAATTTAGACCCTGTTTATTATAATTGTTTGAATTATTCCTAAAGACGATTAAGGAATGAATTAGCGTCCGGGTCCCCACAAAAGTAGTTGATAAGATAACATATGAGATATGGATGGGTAAGCCTCCAAAATATTCTTATCTTAGAATATGGGAATGTCCGGCTTATGTGAAGCAGGCAGTGGAAGATAAATTGGATAGTCGATCCATTTTATGTTATTTTTTGGAATATCCAAGGAATTCGATTGGATATTATTTCTATCATCCCCAAGAAACCAAAATGTTTGTTTCTAGGAATGCAACATTTTTGGAAACTGAATTTCTACTGGATAGAAAATGGGAGATGATAGAACTCGAAGAGGTTCGAGAGACACCTACAATTGAAGAACCACACTCAAAGAGCCAAGAGAGAAGATACAAGCTCCTAGAAGATCCGAGAGAGTCTCGAGACAACCTATGAGGTATGGTCTGCTTCTTGAAGAGGGCCATGATGAGCCTAACCATGGATGTGATCCAACAACCTTCAAGGAAGCGTTATCTGATGTTGATTCATCAAAGTGGCTTTAAGCAATTGAATCTGAGATGAATTCCATGTATTCAAACCAAGTGTGGAACCTTGTGGATTCACCTGAGGGAACTGTTCCCATAGGGTGTAAATGAATTTACTAGAGGAAACTTGGGGCGTACGGAAAGGTATTGATCTTCAAGGCGCGATTGGTGGCAAAAGGAATATACTCAAAGACAAGAAGTTGAATTAGAGGAAACCTTTCTCCAGTTCCAATGTTCAAGTCTATAAGGATATTGCTAGCCATAGCTGCATGGTATGACTATGAGATATGACAGATGTATGTCAAGACAACCTTTCTTAATGAGGATACTAAAGAAGAGATTTACATGTCTCAATCTGAAGGGTTTATATCTGTCGGAAGTGAGCATATGGTATGCAAACTTCAGAGATCTATTTATGGTCTAAAGCATGCATCGAGGAGTTGGAACCATAGATTCGATAGTACAATCAAAGAGTTTTGTTTTACTAAAATTCCTGAGGAACCCTGTGTGTATAAGAAGGTCAGTGTGAGTGCTGTAACATTCCTGGTGCTTTATGTTGATGGCATTCTACTCATTGGGAATGATGTAGGGATGTTGCAATCAACTAAGATATGGATAGCGAGTAAGTTCTCGATCCAGGACTTGGGTGAAAAATCTTTTATATTCGGAATACAGATCTATAGAGATAGATCAAGAAGATTGCTCTGTCTCACCTATTCCATATACATTGATACCATCGTTAAGAGGTTCTCGATGGATGAGTCCAAGAGAGGAGATCAACCAATGTGTCATGGCGTGTCCCTATCCAAGTCTATGTCTCCCAAGACTGATGCAGAGATAGCGGCGATGACAAGCATTCCTTATGCATCTGCGATTGGTAGTAGCATGTATGGTATGATATATACACGTCCTAATGTGGCTTTTGCACTAAGTGTAGTGAGTAGATATCAATCAAACCCTGGTCTTCCACACTGGAAAGCTGTGAAAGACATCCTCAAGTACTTGAGAAGGACCAATAAGTTGTTCTTGGTCTATGGGAGTGGAGAACTGAAATTGGAAGGCTATACCGACTCTAGCTTGCAAAGTGATATCGATGACTCAAAGTCAACCTCTGGGTTCGTATTCATGCTCAATGGTGCTGCTGTCTGTTGGAATAGTTCCAAGCAAGACAGTACTGCGGATTCCACCACTGAGGCCGAATACATTGCTGCATCAGCTATAGCAAAGGAGGCTGTTCGGTTAAGGAATTTTGTCCAAGAGTTGGGTGTCATTCCTAATGGAGTTGCTCCAGTCCCGGTATTTTGTGACAACACGGGAGCCATTGCTCAGGCGAAGGAGCCAAGGTCTCATTAGAAATCCAAACATGTATTGAGATAGTACCACATCCTCCGAGAGATTGTGGAAAGAGGAGAATTGTTGGTTGACAAAGTCGGCTCTGCAGATAATGTTGTTGATCCACTAACTAAGCCTTTACATGGACCATTAATTCGAGAAGCATCGCGAATCGATGAGTTTGAAGCATATGGATAGTTGGCTCTAGTGCAAGTGGGATATTGTTAGAGTAGGTGCCCGTCGAGTCAAGTGTTGGCCGATAGTTCATGTTTAAACTCTATGTACAAAGATCTTTATTTTAATAATATTTGAAATTATTGTTCTGTCACATCTTTATCTGTATACCTATGCTAGTTGCATAGATAAAGTTCTTGAATATACAAATAGTAGAAAGAATATGAGATACTCATATGATGAGTATCATGAAACTCAAATTTGGAATACTGTATATTCTAAATAGTTCTTAGTTGGTTTAACCACCGCTAAGAAGGATAAATGCCGCTCTAGTTTGAGACTAGTATCTGCAATGTAAGTACCATGTTTCATTGGTAACTCTCGATATACCAATAGTTATCGAATCGGTTGGGATATATGAGATGAAGAGACCGTACTGTACACTAACCATAATAGAATGATTCTTGCAGACACTATCATTTGATACCTAGGAAATCATGTAAACGATGCTGCTAGGCGTTTAACATGATTGGTTGGGTACTATCAGATTTGAGTTCTGACGTTTTTATTATCAAGGAGTTTATAAGTAAGAATGGAGCAATTGGGTATGCTCATATAAGGACATGTTTAGTCCAGAATCACATTGAGATGTGAACCCACTGCTAGTTGTATCAATGTACCATTGAGGGTCACACAAGTCCTAACTTTCTAGATCTCATTGAGAAGAAAAATAGTTCAATGTGTTGAACGACTTATAAAGGAGTTTATAAGCACAAGAAAAAATTAGAAGTATGACTTCTATAAGGGGAATGCAAATTTTAATTTATGGAAGTGTTCCTAAATTAGAAGTTGGTCAAGTTAATAATGTATTTGAAAATAGTGATTTTCATAAATATTCTTATGGACTAAATTAAATTAATTCAAGTATTGAATTATGTAGGACCGAGCGTTGATCGCTTTACCAAAAGCTATAGATAGTATTATTGGTGCAACTCAAATATTTTAAACCGCACAGCAGCTCAAGCACCACGGTTCGATCGCTCTACCAAGCAGGGACAATTATTGCACCCAACAATCTCCCTCCCAATAATTGCACTCCTTGCAATCAGTGGGAATCAAACCCGTGACCTTGGCTCTGATACCAATTGTAGGACCGAGTGTTTACCGCTTCACCAAAAGCTATAGCTAGTAGTAATGGTGCAACTCAAATCTTTTAAACCGCACAGCAGCTCAAGCACCACGGTTCGATCGCTCTACCAAGCAGGGACAATTATTGCACCCAAAAAATTAATTAAACACCGAAGGACCTAGTAGAGTCTAAATAATTAAATTAATTCAAGTGTTGAATTAATTAAATAACATTGGGTTTTGTAGAGTCCGTTAGAAATAATTATTCAACTAGTGGGCTTGAGTAAAAGTAAGATTTAATCGGTTTCAAATTTTTTGAGATATTTAAATTAAAGTACATAGTCTTTGTAATTGTTACAAGACTAAATAAAATTGCATGCTTGGGAGATGAAGAATTGGAGGGAACTTTTTCAACAAACAAGGCATGACATGCTAATGCAACTTTTAAATTTTTACACAACAAAGAAAATTTCCTCCCCTTCTCTCCTAAAGCATAGTGGCCGAAATTTTCCATCATGTTTTACACATATTTGCTTCTTCAATTGTTGATGGAAGCTTATCCTTCTCAAAGAAAAATCCTATAATTTTTCTGGTGCAAAATTAGAGGGGATCTTCTTTGTTGGTGGTGGGCTTGATTTTTTAGCAAGGAGTGCTCATAGGAAGCTTGTAGATTGTCTACCCATTGAAGAGCTAAGTTGTTTAACAACTTAGTTGGAGCCATCATCAATCATTTGTGATTGATAGGTAAAATTACTACACACACTATGTATGACATTTTGTGCTTTGTTTTTTGTATTTTCTACACACTAGTGGGTGCTCGGTTTTCTTGTCTAAAAACATGATTTTCGAAAATTTCGTTGCGTATCCGGGCACCATAACCGATCCCCTTTCAGGCCGAGAACCACTCCTAAGCTAGGACTATTCGAAATCGCCTAGCAAACCAAAGAGCCATCCCCTGACCCTGACCCTTGTGCACCCTCTTAGGACCCTAAGGACTTAACCTCGCCCAGCCTGAAGCCCCCTGGCCGAGCCTTGTCCCTGCGCGGCTGTTGTCATGCAAGCCCATTTGCGGGTGGAGTCCTGGCTATGACTCCTTCGCAGCCGTTTGTCTCGAGTCCTAGCATGGATAGGACTCCTTCCCTGACCCAAGCACATCCCTAGCCAAGCACTGGTCGCAATCTTGCCAAGCCATGCACCATAAGCACTTAAACCCGAGCCCTTGGCACCAATATCATGCAAATTCGGTTCTAGCTTAATGAATTATCGTGTGCAGCGTTTTCGTGCTTCCTAGAACAACACAAGTTCAACACCTAATCATGGCAGCCCCTCCATGTACATAAAAATCATGTTTTTTGATCAAAATCCATACTTTAAAATTCATGTTGATGCATAAAACGAAAATAAATAAAAGTGTCGATTGATTTTCATACAATCATGAATAAATACATAATATGGTGTGATGATGAGTAAAGGAAAGCGTGCCTTTGCGTATTTAACGCACGAATAAACGTTGACGATTGTGAAGAACGGCGACGAACGACCTTGGCTTGAAAACCATTGACAAAACCGATGCTTCCCTTGAAGATAAAATCGTGTGTGCCGTGTATTGTGAGGAGAGAAAAGAGTTTGAAGGGTTAAGGGGAGTAGGGCGTGGGTTATATGGATATGGGGTAGGGTTTTTGCACTTAATTAATTAATTAAAATACTAATTGTAGTCTTAGGCCCATTAACAAGGTAGGTAGGCCCAATAAGCCCATTAGTGCTTCAATAAAATATTTCGTGTAGAAAAGTTTGTGAAATTATTAACCGGGTTGTCAAAAGGTTCATAATTTTGTTGAAAATCCAACACGGAAAAAAATCACGTCCCACCGTATAAAATCACCTCAAAAATCCTTATTTTCAAAAAAAAAAAAGTATCAACCATATTTAAATAATTAAAAACAATTATTTAATAAAACTATTTTCTATTTTTCTGCCATCATATAAACATATCACATAATCAATTTAGCAATTAAAATCAATTATTTAACTATTTTCCATATTATCTAGATTTGCATGAAGTTGGATTACGTCGTCTTAATTTTGGACCTTACAATTCCTCCTCCCCTTAAATAAAATTTTGTCCTCTTCAAAATTAGAACTTACCGAATAGCTGTGGGTAGGGACTCCTCAAGTCTCTCTCGATTTCTCAAGTAGCCTCTTCTTTTGAATGATTCAGCCACTTGACCTTGGCCATTGGAATGACTTTGTTTCAGAGTCTTCTTTCTTTTCATCCTAAGATTTGTGCAGGCCTTTCCTCATAAGTCATATTTGGAGTCAATTGTAGAGGTTCATAATTTAGTACATGTGATGGGTTCGACATGTACTTTCGCAGCATCGAAATATGAAACACATTGTGTACTCCAGATAGCATTGGTGGTAATGCCACTCTATAGGCTAGTGTTCCAATCCTCTCCAAAATCTCAAATGGCCCTATGAATCTTGGACTAAGTTTTCCTTTCTTGTCAAATCGCATAACACCCTTCATAGGTGTTATTTTCACAAATACCTGGTCTCCAACTGCAAACTCTAGGACCCTTCATCTCTTGTCAGCATAAGTTTTCTGTCGAATTTTTGCAGTCTTCATTCTATCTCGATAGTCAATACAGAGTAGCATACTACCATCCTTCTTTACAAATAATACCGGTGCGCCCCGCGGAGAGTAACTAGGGCGAATAAAACCCTTGTCTAGCAATTCTTGGATTTGTTGTTTTAATTCTTTCATTTCAGCGGGTGCTAGATGATACGGTGCTTTAGAAATAGGTACTGTGTCCGGCATCAACTCAATAGAAAATTTCACCTCATGGTCGGGTGGAATGCCAGAAACTTCCTCGGGAAAGACACAAGGAAAGTCTCTGACAATATCAACATCCTCTAACTTCTCACTAATAGGAGCATGTGCTGTAGTGACACATGCTAGAAAAGCTTAGCATCCTCTTTTAATAAGCTTCCTTGAACACGTACAAGAGAAAATGTGCTGCATTTGCTTGTTCCTTGCCGCCTCGAAGACAAAAGATTTTCCAGACACAGATCTCTGACGAAAATATATCGAAGCTCCATTTGTTAATAACAAATCCATACCGAGTATGATGTCAAATTCAGGCATAGGGAGTACAATAAGATCTGCCCGAACCACATCTTTGAATAAACGAAGCTCCAGATTCTTCACAATACTAGCCGTGATCATTTGGTCACCGGAAGGAATAGAAACCTTGAAACCCAATCCCATATCCTCAGGAATAATATTCAGTCGCTTAAGAAAAGTCTTGGATATGAAAGAGTGCATAGCTCCCAAATCTAGCAGTGCATAGGTAGCTACTCCTAGAATGAATATCCTCCCTGCGGCGAAAACGTTTTAGATTATTCCTGTTGAAGCTTAAGGAATTTGAATGATCGAGTGTACTAGTGCCTTGGAAGGCATTTCGAACACTATATTCTCCAATGAGCTGCAATAGCTTGTGTTTTAAGAATATCAACACCGATGAATTAAATCAAGTTTGGTTTAAAACCAAGCGGAAGAAACTCGAAGTAATTATTCGTGAAGAAGACTGTTATATTAGAAAACATTTTATCTTATGTAAACTGAATAACCGAAAAAGGGTAGATTAGTTTTAGCATTCAATAGTTCAGTTATGGTGACAGCTGAACTGACGGATACTCTAACTGATCCAAACAGTTTGAAGACAGCAGTTAATCAGTTAAAAACACAAGATATGCTTATGGATGTTCGGAGACTTCAACTGCTCCTACGTCACCCCTTCTACCGCCTCTAGTAGGATCCACTAGAAGACTTTGATTTATACAAGACTTTGTACAAACCCACTCAGCTAGCACTTACACAACTGCCTAAACTGAACTCCAAGCTACGACTGAAGACAACACCTTCCAGCCAACACTTCTTTAACGTCTATGTGTCAAAGACTACATAAACAAGTTTAATATCTTTGTGAAAGACTGTATTTGAGTGGTTGAGAGTGTTTGTGTGTGAGAATTGAACAAGGATGTTGATAAAGATAAAAAATTGTATATTAATTAAATGTTTTATAATATAAATTTATAATTTTTATTTTATTAAATGTTTAAATATTATATGTTTTATAATAAATTGTATAAAATATAAGTTGTTGTGTAATTATAAGTTTTTACTATTTTTTACAGGTTCGATAAAACAAGAATAACCTTGGCGTTGCAAATGGGATTAAGATGATTCTTGGACCTGTAGAAAATTGATGTTAATATCTACAATATTGGTGGCAAGCATGAGATAAAAATCTTCTCATAAGTGGGATCAAATTAAGCAACAAATAAAATTACCAAAGAAGTGGCAGTTTTACCATGTTCTAGCATTTTGACCATATCTCTCAAATTACTTGGTCAAATGGTTAAAAAAAAATACCACAATTCAAACAACTCAGATATCTACATGTTTTGTTTATGTGGAGCAGAAAATTTCGATGAGAAGATTTTCAAAAGTGATGTGTTTTAAAATATTAATTTCTTGGAACACCAATGAAGACTTATGTGTAAAAAATAATATTTTATTTGTGGTTGTCTCCCAAAATTTGGCTATAAATAGGGGTGCACTCTAATGTATTGAGATATCCCTCATTTTATGAACAAACATTTGAGTTCATAATATTTCTCTATTTGTTTTTCCTTTATTTCTTCATTTAAATATAATTAGCATGTTAAATTCATATTCAAAGTTTTATACTTTGAATAATGAGTAGCTAACTTTCCAAAGTTGAGATGAAAAGATGAAACTCTTGGCATGATATTAAGGTTATTAAAAGGTAAGAATCTATGTTTTATATTATTTAATTATTATTTATTGTTTATGTTATATTTATTTCTTTAAGTATTATTTTACCTTACTTATAAATGGGAGTTTTGATTTATTGTTGCTATATTTTACACTAAATTTTTGGAACCATTTAAATGCTAGTTTGGTATTACCAACCATTTAAAGTGGATGCCTTGATTTATTATATATGATTATATCATAATATTAATTTCTTGGAACCATTTAAATGTTTGTTTGGTTTTACCAACCATTTAAAGTGAGAACCTTGATTTAGTGTTTACAAATATATATATAGCACAATAAATACTTGAAAAAATTTACAAGTTTTGGTATATATTATATATTTATAAGATAATAATATATAACATAATATAAATATGATTATTTAATATATATTGGAACCATTTTATTAAGTGTATTTCAATAATGTTCATTAATGTTAACTTTATTAAAATAACAAGAATGGATCCTTTAATCTCAACTACTTAAATTAAAATTTGAACAATTAAAAATTACCAATTAAAGGTTCAAACCATTAAAAGAAAAAAACAAAAACAAAAACAAAAAGACATTGTAGTGGACTTGTAATTATCTTAGCTTCCATGTGGATACGATATTCGGACTTACCGAATTATACTACTTGTGGACAACTTGCTCTTGGAAGTGCAACAATCAAAGTCGCAACAAGTTTTTGGCGCCGTTGCCGGAGAAGTATAATTTAATTTCAAGTCTATTTAATTTTTTTTATATTTTATTTTTCTTTATTTGAATCTTTATTGCTTTTGTGTGTTTTTATTCTTTTGCATTTGCATTTGCATGAGCATTTGGTCAAGTACACTTAGTGGTCGACTCATTCGAAATAACCCTTTATTTTTACAAAACATGGGGGAAGAACCCATCCAAGAAAATGAAGATGAAATTCAATCTCAGCATGATCATGATAGACGAAGAACACTTAGAGATCACATGAATCCTACACGTACTAGTGCACCTTCATGTCTAGTTTTTCTCCCTGAAACATCTCATTTCAATTTTAAGCATGATATTATCCAACTTTTACCCAATTTTCATGGCTAAGATTCTGAAAATCCATACATGCATTTACGAGAGTTTGAAGAAGTGTGCAACACATATAATGATCTAAATTGTAGCATGAACACCATTCGATTTAAGCTTTTTCTTTTTTCTTTAAAAGATAAGCTAAAACTTGACTACAAAATCTTAGATTGGGATCCATTCAAACTTGGGATGAATTGCAACAAAAATTTTTGAAAAAGTTTTTTCCATCTCATAGAACAAATTCTTTCAAAAGGCAAATCATCATTTTCACTCAAAAACAAGGAGAAACTTTTTATCAGTGTTGGATAGATACAAAGAATTGCTTAATCTTTGTCCACATCATGATTTTGAAATTTGGAGAGTTGTTTCTCAATTTTATGAAGGCTTAACACCTAAAGATAGGCAAATTGTTGAATTTATGTGTAATGGAACATTTGAAGACAAAGATCCAAACGAGGCAATTGAGTATCTCGATTCATTAGCTGAAAATGCTCAAAATTGGGACACTATAGGTACAATCGAACCATCAAACAAAATTCAATCTCCCACATCTGGTGGAGGTATGAACACCCTCAAAGATGACCATGATCTCCAAGCTAGATTTACCTCTTTGGCAAGAAAAGTTGAGGCACTTGAATTGAAAAAGAATGGTCAATTAAAATCTGTTCAAGAAATTGCATGTCACATCTGTGATACAAGTGATCATTCTACAAAAGATTGTCCCACATTGCCCTCTTTTAAATAATGTCTCCATGAACAAGCTAATGTTTTGAACAATTTTAAAAGGCCAAATTTTGAACCATTTTCTCAAAATTACAATCCAGGTTGGCGAAATCATCCAAATTTTAGTTGGAGGAATGATAATGCTACACAATTTTCACAACCACATTTCCAAAATCAACAAAATTTTCAAAATTATGCACCTTATGTTCCTCCACCTAAAAGGAACTTTGAAGATATATTGAATTCTTCATTGCAAAGCAAGAGTCTATCAATACTCAAACTGCTCAAACCATGACAGCTTTGAAAGATACTCTTGCTAAATTTGCATATGCACTTAATGTTCATGAAAAAGGTAAATTTCCTTCACAACCACATCCTAATCCCAAGGATCATCATTCACAAACTGGAACTTCTGGAACTCAACCGATGGATCAGGTAAAATCTGTTATTACCCTTCGAAGTTGTAAGGTTGTGGAAAAATCCATTCTTGAACCTTGTGAAGATGATGATAAATCAACTCCAAAGGGTAAGGAAGTGGAACCCATAACTTGCGAAGAGGAGGTTCAACAGACAGTGTCACCACCATTCCCTCATGCATTGAAAAATACAAAAAAATCAAATTTGAATTTTGATATATATGATGTTTTTAAACAAGTAAAATTTAATATTCCTTTATTAGATTCAATAAAACATGTACCATCATATGCAAAATTTTTGAAAGACTTGTGCACTATGAAAGAAAATTGAATGTGAAAAAGAAATCATTTTTAGCCGAACAAGTAAGTGCAATCATTCAAAATAATAATACTTCGAAATACAAAGACCCCGGTTGTCCTACTATTTCATGTATTATTGGAGAACGAAAGATGAAGAAAGCCTTGCTTGTTCTTTGAGCTAGTGTGAATTTACTTCCATATTCAGTTTATCAAGAACTCAATCTAGGCGAGTTAAAATCTACTTCGGTAACACTTTTACTTGCCGATAGATCTGTTAAAGTGCCAAGAGGTATGGTAGAAGACGTGTTGGTCCAAGTTGATAACTTTGTATATCCTGTCGATTTCACAGTTTTAGATACACAACCTATCGAAGCTTGTAATGCAATTCCTGTAATTCTGGATCGTTCATTTTTAGCAACTTCTAATGCTCTTATAAATTGCAGGAATGGAATAATGAAGTTGTCATTTGGTAACATAACCTTGGAGATTAATGTTTTTAATCTTTGTAAGCAACCACATGACAAATGAGATGAATGTGAAGATGAAAATCTTATTGAAACTCTTGTGGAAGAAAACATTCAAGAAGGGAGTACTCGTGATCAATTAGATATTTGTTCAATTGAAACTGTTAAAGAAAATATTGAAATTGATCTTGATGATTTTATCAGGTATCACTCGTTACCAGGATCAGAGAAAGAATTTGAGGCAAAATATGAGAACAAAGACGAGCCACCCATATTGGAGTTAAAACCCTTGCCAGAAGAATTGAAGTATGCATTTCTTGGAGAAGATGAAACATATCCGGTGGTAATTTCTTCCAAACTAGCAAGTGATAAAGAAAGTAAATTAGTTGATATGCTTAAAAGACATAAAAATACAATTGGTTGGATATTAAAAGATCTCAAGGGCATTAATCCACTAATTTGCACTCACAAAATTCACTTAAAAGAAAATACAAAAACATCTCAACAACCACAAAAGAAAATTAAATCCACACATGAAAGATGTTGTGAAAACTGAAGTTTTCAAACTACTTGATGTTGGGATTATCTACCATATTTATGATATTAAGTGGGTAAGCCCAACACAAGTAGTTCCAAAAAATTCTGGCATCACAGTGATAAAAAATGAAAAAGGTGAATTGTTAACAAGTCGAGTCCCATCTAGTTGGCGGATGTGTATTGATTATAGAAAATTAAATGACGCCACTAGAAAAGATCATTTTCCATTACCATTTTTGGATCATATTTTAGAAAGAGTAGCAGGTCATCCATACTACTGTTTTCTTGATGGATATTTAGGTTATTATCAAATTCCCATTGCACTCGAAGATCAAGATAAAACTACATTCACATGTTCTTTTAGAACATTTGCATTAGAAGGATGCCATTTGGATTATGCAATGCCCCAGCAACATTTCAAAGATTTATGCTAAGCATTTTTAGCGACATGGTTGAAAATTGTTTGGAGGTTTTCATGGACGATTTAACTGTTTTTGGGAATACATTTGATAATTGTCTTGAAAATTTGGAAAAAGTTTTAAAAAGATGCGAGGAAAAAGGTCTTATTTTAAATTGGGAAAAATGTCATTACATGATTACTTCTGGGATTGTTTTGGGACATGTCGTGTCATTTCATGGAATTGAAGTTGATAAAGCCAAAGTTGATGTCATTGCCAATTTACCCCCTCCAAAAACCATTAAAGAAATTCGCTCATTTTTGGGACATGCTGGATTTTATAGGAGGTTTATAAAGGACTTTAGTTCAATCTCTAAACCCATTTGTAACCTCTTAACAAAAGACATTGCATTTGAGTGGATTCAAGAATGTCAAAATGCTTTGGATAAAATCATTCGACATTTAACATCAGCTCCTATCATGCAACCTCCTTATTTGTCTTTACCATTCGAAATCATGTGCAACGCGAGTGATTATGCAGTCGGTGCAGTACTTGGTCAAAAAGAAACAGTAAGCCTTACGTGATATATTATGCAAGTAGAACTTTAAACAATGCTCAAATGAATGACTCCACAACTGAAAAATAACTACTTGCTGTAATATTTGCATTAGAAATTTCGTTCTTATTTGATTGGATCAACGACTATTGTGTTCACTTATCATTCTACTATTAGATATTTTATGACCAAACAGGATGCAAAGCCACGACTGATACGATGGATTTTGTTGCTCCAAGAATTTGACATTGTGATCAAAGATAAAAAAGGAACCGAGAATGTCGTAGCCGATCATTTATCGAGACTAGTAACCTGATCATCTTGTGAAATGACACAATTAACGATAATTTTCCTGATGAACATCTAATTTCAGTTACTACTACACCTTGGTTTGCTAACATAGTAAATTTTCTTGTGACAGGAAAACTACCACCGCAATGGAATTCCCAAGATAAAAGAAAAGTTTTTGAATGAGGTAAAAAACTGTCATTAAATTTTGTCATTCAGAAGCAATGGAATTCCCACTGTCATTAAATTTTGTCATTCAGAAGCATGCGGAGGACATTTTTCTTCAAAGAAAACGGCTGCAAAAATCTTGCAGTGTGGATTTTATTGACCCACTTTGTTTAAAGACACCCACGAAATCTGCAAGATATGTGAAAATTGTCAAAAATTGGGTGCGATTTCAAAAAAAAACATGATGCCTTTGAATCCTATCATTGAAATTGAAATCTTTGACTGTTGGGAAATTGATTTTATGGGGCCTTTTCCACCATTGTTTGGATACTTGTATATTTTAGTTGCAGTTGATTATGTTTTCAAATGGATAGAGGCAATTCCATGTCGAACAAATGATCATAAAATCGTCATCAAATTTTGGAAAGAAAATATTTTTAGTAGATTTGGAATTCCTCGAGACATGATAAGTGATGGGGGAACTCACTTTGTTAATAAATAATTTGCTTCACTAATGAAAAAAATATGGTATTACTCACAAAGTAACTACTCCTTATCATCCTCAAACAAATGGACAAGTTGAATTAGCTAATAGAGAGATAAAGAAAATTTTGAAAAAAACTGTTAACTCAAATAGAAAAGATTGGTCTTTGCGACTTAATGATGAAATTTGGGCATATCGAACAGTTTTTAAAACATCATTGAATATGTCTCCCTATTGGTTGATTTAAGGAAAACATTGCCATTTGCTTGTGGAATTGGAACATAAAGCTTATTGGGCAATCAAAACTTTTAATTCAAGCGTGGATGATTGCAACAAATTGCGCCAATTGCAACTTAATGAACTTGATGAACTCAGAAATGATGCGTATGATAATTCAAGGATTTATAAAGCAAAACTCAAATTATTTCATGATAAAACAATTATTAGAAAATCTTTTGAGATTGGTAAAAAAGTTTTGCTTTATAATTCTCGATTTCACATATTCCCAGGAAAATTACGATCAAGATGGACAGGCCCATATGTTGTAAAGCATGTGTATCCTTATGGAGCTGTGGATATTGAAAATCCTAAAATTGGTGATGTTTTTAAAGTAAATGGACAAAGGCTTAAACCATTTTTAAAAAATGAAATCTTTCAAGAAGAGTTTATTTCCTTTCTGATCCTTAAATTTTTATGTTGCATTTAATTTTGTTTGTTTTTATTTCATGTTTCCTTAGTCTTTTTATTTTTCAGGTTAAATGGCGGATAATGGTACTCCGTGACTCTCATAGTCGGTTAAATCAGTTTCACACAATTGCTGATACAAAAATAAAAAAAAATCATTTCTTTTCTTTTCAAAATGGATGAAAATCTCTCAAAAATTTGTAAATATTTTCCCTCTGTTTCTGAAAATGTTCTAAGAAAAATTTAGCAGGTATGTGTGAAAGATTGAGATTTCTAAAGAAAAAAGGAATTCCAGAAGATATTCGTCTTGTAATAGAAGCTAAGGTCCGATTAGGAGGAGAAGTTCCACAATCATTACTCATTCGTTATTTGCCTGGATTAGAAAAAAGCACTTATACGAAAAAACGAAGGGCCAAAAGGTTACGGGTTTGTCATAAGTGTGCAAGATGGACTTGTGATAAACGATGCAGATCTTTGGGATGTGTTTCCAATAACAGGGAAGATAAAATTGGTTTCATTAAGAATGGGCTGAGTAAGGAGTCTTTAGATAACATCTTATTGACTCTTGAAACGCATTCTAGTGGACATGTGCATATTGAACTTCTCCGTTTATGGAAACAATTTCAAGATGGGCGTCATAGTCTTGGAAATCCGACTAAAAAAGACCATGTTTACCAATTTATAAGAAAATTGGATGGGAAGCATATCCTCGACTCATAGAAGGCGTTGAAGCCGTTTCTGGACGTTAAACCAGAGGAAAATTGTGAGCCACAATCACACTACTGTTTATATTCATGTGTGTCATTAGTATTTTTACTGTTTATCCTGCTTACAGCTATGACCCATAGTTTTGTCATGATAATATATTACCCCGATAAAATCTCTAATCTTTCTCTCTATTTTCGCAGACCAAAAAGAAAGTAAAAACATGGTTGAATCCTCTGCACAAACATTGAAAAATATTTGTGTATTTTGTGGGTCGAGTCCTGGAAAAAATGAAGTATTTGTAGAAGCAACGAATAATTTTGGAAAGATATTGGCTGAGAGAAAAATTCACTTGGTATATGGGGGAGGTAATATTGGGTTAATGAGATCTGTTTCAACATCTGCTCATCTTGGAGGTAGTCAGGTTTTGGGTATTGTTCCTACAGCTTTAGCTGAAGGAAATATTACAGGTGTTACGATTGGGGAGAAATTAAAATGTTCTTCTATGTATGAAAGAATCACTAAAATGATTGAAAATTCTGATGCTTTTATCGCACTACCAGGTGGTTTTGGTACATGAGAAGAAATTTTTCACACTGTTTCTTGGGCACAACTTAATATCCATAATAAAACTGTGGGCTTGTTGAATATCAATTATTATTATGACAGTTTGTTAACATTTCTTGATAAAGCTGTGGAACAAAATTTCATTTCAAAAAATTCACGACGGATGCTCATCTGTGCTTCGACTGCCGACCAATTAATTGATGATTTGGAAGCTTTTGTTCATAAGCCTGATCCGATGATAACAAATATCAATTGGTCGCAATCAAGCAGTAAGAAAAGAAATTTGGATCATTTATTCAAAAATCGTGGATTGGTTTGCGTTTGTTTCAATTTGTTATCTTTAATAAAATTTTAGGTGATATCTCTTTCATTATGTACTCTTTATTAATAGTTATTTTGACATTAGGGACAATATCATAGTCTGATTGGGGGGAGAACAAAATTAAAAAAAATAAAAAAAAATATTTTAAAATAAAAACATATTTATTGTTTGTATTTTAGTATTTTTGCAAAAATATCATACATTACATATTTGAAAGGTTTAGATTAGAAATTGTAATAATCTATCTAAAGATGTTTAAATTTTTATTTGAAAAAAAAAAGTCAATTTTAATATTTTGATCACTATAAAAATATGATTTATGAAATCTTTTTGAATGATTAACCATTGTGATAAAATCAGTTATTAAAGTATATGGCCCAAGATATACCTTGATAAGAGTGCCTAAAATTTTTAAACTCACACATATTTTGTGAGTGAGTGGAGAGGATTGAGAAAACAGCCTGCGAGCCTTTATTGATCATAAGAGAGGCTATCTATTGTTTAGATCTTGAGTTCTTATTTTGAAAAAAAAATGTTATTTCCTGAAAAAAAAAAGAAAAAAGAAAAAAAAAGAAAGATGTTGAAGATCTATGCTGTGACCTATTTATCTCTCATAAAAATAAAAATAAAAAATGAAAAAAAGAAAAAAAAGAGAGAAATATATTATACAAATTAATAAATATGTCGTCAAGAAGCATAAACTTAGTTTGATTCCATGATGTAAAAAAAATCAGGAAAAAATATATAATAAGAACAACTGGATTTTGAATCCATGGATTTCCTATCTTTTGATTAGTTTGGCTCGTTTGTCTGTCTGCATTCTGTAAACCATTTTCTTGAGCATTTATCTGTATTCCAACTCTATGAGAGAAATTATTCCCATAAATTGAAACACTTATTAACCTGTGAGGATATGGAGTTGAGACTCTTACTATGAATTTCTGAAGGCCATGTACCTTTAACTACCTGAAAATAAGCTTTGAATTGATCAGTTCAGATTATTTCATAAATTATAATTATAATGATCTTGATATAACTTTGACAGTTTTAAAATTTAATTTAAACACTTGGATAGTTCTGATTACATTTCTATTTAAATTAATCAATATGTTTTGTGTTTCTATTAACGCTTAAATTGCTCTGGACTAGCAATAAGCTGGTTAGGGAGTATGATAAAGATAAAAAATTGTATATTAATTAAATGTTTTATAATATAAATTTATAGTTTTTGTTTTATTAAATGTTTAAATATTATATGTTTTATAATAAATTGTATAAAATATAAGTTGTTCTGCAATTATAAGTTTTTACTATTTTTTGCAGGTTCGAAAAAATAAGAATAACCTTGGCGTTGCAAATGGGATTAAGATGATTCTTGGACCTGTAGAAAGTTGATGTTAATATTTACAATATTGGTGGCAAGCATGAGATAAAAATCTTCTCACAAGTGGGATCAAATTAAGCAACAAATAAAGTTATCCAAAGAAGTGGCAGTTTTACCATGCTCTAGCATTTTGACTATATCTCTCAAATTACATGGTCAAATGGTTAAAAAAAATACCATAATTCAAACAACTCAGATATCAACATGTTTTATTTTATGTGGAGAATAAAATTCGGATGAGAAGATTTTCAAAAGTGATGTGTATTAAAATATTAATTTCTTGGAACACCAATTGTGAGGCCCATTTACTCTAATGACAATTAATGATCAAACAATAATGGTTTGACTTAAAACTGCAGCGGAAAAAGGTTTAAAATAATTTAAAACGGACCTCAGGGCCTAGAAAAATTTTGGCCTGATCTCCCCGGTAAATAGGACATCCTGAAAAACTCAAGCAGCAATTTATATAAAAATATACTCCCACTATAGTCTTTAAAACAAAACCGAAATTAAACAACCTATAGCCGCACTGGCCAGGACTAAACAGAAATTAAAACTTACCAAATACTCACCAGATCATAAACATCACAGAGTCGACTCAGATCATCACAAAACAACCAAATACTACTACAGATACACGGAGCATCTCCCCGGCAAATAAACTATAATACAAGACTGAAACAAACCCAAGACATACATATAGACTAACTGGGAGACTCCACTGAACAGAACCAAGCAATCCAACCTCAATCCCGAGCTCCACTGGCGGAACCTCGGCCTGATACTGCAAAACGACTCGGGAGATCTACCATGGTAGCTCCCCCTGTAAACAACTGAGGCTAGGATTCTGGTATGAAACAGTCCAACAATAACAACAATAACATAAATCATGCATAATCATATAATGAAATGTGATATGCAATGCATGAAAGGCTCAACGAATAACCGGGATAACAGGAGCCAACAAACGGTACGATAACAACTGGAATAATGCTCGAGCAACTACACAGGGGAGCTACATCGTCATGCAGCTAAACCGCCCTGCCAAGTATGCGAGGTATGCCAAGCTGTGCTGAAATAACACCCCTGACTCGGTCTCCATACAGCTGATACGATATAACATGATGGCAAAACATAACGAACTAGATGACACAACCCCAGCGCTCACCTCAAAAGGCTGCACTAACCACGGGGTTATTCAATCACATCTAGGTTCTCATGTGTATAGGTCTATCGGCCACACAATGATCCCGAGATAAACAATAGTGCCAGATAACAACGAATATCAACAATGGCTAACAAGAACGATAGGGCTCAACATGAATGTCATAACTGTATGCCCGATGCTAATTGCCAATAATATGTCATAATAATAAACATAGAACACAATGAAGGCATTTAACAATTTACGACAGTCAACAAATCATAAACACGATCCATGTAACACAGAATGACAATTAAACATAATTTATGTTTTACCGTCGCATATTACCGAGCTGTAACATACCTATACCGCGAAAATGATCTTCAAGAAGAATCAACTGAACTCTCTTAGCCTAGAATAATAAAATAAGTCGAATAATTCCACAACTCATCATTATTTACATTTCAACCATTATCAACTCGATAATCCTTAGATTAATTCCAATGATAACAACCATACTATAACATCTATATAACACAACAATTCGACATATTTAATAGGCTCGCCAAAATATACCTCGAAGATTTCCAATGACCGAACCTACAATAATTATCCAATAAATATGTCAATAAAACGCTATTCGAACGACGAAAACAATTTAAATCGAAATGGGTAAAAAGCCAAATTTCGGCAGCCTACTATCACGCTTAGAAGCTGAAATTTCGGACTAGGAACTCACAAGGTCGAAGTTTATTCTAGTCACTAGCGGTCTCGAGTCGATAACCCACCAGAAACTCGTCGGAGTTACTGTTCACGAACTGAAAATTCAGAAAACTAGCTGGAAAAATTCAGAAAGCGAGCTGGAGTTAAAGGAAAATCACAAGGCTTAGAACCCACTCCAACACACAACAAATTTCCAAGGAACTAAACGTAAATCTCACCTAAACCGAGCCAACAGCAGCAGCCACGAACAGACCTCGATTTGTGCTGAAACGAGCATCAAAAGTAGCGATTCATGGTTCAAAAGGAAGCTACTGAAGTAAGGAAGAAAACCCCTTAAACCGTTAGGGATTTCGAAGCCGGACGGGAAAGTTATGGCTTCTCAAATTTGAAGGTGTTGAAAGTGACGGGAATTGGGTTGAGGGAAATGGGTTTTCTTCTTCTCTCTTTCCTTTTTCCTTCTTTTAAAGGTAAGTTGTGTGTGTATGTATATGTATATATGTATTGTGTATTTGGTTACAAAAATAGTAACTCAAGCCCATATATCCTGGTCTGTATTTATTTTGATCTAGTGTTATTTAAACTCTATATGTATTTTATATCGTTAAATTCTCCGATATTCTAAAATACATATTTCTAACACACTTCTCGAATTTATTTGTCATAAACAATTATTTTAATTTACAACTCAATAATTATTCTAATTATACCAAAATTACCGGATAATTAATTTCAAGACCTTACATTTCTCCACCCCTTAATACAATTTTCGTCCTCGAAATTTCTGTTTATACACATACATCTTACACACAAAACGAAACCTACAATACATTACTAGGAATCAAACAGATATGGATAAGATGATATCATCTTCTCTTCTGTTTCCCACGTTGATTCTTCTACACCATGCCTCGACCACTGAACACGTACGAGTGGAATAACTTTATTGCGTAAAACTTTATCTTTACGATCCAATATACAAACAGGATACTCAGTATACGATAGAGACGGATCAAGTTCAACCTCATCAGGCTGAATCACATGAGACAGATCGGGCTCATACTTACGCAACATAGAAACATGGAAAACATCATGGATGCCAGATAAAGACTGGGGCAAATACAAACGATAAGCGCAAGTCTCAATAAGCTCAACAATCTCGTAGGGACCAACGAAACGAGGCGACAACTTACCTCTCATGCCAAACGAACAACACCTCTAAACGGATAGATCCTCAGAAATACAAAATCTCCAACTTGAAATTCTAGAGGTCAACGACGCCTGTTAGCATAACTATCTTGCCGATCTTGAGCAGCTTTCATTCTTTGACGAATCAACTGGACTTTATCATGCATTTCCTGAACAATCTCAGGTCCAGTCAACTGCTTCTCACCAAATTCATCGCAACAAAGAGGTGATCGACACCGTCTGCCGTACAAAGCTTCAAAAGGAGCCATACCAATAGTCACCTGGAAACTTTTGTTATATGAAAATTCTACTAGTGGTAAAGCTTCTTGCCAACTGTCTTTAAAATCCATGACTAAAACTCGAAGCAGATCCTCGAGTGTCTGGATTGTACGCTCTGTCTGACCATCTGTCTGAGGATGATACGCAGTACTCATCGCAAGTCGTGTACCCATTTCTTTTTGGAAACTAGTCCAAAACTTTGATGTGAATCTAGGGTCACGATCTGAGACTATTGCAACTGGAACTCCATGAAGTCTCACAACATTTTCAATATACAGACGAGCCATTTTCTTGTACGAATACGTCCTCTCATACGGAATAAAGTGTGCCGACTTAGATAATCTATCGACAATCACTTAAATGGCATTGAAATGACGAGAAGTACATGGCAAATGCGTGACAAAATCAATAGCCACGTGCTCCCAGTTCCACTGAAGAACCTCAAGACTATGCAGTAATCCTCCAGGTCTCATTCGTTCTGCTTTGACTTGCTGACAGATCATACAACGAGACACAAACTCAACCACATCCTTTTTCATATTCTTCCACCAAAACTGAGGCTGTAGAATATGATACATTTTCCTTCCTCCTGGGTGGGTATTATATCGAGTACAATGAGCTTCTTTAAGGATGGTTGTATGCAATTCAGGAATATCTGGGACAACCAATCTACATTCAACCGAATAGAATCATCTGAGTGAATTGAGAAACCAGATTGGTGTCCTTGAGATACTAACTCATAAGATTTCAGGACTTGATCATCAGTTTTCTGAGCTGACTTTACAATCTGAATCAACTCTGGCTCAACGGAAATCTGAGATACACAAACAGCATTACCTTGGACTTGAAAATCCAAACCAGAAGTGCAAATATCCTCTCGTAACTTAGAAATATGAATCGAGGATAAATTAATATCAACAACCTTACGACTCAAAGCATCGGCAATGACATTCACATTTTCCGGTTAATACTGGATCTCACAATCATAATCTTTCAAAAGATCCATCTAACGTCTCTGTCTCATATTCAGATCTGACTGAGAGAACAGATACTTCAAGATTTTGTGATCAGAATAGATTACAAATTGCTCCCCAAAAAATATTGTCTCCAAATCTTGAGAGCAAAAACAATTGCAGCCAATTCTAAGTCATGAACAGGATACTTAGACTCATGCGGTTTCAACTGACGAGAACCATAGGCCACTACTCTACCATGCTGCATCAGAACACAACCTAGACCTCGATTAGACGCGTCGGTACAAACAACAAATCCTCCAGAACCACTTGGAATGGTAAGAACTGGTGCAGAAGTCAAACTCTTCTTCAACTCGACAAAACTTGACTCACATTCATCAGACCAAATGAATCTCTGATTTTTCTGAGTCAGTTGAGTGATAGGTCTAGCAATCTTTGAGAAATTTTCGATAAATCTCCGGTAATAACCAGCTAAACCCATGAAACTACGAATCTCTGGCACATTGGTTGGTCGTGCCCAATTCAAAACTGCTTCCACTTTACTTGGATCGACATAAATACCATGTTGAGATATGACATGGCAAAGAAACACAACTCTATCTAACCAAAACTCACACTTGGATAGCTTGGCGTACAACTGCTTCTTTTGAAGAATTCGAAGAACTATCCTCAAGTGTTTGGCATGCTCTTCCTCGGACTTGGAATAAACAAGAATATCATCGATGAATACAATCACAAAACGATCGAGATATTTACGAAATACTCGATTCATCAAGTCCATAAACACAGCAGGAGCATTGGTCAAACCAAAAGGCATAGCCAAAAATTCAAAGTGTCCGTATCTCGTGCGAAAGGCTGTTTTCGGCACTTCTTCTTGTCTAACTCGCACTTGATGGTACCCAGAACGGAGATCAATCTTAGAGTACATCGAAGTACCTTGCAACTGATCAAATAAGTCATCAATCCTAGGGAGTGGATATTTATTCTTGACAGTAAACTTATTCAGTTGCCGATAATCAATACACATCCGCATCGTTCCATCTTTCTTCTTGACAAATAGAATCGGTGCACCCCACGGTGAAGAACTCGGACGAATATAACCTTTACTCAATAAATCTTGTAATTGCTCTTTCAGTTCTTTTAGCTCAACAGGAGCTAAACGATATGGTGCTAGAGATAAGGGTTCCGTTCCTGGCATTAATTCGATACTGAACTCAACTTCTCGTTCTGGTGGAAAACCAGGAATCTCTTCTGGAAACACATCAGGAAACTCACGGACTACAGGAATATCATAAATCCGTCACTCATCTTGCGATAGATCAACAGCATAAACCAGAAAACCTTCATGATCAGAATCTAACAATCGCTTCATCTCAATGGCAGAAACTAGAGGAATTTTGGCTTGAGAACCATGTCCATAGAAATTCCATTTAGGAGCAAAGCTAGGCCTGAAACTAACTATTCCTCGATAACAATCAACAGTGGCACGATTTGCAGTCAAAACATCCATACCAACGATACAATCAAAGTCATGCATAGGTAGGACTATGAGATTCAGATATAGAACATTTTCCTCATGAAACAAAACCTGCATTGAACAGCAGATTTTCAGTGATAATCATTTTGCCCATCGGAGTAGCAACAGATAGATTGAAATTCATACTAGTTGTGCGAAGATCATGCGAAATGAAAAATGGATGAGAAACAAAGGAATGAGATGCTCCGGTATCAAATTACACTCGTTCTATAAAACCACATAGAGTACAGTTACCAGAAATGACTAGTACCTTGAGCTGCCTGAGCCTCATCCTCAGTCAAGGCAAATACATGAACAAATGACTGATTCTGTGGAGCACCTTGCCCTCTGCTCTGATGCGAAGGGCGACTAGGCTGATGGGAAGACTGGGACGCAGCTGGAATTTTATTACTTTGAGCTCCACTACCTGTCTGGGCTGATTTTCCCGTTTTACTAGGACAAACTCTAGAAAAATGAACCGGCCGACCACAATTATTACAAACCCCTTGAACTCCAACACACTGATTACTGGAATGCTTGCCTCCACAGTGATCACAATAAGGTCCACTATAGCAATATCCACCACGGTTCCCTGAACTCCCTGAACTCGAAGAACTAGAACTAGGCTTCTTAAATTATTTTCCACATGGATGAAGAGATGCATAACCAGATGAACTGAATTGTTGCCTCCCCGAATGATGATGTTGGGTAGGCACTCGATTGCCACTCCTCTTAAGACTAGCTTCAGCCCTTTTTGCTATTTCTACCGCTTGAAGATAATTCAATGGCTTACCGGTAGAAACAAAAGGGTGCAGATGATCGTTCAATCCTTCAATGAAACTTTCGACGACAGCAACCTGACTCGCAGCAACATGAGGAGCATATCTCAGCATAGCATAAAAAGTATCCGCATAATCCGCAACTGACATATCGTCCTGCTTCAAGTTATGAAACTCTGAAGCCTTAGAACTATAGAATGATGGAGGACAATAACTTTCCTTAAATTTCAGCTTGAATATATCCCACGATGGAACAATCCTCCGAGCATCTAAAGTCATCAATGTAGTAGACCACCACATTTTAGCACGATCTTTCAACTGATGCACATCTAATCTCAATCGACACTCTGGAGGATACTCAATCAAATCAAACAATTCTTCGATCTCAGAAATCCAAAGTTCTGCTTTCTCAGCTCCCTCCGAACCATTGAATCGAGGTGGATGCATAGAATGGAAACGCGCAACTAATTCATCCATCCTAAGCTGCTCTAGCTGATCAGCAGCTTGCTCAACAAAAGTATCATCAACAACACGGACACGAGGTCTACCATGTCCACGACCTCGACAACGACATGAGGTCTACCATGTCCACGACCTCGACCTCGAGCTAGAGGACTCATCAACAGGAATTTCTCCACCTGCTTCCATTCTATACGATAAAACACCAAAACAATTAGAATGAAAGTAAACAAATCATATAATCACATAAGCATGTTGTCAAGTAGCATAAACAGGCGCAACAACTATTTTAGTGCCAAGACTCAAGTGTCCTAGACTCTAGTTTGAGCGTATCCCAGTTTACGCTCTAATACCGAGATGTGAGGCCCATTTACTCTAATGACAATTAATGATCAAACAATAATGGTTTGACCTAAAACTGCAGCGGAAAAAAGTTTAAAATACTTTAAAACGGACCTCAGGGCCTACAAAAATTTCGCTGACCTCCCCATAAATAGGACATCCCGAAAAACTCAAGCAGCAATTTATATTAAAATATACTCCCACTAGAGTCATTAAAACAAAACCGAAATTAAACAACCTATAGCCGCACTGGCAAGGACTAAACATAAATTAAAACTTACCAAATACTCACCAGATCATAAACATCACAGAGTCGACTCAGAACATCACAAAACAACCAAATACTACTACAGATACACGGGGCATCTCCCCGACAAATAAACTACAATACAAGACTGAAACAAATCCAAGACATACATATAGACTAACTGGGAGACTCAACTGGACAGAACCAAGCAATCCAACCTCAATCCCGAGCTCCATTGACGGAACCTCGGCCCGATGCTGCAAAACTGTATAGACCCATTACAGGCCCAGTGGACCGCCCATACGGCCCACTGCCCCGATCGACCCAAGGCTATCCCGATCTTGGGCTCTGCTCTATCGGCCTTGGCCCATCTATGGAACTCTTCCCTCACGGGCTTTCCATAGGCGTCGTACGGGTTACTCATAGAACTCCTCCAGCCCATGCACTGAAGCTTGTGCCTTCCCATGATCGAACCTAAGACCACATGGATATATAGGTACTTAGCACAATCCTGGTACCAATTGAGCTACTATTGGTACCAGGATTGTGCTAAGTACCTATATATCCATGTGGTCTTAGGTTAGATCCTGGGGAGGTACAAACTCCAGTGCATGGGCTGGAGTAGCTTATGAGTAACGATGCCTATGGAAAGCCCGTGAGGGAAGAGTCTAGAGTTCCAGAGAGAGCCCATAGTCAGAGCCCAAGATCGGATAGCCTTGGGTCGTTACAATAAAAGGCACTTTTTATTGTAACGACCCATTACAGGCCCAGTGGACCGCCCATACGGCCCACTGCCCCGATCGACTCAAGGCTATCCCAATCTTGGGCTCTGCTCTATGGGCCTTTGCCCATCTATGGAACTCTTTCCCTCACGGGCTTTCCATAGGCGTCGTACGGGTTACTCATAGAACTCCTCTAGCCCATGAACTGGAGTCTGTGCCTTCCCAGGATCGAACCTAAGACCACATGGATATATAGGTACTTGGCACAATCCTGGTACCAATTGAGCTACTAGCTCAATTGTGCCAAGTAGCTATATATCCATGTGGTCTTAGGTTCGATCCTGGGAAGGCACAGACTCCAGTTCATGGGCTGGTGGAGTTCTATGAGTAACCCGTACGACGCCTATGGAAAGCCCGTGAGGGAAAGAGTTCCATAGATGGGCCAAGGCCCATAGAGCAGAGCCCAAGATCGGGATAGCCTTGGGTCGATCGGGGCAATGGGCCGTATGGGCGGTCCACTGGGCTTGTAATGGGTCGTTACAAAAACGACTCAGAAGATCTACTATGGTGCCCAATAGCAACCAGAGTAGCCCCCAGTAAACAACTGAGGTTAGGATTCTGGTATGAAACAGTCCAACAATAACAACAATAATATAAAAAATGCATAATCATATAATGAAATGTGATATGCAATGCATGAAAGGCTCAACGAATAACCGGGATAACAGGAGCCAACAAACGGTACGATAACAACTGGAATAATGCTCGAGCAACAACACAAGGGAGCTACATCGTCATGCAGCTAAATCGCCCTGCCAAGTATGCGAGGTATGCCAAGCTGTGCTGAAATAACACCCCTGACTCGGCCTCCATACAGCTGATACGATATAACAGAATGGCACAACATAACAAACTAGATGACACAACCCCAGCGTTCACCTCAAAAGGCTGCACTAACCACGGGATTGTTCAATCACATCTACGGTCTCATGTGTATAGGCCTATCAGCCACACAATGATCCCGAGATAAACAATAGCGACAGATAACAACGGATATCAACAATGGCTAACAAGAACGCTAGGGCTCAACATGAATGTCATAACTGTATGCCCGATGCTAATTGCCAATAATGTCATAATAATAAACATAGAACACAACGAAGGCATTTAACAATTTACGACAGTCAACAAATCATAAACACGATCCATGTAACACAGAATGACAATTAAACATAATTTATGATTTACCGTCGTATATTATCGAGCTGTAACATACCTATACCGCGAAAATGATCTTCAATAATAATCAACTGAACTCTCTTAGCCTAGAATAATAAAATAAGCCGAATAATTCCACAACTCATCATTATTTACATTCCAACCATTATCAACTCGATAATCCTTAGATTAATTCCAATGATAACAATCATACTATAACATCTTTCTAACACAACAATTCGACATAATTAATAGGCTCGCCAAAATATACCTCAAAGATTTCCAATGACCGAACCTACAATAATTATCCAATAAATATGTCGATAAAACGCTATTCGAACGACGAAAACAATTTAAATCGAAATGGGTAAAAATCCAAATTTCGGCAGCCTACTATCACGCTTAGAAGCTGAAATTTCGGACTAGAAACTCACAAGGTCGAAGTTTGTTCTAGTCACTAGCGGTCTCGAGGCGATAACCCATCGGACACTCGTCGGAGTTACTGTTCACAGGCTGAAAAATTCAGAAAACAGGCTGGAAAAATTCAGAAAGCGAGCTGGAGTTAAAGGGAAATCACAAGGCTTAGAACCCACTATAACACAACAAAATTCCAAGGAACTAAACGTAAATCTCATCTAAATCAAGCCAACAGCATCAGCCACAAACAGGCCTCGATTTGTGCTGAAACGAGCATCAAAAGTAGAGATTCATGGTTCAAAATGAAGCTACCGAAGTAAGGAAGAAAACCCCTTAAACCGTTTGGGATTTCGACGCCGGACGGGAAAGTTATGGCTTCTCAAATTTGAAGGTGTTGAAAGTGACGGAAATTGGGTTGAGGGAAATGGGTTTTCTTCTTGTGTGTTATTTAAACTCTATATATATTTTATATCGTTAAATTCTCCGATATTCTAAAATACATATTTATAACACACTTCTCAAATTTATTTGGCATAAATAATTATTTTAATTTACAACTCAATAATTATTCTAATTATGCCAAAATTACCGGATAATTAATTTCAGGACCTTACACCAATGAAGACTTATGTGTAAAAAATAATATTTTATTTGTGGTTGTCTCCCCAAATTTGGTTATAAATAGGGGTGCATTGTAATGTATTGAGATATCCCTCATTTTATGAACAAACCTTCGAGTTTATAATATTTCTCTCTTTGTTTTTCCTTTATTTCTTCATTTAAATATAATTAGCATGTTAAATTCATATTCAAAGTTTTACACTTTGAATAATGAGTAGCTAACTTCCTAAAGTTGAGATGAAAAGTTGAAACTCTTGGCATGATAATAAGGTTATTAAAAGGTAATAATCTATGTTTTATATTATTTAATCATCATTTATTGTTTATGTTATATTTATTTTTTTAAGTATTATTATACCTTATTTATAAGTGGGAGTTTTGATTTATTGTTGCTATATGTTACACTAAATTCTTGGAACCATTTAAATGTTAGTTTGGTATTCCCAACCATTTAAAGTGGATGCCTTGATTTATTATATATGATTATATCATAATATTAATTTCTTGGAACCATTTAAATATTAGTTTGGTATTATCAACCATTTAAAGTGGATGCCTTAATTTATTATATATTAATATCATAATATTAAATTTTTGGTACCAATTAAATGTATGTTTGGTTTTACCAACCATTTAAAGTGGGAACCTTGATTTAGTGTTTACAAATATATATATAGCACAATAAATACTTGACAACATTTACAAGTTTTGATATATATATTATATATTTATAAGATAATAATATATAACATAATATAAATATAATTATTTAATATATATTGGAACCATTTTATTAAGTGGATTTCAGTAATGTTCATTAATGTTAACTTTATTAAAATATCAAGAGTGGATCCTTTAATCTCAACTACTCAAATTAAAATTTGAACAATTAAAAATTACCAATTAAAGATTCAAACCATTAAAAGAAAAAAAACAAAAACAAAATCAAAAACAAAAAGACATTGTAGTGGATTTGTAAATTACCTTAGCTTCCCTGTGGATACGATATTCGGACTCAACGAATTATACTACTTGTGGACAACCTGCTCTTGGAAGTGCAACAATCAAAGTCGCAACAGATGTTCTCACACACTGAGGGAAATAAGCTTATAAACTAAGCGGATAACACGTTAAAGTATCCCTCTGGGCTGATTGCTTCTAAAAGATGATGTGCAATGTGCGTGCCCTTTCTTTTCTCTCTGGTTCGTGTTTAGGCTTTTTGTGTATTTCGTCCTTTTTTATTCTGCTTCAACTACTTCTCTTCTTGTTGAGTCTTCACTGATCTTCTCTTTATATAGGCGGAAAAACTGAACGTACAGTGAAACTCATTTATTGTATCCGTTGCATCTTGAATTCGTTTCTTGGAATTTGTGTCTCGACTTTTCAACTGCCCTTCTGAAACGTTTTGTCTTTAATGCTCTGATGCAACTTCCATTATTGTCTTTTGACTGGACAATGGCTTTGTACCTTCACGTACAGCTGGAGTCCACTGAAAGAGTTTGTCTTCATCTATAACTAAAAGATTCTGACTGATGCTTCGAACTGGTCAGCTGAACTGATCTTCAGCTGGGCTGGTGAAATCAGTTGACTCATCAGTTGAACTGATTTCACTCTCGTTCAGTTGAACTGATCAGCTGGGTTTCTTCATCAGTTGAACACTCCTTCGGCTTGCTAGGCTTCTGAGGTTCTCCTGCTGTACCATCTATCAACTGGACAATCAGCTGGACTGCTCCATTGACGTAACAGTTAGACTGATTTAGTTTTTGCGATCAGTTAGGTCTTCAGCTTGCGATGTAAACAGCTCGTGAGTGATCCTAGCTGCTGCACACTAAGGTAGATTATTAGTAATACAAATTAACAAGTATTGTTATCATCAAAATCAAAATTGCGAACTTGAAAAGTTCCAACAGAATTTGTACCTTTTATTTCCCAAAATTTCATGAAGAAGATTGATTGGATCCTATTGTTCCTAGGAAAATTCATGATTTCCCCTCTTAATTTTTGATTAATTTCCATTTGACCCTTCAATTCTTCGAAATTTTCATTTTAGTTCCCATAAATTTTCCAAAATTGCAAATTGACCCCTTAAATTTTCGGAATTTTAAATTTTGGCCTCCTAATTTTCGGAAATTGCCTTTTGGTCCTTAAGTTTTTGGTAATTGCATTTCGATCACTGAACTTTTTGGAAATTGTATTTTAGTCCTTAAACTTTTCGAAATTATAATTTAGCACCTAGATTTTGGTTAATTTCATTTCGTTACTCATATTTTCGAAATTTTTGCATTTTGGTCGTTAAATTTTTGAGAATTAGTATAATTGCCCCAAAATTTCGGAAATTTCATATTAGACCCTCAAATTTTCGAATCTTCTATTATGCCCTTGATTTTGATTCTTCTCAATTTTTGGCCATGAAACTTTTATTTGGAATTATTATATCCTTCACATAAATTAATGCACAAAAGTCACTACCAGTTTCTGTGGTTCCTAAAATCATTCCTTAATTTCATTTAAGGTAAAGCATGCAACCTAATTCCACTAGGTTATCCTTATTCTCAAATCAATTTTAATAACCAATTTAACATTTCATGCTATAAAAGCAATATAAAAACGTTAAAATACTAGGTTACCGATGATAAGGGTCGTGTCTACCTCCTCTTCAGCCTCCTCAGCATGCATAACATAAACTCGCCCCACAGTAGGTGATCTCTTCTTTGGGCAATCAGCAGCCTTGTGCCCCTCTTCCTTGCATATGAAGCACTTAGTAGTTCCCAACATGCACTGTCCATAATTTAGGTTATTGTACTTCTTGCGCGGTGGTCCCTCTGTAGGTTTTGGTGCTCCAAGTTGTGGCGGCTTTGGTGGTCGTGGCTTCTTTACTTGACCTTGGGGCTTTAGTGGCCCTTGAGGTCTAGGAGCTCCCGTGTAAAGTTTTTTATTTGGTTGAGAATTATTTTGGTGTTGCTGTCTCTTGCGCTGCATCTCAAAGTCGATGTCCTTCAAAGATTGCTCATATTGAAATGCATAAGTAATAGCAGCAACATAATCCAAGGGATGCATCATCATCAAGTTACGTCGTAAGGTAGGTCGTAGACCATTCATGAAGTGTCTAAACTTCTCTACAGCATCCCTTATTAATAAAGGGTACAAAGTGGCAACCCCTATAAAATTTCCTCACAAATTCAGCAAAAGTCGAGTCTCCCTGACGGAGTCTCATAAACTCCCTCTTCAATCGCCCTCTAACATCAGCATTGAAGTACTTCTCGTAGAATATCTCCTTGAATCAAGCCCAAGTAAGTGTAGCAAGATTAATACCTTTCTCAGCTCCTTCCCACCATAAAGAAGCGTCGTCCCTAAACATGTAAGTAGCAGACCTCACATGATCAGCATCCTAAATGTTCAAATAGAAAAAATGCACCTCAAGTGCTTGAATCCATGCCTCTACAGCAAACGGGTCTGTGGTGCCAGAAAATTCCTTCGGCCCTAACCTCCGGAACTGATCATAAATATCATGTTGTGGCTTAGGAGCCTGCTGTAAGTGATGCTTGAAGAAACGAGCCATACCCTCCAATGAATGAGTAGCAGCATCCCCATTAGGAGGCGGGGGTGCATTAACATGACGATCCTCGGTATTCTCAGTCTGCCTATCAATTCTAGGTGCCCGTCTAGGAGACATTATATATGAACGTTTTTCAAATTCTAACGTAACCAAAATAAATTTAAAACTTAGTTTTCTGATCATGCAACATGTCCTAATTCATTTTAGCAATTTAAGCATATAAACATCTATTCTCGTAAAGCTATTAAACATGCGACATAGACATATATTTTCACGTGATCATGCAGATAACATCATAAAAACCATATAAAATATGTAAACTTACAAATTTGAGGCTTGACATTCGTCAAGCCTTTATAGAAACATTGCTCTGATACCAACTGAAACGTCCACTACTCGTTTTGCTTTAAAAATACTAGAAATTTTTTTTCCTCCTACTAATTGGCCGAATACATATATATATTTATAGAATATTTTTGACACCATTTTAAAAATAAAAAACCAACCATATTTAAAAATCCCAAGGAAATAGTTTAAATCATAAAATCGTCAAACGTTTGCGCATCCAACTTAGTTAAATTGCTAAAACTAACGACCTCTCAAAAACCACTTAAAATCATAATAAAAGTCATAAAAATATCTTTAACATAATCCTAAAAACCATAAATCATAAACAAAAGACTAATGTGGAAAACTAGCCCTGGTCCTCGGGTTATGTACACCTTCAGTCCAGCAAAATCAACCATCAAGACCTCTATTATCACTATTATCATAATCACCTGCATTAATCACACCTAGTGAGTCTAAAGATTCAATAACCTATAATCTTGATAACAAATAATACGTATACAGATCACATGAAACATTGAAAATACTTTTACGTAAAATGACATTTTCATGATCATGCATACACTTAAACATAAAATTTTCATATCATCCTAAACTTGTTCATATTCATGATACATATTAGTATTCATCATATTCATATACATATTCATTTTTGTTGAATTCAGATCGTTAATTATGACTTTTGTATTCGTATTTGTATTGGACGATGGATCCATATACATGTAACCACAGTACTGGGCGGCGAGACTTCATCGACACTCTCACTTGTCAACTGAGCCTTGGCCTACATATTAACATATCATCATATCAGCGTATTAGTCACAATTACATCACTTTCTTCAACATTTCTTATATTCATCATTTATAAAAATTAAACACGCATATAACATTTTTCTTTTAAACCAAGCATACAACATGTCTTTTAACGTTATCGTTCATCATAAAATTCCATAAACATGGAAAATAATCATATTATCATATAAAACAGCATCCAGGACACTGCCACGACGTTTACTAATTTTGGGTGTAAAATTACCGTTTTACCCCTAGATGTAAAACTTCACGTTTTGAAATTTTCTTAATTCTGTTGACTCTAGACCATCCCAAATAAATATTTAAGCTTACATTAATTTTCACTTATTTCTATTTAGCTTAAATTCTAGACTTTTTAATTAATATTTGATTATTAATTCTTAATGCTGTTTAAATCCCGAATTAAATCAAACTTTAATATAAAATTCTCAAATTAAAAAATTAGACTTTTAATAATTATTTAGCCATCTTGAACCATGATTTGACCCCCGTTGGACCAAGTTTCAAACTTTTAACCATAAACCCTAAGTTTCGAACCCAACTATGACAACTAGACCCATTCTCACTTTTTCACCGAGCCAAGCCCAAGCCACCCCGAGCCATCTTCGGACCAAACCTCCCCTGGACCCTCATGAACCCTCTAGACCACTAGAACCCCTAGGACCTAAACCATAGCCATCACCCGAAGCCCCTACACCAGCAAAAGCTGCATGCCGAGAACCACTCCTGAGCTAGGACTCTTCGAACTTGCCTAGCAACTTAACCAACGAGCTAGTCCCTGACCCTGACCCTTGTGCACCCTCTTAGGACCCTAAGGACCTTACCTAGTCCAGCCCCAAGCCCCCTGGCCCAGCCTTGTTTCTGCGCGGCTGCTGCTCATGTACGCCCATTCGCGGGTGGAGTCCTAGCTTGCTAGGACTCCTTCCCAGCTGCTTGTCTCGAGTCCAGGTGTGGCTAGGACTCCTTCCCTGACCCAAGCACGTCCCTAGCCCAGCCCTGGTCGCAACCGAGCCAAGACATGCACCATAAGCCCTTAAACCCGAGCCCTTGACACCAATATCATGCAAATTCAGTTCCAGCTTAATCAATTATCGTGTGCAACATTTTCGTGTAGAAAAATTTGTGATATTATTAGCCGGGTTGTCAAAACATTCGTATTTGTGTTGAAAATCCAACACCGATAAAAATCATGTCCTGGCGTATAAAATCACCTCAAAACTCCTTGATAGGATCGGTTAATAGGTAGAAAAGTGTTTAGAAGGGGGGGGGGGGGGGGGGGGTTTGAATAAACACTCACGATTTTTATAACTTTTTGAATGAAGTATCAGTTTAGTGATAAACTGAAACTTAAGAATCTCGTCAGTCGATGACAATCAGTTTAACTAAATATAGTTGCGGAAATAAACTGACTGAAAGATAGAATAAATGACTGAAATAATAATGCAAGGATTTATGGATGTTCGGAGATTGAATAACTCCTACGTCACCCCTTCTATCACAAGGATATGATATGCACTAAAAGATTTTGATCAATACAAAACTTGTACATACCCACTTCAGTTTGGACTTAACACTGCCAAAACTGAAACTCTTAGTTAACAACAATTTTCACAGTTCTTCGACTGGATTTAGCACGACTGATATAAGTAATACAGTAGTTTGTGCTAGTAAGCTCGAAAAGTAGCCTCAAATGCTACGAATATTTCTAATAAGTGTGAGCTTTTTGAATCTCAAATGAGAGCAATAAATCTAGCAGAATAACAGCAAGATTGAGAGAATGAATGAATAATATTGATAAGCGTTATATCTCAACTGCTCTTCTCGCCTATTTGTAGGCTTCCTTCCAACGGTAACAATAAATATAATTTGAATCTTTGTATCCGTTGATTGCCACGTCAATATTCTTTTGACATTCGTACACTGTATTCTCTGAAATGCGGCGTTCCACTACGAGTTATAGTCTGCTTTGTACTATTGTCTGTTGAATGTACTTTTCAACTGTTGACGTGTACATCTGAAGGATCAGCTGATAGGCACTCGCTAGGTAAGCTTATAACTGAATATATCAACTGATTTGTTTCCAGCTGATCAGTCAGTTGTCCTCAAAAGTTCAGTTCTGCACAACTGATCAGTTTCCAACTGATCAGTTAGTTGTAGGTTCAGTTCAGCTGGCTTCAGTTATCTTTGATAATCTGCACATTAATCTTCAGATAGGCAATCGTCAATACGTGATCATTTCTTTTAGTTTTTCAAACCACCGAAATTAATTTTCCAACAATTTCTCTCCTTTTGGTGTTTGACAAAACTTGTAAGATATTAACAGATCAACTGAACTAAGGATAAACTCCGATAAGCTCCGATTTCATTGTAGATAAAATAACTCTCCAATTTACAGATTCGTACAAAAAATAAAGAATAAAGAATCTTCAGATCTTCAACTGAAGTCAGTCTGTTGATCTTCATATCTTCTTTTTCCCTTTGTCTTCTTCTGTCTCTCGAATAATTTCCCCCTTTTTGTCAAGCACATCCACTTTCTTTGTTAATATACAAACATCTGTTGCAATATCTGATACGGAATTCAACACAATAGTCTGCAACAAATCAATTTTCTTAGTGACTTTACTCTCCAAAAATCAAAGCGTCTGCCAACTAAAGCTTGAGTTTAGAAATGAGATTCAGTCGACAGTCTGTCTTTCTTTATTTCTTCCATCTGGAGGCATAGAGAAGCCACAGTTTGATTGAGTAGATTCAATTTGTTTGTAGTAAATTCATTTGTCGAGTTGAGCTTCATAGTGTGTGCGAGTTGAGTAGCTTGTATTACAGAAATAGCATTCATCATACTGACTACGTTTGACTGAACGGTTTGAATTTCTTCAAATAGAGCATTAATGGCTGAAATTCTAAGAGCCATGGCTCCAGAAGTTTCATAAATCTGTTCCGTTTCTGATTGAGTAAATACAACCATCGCACCGTCAGTTGGTTCTGTTCCATGCACAACTATTTCTGAAATATCTTCAGTTGGATGGTTCTGGGTAAGAGACAAGACAGTTAGAAAGGCAGAAGTATTAGAAGGTTCTTCGATTGGTTCAACAACTAATTCTTTAGTTGGTTGTAGAACTGGCGCTTCAGCTTTCATTTCTTCAGTTGGTACTGAAGGTAGTTGAGCCTCTTCAGTTGGTTGAGAGACTGCCTGTTCAGTTTGTTCCAAAACTGCTTGTTCAGTCATAGCTGGTGACTGAACTGGTTATCTAGTTTGTTCAAAAATGGGCTCCTCGGCTGTTTCTACGATGTTGACAGCTTGTTCGTTCGTTAACACTATATCTTCGACTGATCTTGAATTATCCAGCTGAATATCTGAGGTTACTGATTTGATGACCTCTTCGAGATTAGCCAGAGATAATTCAGCTTCAGAATATGGCGTTGGATCAGTAGCGAATGATTGAGGTGCTAAAGATGAGGATGGATGAGCAACTGAAGTGGAAGGTTCAGTTGCCTGTAGAGTAGCTTCAGCAGCTGAGCCTTTGGATGGCTCTTGAACTGATGGTTCAGCTGGCTCTTCTGTACTTGATAACTCTTGTGAAGCCGCTGGAATGATCAGTTCTTGATCCATTTCCCAATTTTTGATTTGCATCTGCAAACAGAGAAGATCCGAGTCTAGTTGAGCGTGAACAGCTGTATCGTTAAATTCTGTTGGACTTGTAGGATCAAAATTATGTCGCAACTCAGCAACTATCTTTTGAAGCTTCTTGGCTCTCAACTGATCGAAGAAATACTTCTTGCGTTTCAGAGCCTGGACGATTGTCGAAGCTTTGACTAATCTCAGAAAAACACCCTCCAAATCAATATACTTCTTTAGTTTAGACTTCGACTGATGCTATTTAGCAAAAACTTCAGTTCTAAATCTCACCCACTCATCGTATGTCTTGAGCTTGTTTGCAGCAAATTCATTGATTTCTTGCCAAATGAGATCGATGTGTGTTTGAATCGCATTAGATGGTCTGGGTTCTGCCTGTATTTTCCCTTTCCCTTGGAGTTAGTTAAGACATGGGGAATGCTCAACCCAATTGTTGTTGCGTCAATCTTCTCTCTGATCACTACTCCCTTAGTTCTGGGAGGAGGTAGGTAGGAGTACCCAGAAATAGTGATCAGTGGAGCCTTAACTCCAGCAAGTTTCTTCTTGTCACTAGATTCGGTGACCTTCTTCTTTGGTAGGATTTTAGATAGAGGAAACTGGTCCTCAGTTGGGATAGCCTTCAATGGGACAGCCTTGATAGGCTGTTCAGCTCTTGACTGTATCAGTCGATCTGTTGGAATGGTTTCAACTGCAGTAATTGGCTTGGTCTTCAAGGTTCTTGGCTTTTTGACAACCTTGGAAGATGGAGTCCTTTCAGAATCAGTTTCGCTTACAATCAGCTTGCGCTTGATTGTCTTCTTCTGAGCCTCTTTTCGAGTTTTCTTGACTGATTTGGGAGCTCCTACAGTCTCAATTTCCTTCTTCACCTGAATGAACTGCTCAGGTGACATGTCCCGTTTCTGCTTAGGTGGCTGGACAGACTTGGCATTGAAAATCTTTATTTTTGATGACTTCTCCGAATCACCAGTCATCATTCCTTTAACTTTCAACAAATGGCTGAGCTGTACAAAAAAGCCCTTTGACTGCTTTGATGACTGAAACATATTTCTCAGAATGTTGAAAATAATGTTTCTCCAGTTCATCTTCTTTTCAGCCATGATTGCATTCATAGCTTGAAACTTCTCGAGAGTGAGGGCAGCAAATGATCCTGCCTTTGGCAAGAGGCCCTTGGCTACAATATCAGCCAATAGTTGTACCCCTGACTTCAGTTCTTTCTTCGGATCAGAAACTTTAATCTTTTGACCAGCAGCAGAGAGGGTAGTTTGCATCTCCTCAATATCGGATGCCTTTACCTCAGAAAGATTGACTAGCCCCTCAGTGGGTAATTGGAAAAGGTTGCAGAAGAAATCCTCCTTAATGATCAGCAACTGACCATTTACAGTCGACGCTATATTGCCTTCTTGAGTGACATAGCCGGTGGCGTAGAGTTCTTG
Source organism: Primulina tabacum (assembly GCF_025594145.1). Lineage (NCBI taxonomy): Eukaryota > Viridiplantae > Streptophyta > Magnoliopsida > Lamiales > Gesneriaceae > Primulina > Primulina tabacum. The sequence goes on along the minus strand of NC_134555.1, from coordinate 15,963,668 downwards.
AACCTCTTTAACATAAATTATTTGGGAAGATAATCCCAGAAATTGCTTCAAACCGGCTGCTTCCAGTTTTAGAAAGATATTCTTGACTCCTTCGTCTTTCACAGTGAAGATAGAGCCAAAAATCAATCGCTATTGCGTTCATCATATGAGCATGAATTTGATTGGCCATTTGAATAGTTTTGAAATTCAGTCTCAGGTAGTGGTTTGGTGAAGATGTCAGCTGCTTGTTGTTCAGTTGAAACATACTCCAGTTTGATGGCTTTCTTCAAGACATGATCTCTGATGAAGTGATGCCTGACATCTATGTGCTTGGTCCTTGAGTGAAGAACTGTGTTGTAAGTGATAGCAATCGCGCTAATATTGTCACAAAATATGGGTGATTCTTTGGCAGTAACTCCGTAATCTTTAAGTTGTTGCTGGATCCAGATCAGTTGAGCACAGCAGCTTCCAGCAGCAAGATATTCTGCTTCAGTTGTGGAAGTAGCTATGGATGTCTGCTTCTTGCTGAATCAAGAAATCAGTCTGTCCCCTAGAAACTGACATGATCCAATTGTACTTTTATGATCAAGCTTACATCCGGCATAATCTGTATCTGAATATCTAACTAAATTGAAAAAAGAGTCTTTAGAGTACCATAACCCAACATTTGGGGTGCCTTTAAGATATTTTAAAATATGTTTGGCAGCTGAGAAATGCGATTGCTTAGGGTTGGATTGAAATCTAGCACACATACAGACAGCAAATACAATATCAGGACGACGAGCAGTCATGTATAATAATGAACCTATTAACCTCTGTAGAGTGTCGTCTCAACTGATATTCCCCCTTGATCAGTGTCTAGTTTTACTGATGAACTCATGGGAGCACTTGCAGCTGAACATGATTCCATGTCAAATTTCTTAAGCAACTCCTTTGTGTATTTAGTTTGACTGATAAAAATACCAGTCTCCAATTGCTTCACTTGCAGTCCAAGGAAAAATGTTAGTTCATCCATCATGCTCATTTCAAATTTGTCCTACATCATCTTAGAAAATTTCTCGCATAATTTGGGGTTAGTTGACCCAAATATGATTTCATCAACATAAATTTGAACAAGTAAAATATGATCATTCTTAGAGAATTTTAACAATGTCTTATCAACTGATCCAACAGAAAAATCGTGATCAGTTAGAAATTTTGAAAGTATCTCATACCAAGCTCTTGGAGCTTGTTTAAGAACATATAAAGCTTTGCTCAAATAATAGACATGATCAGGAAAAGAGTGATTGATAAAACCTGGAGGTTGTTCAACATAGTCTTCTTCTTGTAACTGACCATTCAGGAAGGCACTCCATACGTCCATCTGGTAGACTTTAAAATTCTTGAATGATGCATAGGCAAGAAATATTCTGATTGCCTCCAGTCTTGCAACTGGTGCATATGTTTCATCGTAATCAATTCCTTGTTCTTGCCTGTATCCTTGTGATACTAACCTTGCTTTGTTGCGCACAACTGAACCATCTTCGTTCAATTTGTTTTTGTACACCCATTTTGTACCTATAATAGTTTTTGAAATTGGTCTTGGAACTAAGTTCCAGAAAATGTTATGGGTAAACTGATTTAACTCCTTGCGTTGCATTTATCCAGTTAGCAAGAGCTTCATCAGTTTTCTTTGGTTCCAGTTGGGAAACAAAAGCTGAATGGATAAATAGATTAAGCATTTGATTGCGAGTTTTTACCGGATCAGATTGATTACTTATTACCAATTCAGGAGGATGTGACTTCTTCCTTCTGTACTCTGGATTTGTTACATCCAAGTTAGCAACTGCTTCAATTTCCAACTGAGTATTTTCTTCAGTTTCAGTTGCTGCTGCATCACTTGGTAACTGAATATTTTCAATAGGCTCCACCAACAGATTGTCAGGAGCAGCTTCCTGTTCTACTGTTTGATCTAACACTTCTGGTTCAGGTGTTTGAAGGATGTTTTGACTGATATGATTTTCTTCATTATCATCCTCCAAACTGATATCTATAAATCTATCAACTAGCTCAACTGGATCAGTTGGCTTATCAGTTAGTACAGTTTCATCAAAAACAACACTGGATAGATTCTTCAACATTTAATGAGTTTTTATTGAAGAGTCTATATGCTTTGCCAACTGAAGAATATCCAAGAAATATTCCCTATGTAGATTTAGCATCAAAAGCTTTTAAATGATTTTTACCATTATCGAGTATAAAGCATCTGCAGCCAAATATCTTGAAATAAGAAACCACACTTTTTCTTCCATGCCAGATCTCATATAGTGTTTTCACATGATTCTTATTAATCATTGATCTGTTCTGAGTATAACACGCAGTGTTTACTGCTTCAGCCCAAAACCTTTGAGAAATACCAGAATCAGCAAGCATTGTTCTAGCAGCTTCTTTAAGGGTCCGATTTCTTCTCTCAGCTACACCATTTTGCGGAAGGTTCTAGCTGCTGAGAGCTCATGCTTAATTCTAGTGCTTTCTAAAAATTTTGAAAGAATTTTATTGATGAATTCAGTTCCTCGATCAGACCTGATTCTATCAATTCCAACCGATTTTTCATTTAGTAATCTTTTAAAGAGCTTGATCAGTTGTGCAGCAGTTTGATCTTTGGATTTGAGAAATATAACCCAAGTAAATCTTGAAAAGTCATCTACAACCACCAAGGTGTATATCATTCCCCCTAAGCTCATGACTGGTATATGACCAAATAGATCCATATGTAACAATTCTAAGCATCGGGACGAAGATTTACAACCTTTGTTTTTAAAAGAAGATCTTACTTGTTTACCAAACTGACATGCTGAACAAATTTTATCTTTGGAGAAATCTATTTTGGACAAACCAATTACAAGATTATAATTACTCAGATATGCAATAGATTTAAAGTTCAGGTGGTTCAATCTCTTATGCCATAACCATTGTTTGGAAGATTTGGAAGCAATGAAACAGACTGGTGCATAAGGTTGTTCAGTCCAACTTACTTTGTAAGTATTACCACAACGATTACCACAACGATTTCAAGTATTACCACAACGATTTCCATAAGTATAATCGCCAGAAACATAAACTCAAGAAAATTTTTTAACGTGTATCACATAAATTTAAATAATTTAAAATAATGCAAATTCATAAATCATGCATCGCTAAAATCATTTTAAACTTAAATAAATAATTAAACAATTTAAATAAATGCATGGGTATTATGTGCAGATTTTGGGCTCTAAAATTACTATACCACTTAAATAATTTTGTCCTCGAAATTAAGTCTTACCAAACAGTTCCAGGTAGGGATTCCTCATGTCTGATTCGGCCTCCAAAGTGGCCTCCTCCACTGATTGATTCAGCCACCAGACTTTGACCAACTTGGTCACTTTGTTCCAAAGTCTCTGCTCCTTTCTGTCTAGGATTTGGACATGTCTTTCCTCATACGACAGATCTGGAGCCAACTGCAACGGCTCAAAACTCAAGACATGTGAGGGATTTTCTATATACTTCCTAAGCATCGAGACCTGGAATACATTGTGTACGCCTTCCAGATTCGACGGTAGAGCTACACGATAAGCTATTGTCCCAAATCTGTCAAGAATCTAGAATGGTCCAATGAATCTCGGACTAAGCTTGCCTCCCTTCCCAAACCTCATAATACCCGTCATAGGTGCTATTTTTATGAACATGTGATCCCTACGGCAAACTCGAAATTTCTCCTCCTCTTGTCAGCATAGCTCTTTTGACGACTCTGGGCGATTTTTGTAACATACCATACTTTTAAACTATTTGAAATTTACGGAAAAATAAAAATTTTCTTAAATAAATAATAATTTTTCAAATTGCTTTAAAAATAAACTGCTTGTCTAAAAATATTTGAAATAAAACAAATACCAACAAAGTTTGCAAAAAGGTAAACGTTTAAACAATGTAACCAATCTCGTAGAAAATCAAAGTATTAGAATCAACATTCAAAATTTTTAAAACATGGGCGGTCCTCGGGTTTAGCCTCTTGCGCAGTCCAAGCCGGCTCATTGGTCCCCACCCCTCGTCTCCTTATACTCGTCCTCACCTGCACCGATCAAGTCTAGTGAGTCTAAAGACTCAACAGGTATAAACTGTGAATAACAAGTAATACGTAATAAAACCACATGCATCTTTAAAGTTACTTAAACTTGAACGTAATGACATAAACTCAGACGTGCCATCATCATAAAACGTTTCATAAACATACTTGCATTATTCATACTTGAGCATACATAAACATCATCATTTTGCAGTAGAGATATGTTTCAAAGCAAGTGACCGATACATAAATGTGCCTGATCTGACTAAACCACAGTACTGGGCTGGCAGGGAAAATCCACTACCGAATACAGGAGATCCCCGGTCATGCTTTATCGGGTGGATTGGTCTCTGGTCATGCTTTACCGTTTTCCAATCCCGATCTAAACCCGATCATGGTTTGCCGGGGTGGAGAGGTCCTCGGCCATGTTCACCGACTTCTAAATCCGTTTATAATTGGTCACAAGACATTTAGCATACCTCAAAAACATAAAATATTTTCTTTTGCACGTCGAACATACTTACATGACGTTGAGGGATTCATTGGGTCTCTCTTGGGGCCACTCCTGCACATACTAACATGATTACATGCACTTAATTTTTCCATAACTTAGACGTAATAGTCGTGCTCACCACCTGAAATAACAAATTTCTTATGACATTTTAAATCACTAGGGACTTGACCTCGTTTAATCATCGTACTAAACATGACATCAATCCCCAAAACAAGTCCTAAAATGATGTGTGAACATTTCCCAAAACATAGAAGACACGGGCCTAAAATAGTGATTTAAAGTCATGGACAAGTGCCTAAGCACTGGCACTGCCTAGCGCCGCTGCGCCATCCAGGCCGCAGGCCTAGCGCCGCTGCGCCATCCAGGCCTCAGGCCTAGCGCCGCTGCGCCACAAGGGCAGCGCCGCAACGCTAGACTTGCTCAGAATGGGCGCTGCGACGCTCCCTGGTGAGTGCTGTGGCGCCAACTCTATGCAAACTCGACCCCAAAGAAAAATATTTGATGCAAACACTATGCCACACCCAAACGACACGAACCAACACTTCAAGACTCATACTAGGACACTATGGCAATGATTCAACTCATACGAACGCCCCGAAACAAGCACGACCTGCAATGCAACACAACTCATGAACACGACGTTTTGACACCAAAATAATTCCTACGACTTCTAATGCAACCAAGTGCCTATCAACACGAAATGAGGCACCTAAAAATCATTCCAACCTCATACTCAATATACTTAAATGCAGCAATGATCACCCAACGAAGCCTGCAAAAAATAAACTTCACGAACACATCAAGAACGGATTTTCATAAAATCACGGATTGAGCAGTCCCACAAAAACGATCAAAACTCACTCGTTTCTTGCCCAAAAATTACGAATTTACTGTCAAATCAAAAGTATAAAAAAGTACGACGTTTTATATGTAGAAACCTTTTCCAGAAAATCAACCAATTTTTCACGGAAATTCAAATGACAGCATACACGTTTTGAGATTTTAAATTTTTGATCTAAAAATCATTTCAAACGTTTTTGCTTCAAACCTTTTCACAACATACATGGATTTTCACGCATAATAAACAACAAAACACATAATATAACGAGATTGATGCAGAAACAATAGAATATACATGCCTTTTATCTTTAAAAATTCTGAAACGACGATACCGAAGCTGGGAAGGTGCAAGGGTTGATCCGGGATGATTTGTGGCTCAATTTATCGCAACAAAATCAATATAAATTGCTGGAATTTTCAGAGGATGGGGCGGCTGCTTCTAGTTCTTAGAACCCTAGGTTTTCTTTCTCTCAAAAATCTGAAATGAAAGTGTGTGTGTGTGTATATGGGTGTGTGCATATGTTACAAACAATTAGGGAAATAAATTGCTTAATTACAAAATTAAAATGCTAATTAAAATGTTAACCCACTATGCACTTTACTAACAATCCCATATTTAAAATTAAAATACACAATTGATAAACCTTAAAAGTTTTAAAAATCTTAAAATCACTAAATAAATAAATTAGGCTTTAAAATGCCTAGAACTTATAAGTCATTTAAAATGCCCAACTCCTAACTTAAAATTAAATACCACTGTTTAAAATCGCCAAAAATTGTCGTCGGTCTCTTTTCCTCGATCCCGCATCGAATAATCGCTTGACACATGAAACTCGAGAAAACATTTTAACGTGCATCACATAAACATAAATAATTTAAAACAATGCAAGTTCATAAATCATGCATCGCTAAAATCATTTTAAATTTAATTAATAATTTAACAATTTAAATAAATGCATAGGTTTTACGTGTACTGATTTTCGGCTCTACAGTTTTCATCCTGTCTCGAATCTTGACCACCACGTCTGCAGTATGCTGAACAATATCTGGACAAAGTTCTGATCTCTCACCGACTTCATCCCAATGAATCTGTGATATGCACTTCCTTCCATACAGTGCCTCGTAGTGCGCCATACCTATCGATGAATGGAAACTGTTGTTGTAGGTAAACTCAACTAGAGGTAGCTTTGATTCCCAATTCACATGGAAATTGATCACACAAGCTTGCAGCAAATCATCCAAAATCTGAATCACTCGCTCAGACTGACCATCTGTCTGAGGGTGGAATGCCGTACTGAATAGCAACTTCGTCCCATGGCTGCATGTAAACTCTTCCAAAAGGACAATGTAAATCTCGGGTCCCTGTCGGACACAATAGAAACTGGGATCCCATACAGTCGGACTATCTTCCTGATATAGAGCTCTGCATACTGAGTCACGGAGAAAGTCGTCTTCACTGGAAAGAAGTCTGCTGACTTAGTAAGTCGATCCACTATAACCCAAATGGTATTGGATCCTATAACTGACCTCGGCAAATCAACAACGAAGTCTATGGTGATATTCTCTCAATTTCACTTGGGAATAAGGAGCGGTTTAAGCATTCATGCGGGCCTCTGATGCTCTGCTTTCACTTGCTGACAAGTGAGACATTCAGACACAAATCGATTAATGTCCCGCTTCATACCTGGCCACCAATACAAAATCTGCAAATCCTTGTACATCTTGGTACCTCCTAGATGGATGGAATACGGAGATGCATGTGTCCTCTGTCAGAATATCCTCTCTGATCGAATCAACACTAGGCACCCATATCCTCCCTATGTATCTCACAATACCATCAGACACTGTGTAGAGTACACTGCCCTTGGCTTCATCCTTCAGTCTCCATTTCTGTAGCTGTTCATTTGAAGGCTGACCTCTACGGATTCGGTCTAGTAAAGAAGACTGGACTGTTAGATTATATAGTTTAGAGGCTCTGCCCTTAGGATAAACTTCCAGGCCAAACCTCTGAATCTTTTATTGAAGAGATCTCTGCACCGATAGCTGTGCTACGACTGCTACTTTCCTGTTCAAAACATCTGCCACAACATTAGTTTTCCCTGGATGGTAGCTAATTTCACAATCGTAGTCTTTTACTAACTCCAAGTGCCATCTTTGTCGCTTATTTAGCTCTTTCTGTGTGAATAAGTACTTGAGACTATTGTGATCAGTGAATATCTTGCATTTCTTGCCGTACAAATAATATCTCCATATCTTCAACGCAAAGACAACGGCAGCTAACTCGAGATCATTAGTCGGGTAGTTCCTCTTATGCACCTTCAACTGTCTGGAAGCATAAGCTATATCCTGACCATGCTACATCAATAATGCGCCTAAACCGAGTTTAGATGCATCGGTGTACAACACAAAGTTTCCTTACCCTGACGGCATGGCTAAAACTGGCGCTGTAATAAGAGCTTGCTTCAACGTATCTAAACTCTTCTGGAAATCATCACTCCATACAAATTCAGCATTCTTCTTAGTCAATGAAGTTAGTGGCAATTCAATCGAAGAAAACCCATGAATAAATTTTCTGTAATAGCCTTCCAAGCCTAGGAAACTACGGATCTCTAACTCGTTCTTTGGCTCAACCCATTCTCCTACTGCGGCCACTTTAGCTGGATCCACCTCAATGCCACTGCTAGATATAATATGTCCCGAAAATGATACTTTCTCCAACAAGAATTCACACTTACTGAACTTTGCAAACAACTTGCGAATCTGCAAGACTTGCAAAACTGAACTCAAATGCTGACTGTTATCCTCATGGCTCTTCGAGTAGATAAGAATGTCGTCAATGAACACTATGACGAACTGATCTAGGTAGGGCTGAAATACTCGATTTATTAGGTCTGTAAAAATTTCTGGAGCATTCGTAAGTCCAAATGACATCACTAAGAACTCGTAATGCCCATATCTAGTTCTAAAGGTTGTCTTGTGAACATCTGCATCTTTTACCTTCAATTGAGGATACTCAGATCGTAGATCTATCTTAGAGAACATTGTAGCTCCCTGCAACTTATTGAATAAGTCCTCGATCCTTGGTAATGGGTATTTGTTCTTGATCGTTACCTTATTCAGTTTTTGGTAATCGATACACAACCTCATGCTCCTGTCCTTCTTCTTTACAAAGAGCACTGGTGCGCCCCATGGTGAGAAACAAGGGCGGATGAATTCTTTATCTACGAGCTCCTGAATTTGGTGTTTGAGCTCTAACATCTCAGCTGTAACTAAATGGTACGATGCCTTAGAGATTGGCACAGTGCCTGGCACAAGGTCAATGACAAACTCCACCTTTCTCTGGTGGAAGGCCTATGATGTCATTAGGAAAAACGTTAGGAAAATCTCTGACTACTGGTACATCAGATACCGATGGAGTGGGTACGTCAGGTGCGGAAATTATGCTGGCCAAGAAAGTCTGACACTCTTTGTAAATAAGTCTCTATGCCTTAATGCAAGAGATCATGCGAGGAAAACTCTTTCATCTATCCGGATCAAAGAGAAATTGTTCCATGTCCAACGGTCTTACCAATACTAACCTTTTCTGAAAGTCAATCAGAACTATGTTCTTTGTCAGCCAGGTCCATTCCTAAGATAATATCAAATTCTGGCATCGGCAGCTCAATCAGATCGGCATACACTAGGTGGCCCTACAGTTCAAGGTCAATGTCTCTGACCACGCTAGTAGCTGAAAATTCTTCCCCTGATGGGACTGTCACTGAGTAGCTCACGTCGAGTTCAATTGACTTGACGTCTAGATGATTAGTAAACGTCTCCGAAATAAAACAGTGAGTGGCCCCGAAATCTATCAAGGCCTTCGTGGCTACTCTCTTTATGAAGATATTTCCTGAGAGACGTTAGCACAACGCACAAAACTTATATCCCAAAATACTAATCTTACCTCAAGCATAGAAGAAAATTTCTATCCCACGTCACCAAAAAATGAAATAGCACACTAATAATCACAAAACAAATCCAAACATGCAAGGCAAAAATACGGTACTGAATCAAATAAATTACCAGTAAACAGGGTCGTTTCTTGGTTCGCCTCCTCTGCCTGCGTGGTGAACACTATCCCCTGGGTCGGATGCCTCCACGGCAGTCCTGCAGCATTTGATCGCTGGCTCCACACTTGAAGCACTTTCCCGATCCCCATAAACATTGTCCCGCATGCTTGTGGTGGCACTTTGGGCTCACCGAGTACTCACCAGGCCTCTGAGGAGCCTTCTGCTGAGGAATAGGACCCTTGCCTTTCGGCGGCCCCTGAAATGGCCTCTTCCCCTACTGTCCCTGGAAATGCCTCTTAAATTGAGGTTGCTGCTTAGGTTCCTGATAGGGCCTCTTGCCCTGCCTATCATTCTCAATGTCCCTCTGGTACTGCTCTGCCGCCAGGGGTCTTGACACGGCAACAACATAAGTAGTAGCACCAGAAACTCTCACATCACGGTAAGATCGGCCGTAACCCATCAATAAAATACCTCAGCTTCTCTCGGGCATCATTATCGATGAGGGGCACAAAGTGACACCCCCGCCGTAACCCATCAATAAAATGCCTCAGCTTCTCCTGGGCACCAGTCGCAATGAGGGGCACAAAGTGACACCCCCTCTCAAATTTCCTGACAAATTTTTCCACGCTGCTATCTCCCTGTCACAAAGTCATTGAACTCCCTGGTCAGGCGGGAGTGTACTTCCTCGGTGAAGTACTTGGAGTAAAAAACCTCTTTGAAACCAGTACAAGTCAGTGTTTGCAAGTTCAGTGACACATATGCGCTCTCCCACCACAGTCTGGCATCTCCTGTCAGCAGGAAAGTGGCACACATGACCCTGTCTGCATCATTCAGCTCCATGAAAGCAAAAAATACCTCGATGGACTTAATCCATCCTCGGCTATCATCGGGTCAGTAGTCCCCGAGAACTCCTTTGGGTCCATCCTCCTGAACTAGTCATATACCGCCTCTGGTCTGGGCCTCGCTCCTGTATCTACGGCAGTATGGTTCCCCGCAAACTGTGCGAAGAACTGAGTCATCCCTACAAGCACGGGGGTGGACGAGGAGGAGTGGCCCTCTCCCCATCCTGAGCTACTCTATTCTTATCCCCTGCTCCACGGGCAACCATACGTCTAGGAGGCATACTGTTCCAATATTTACCCAACACGTAAACCTAACATGCATGAATATAATATCTATATCGTAAGATGCACGTAATTTGAGCTTAAAACATGTACATGCTGAAATCATGACTTGATGCTTACTACATGAAAGAATTTAAAACTTACAGACTTGATGTGTGACTTCGTGAGCTTCTCGCAACTGGCATTAGGCGTAACCCTTTGCAAGAACACAGCTCTGATACCAACTGTGACGTACCGTATTTTGAACTACTTAAAATTTGAGGAAAAAATAAAAAAATTTTTAAATAAAAATAAACTTTCAAATTGCGATAAAAATAATATACTCATCTAAAATATTTGAAATAAAAAAACTACAACCAAAGTTTGCAAAAACACTTGTTTAAACATCGTAAGTAATCCCGTGAAAATCAGAGTATTTGATACGTGCATAAAAATTTCTTAAAAACGTAAGTGGTCCTCATGTTTAGCCTCCGTGCAGTCCGAGCCTACTCACTGATCCCCACCTCTCGTCTCCTCGTGTTCATCCTCACCAGCATCGATCAAGTCTAGTGAGTCTAAAGACTCAACATGTATAAACTGAGAATAACAAGTAATACGTAATAAAACCAATTGCATTTTAAAGTAGACTATACATACTCAAACTTGAACATACTTACATAAGCATAGACGTGCCATCATTTCATAAAAATTTTCATAAACATACTTGCATCATGCATACTTGAATATGCATAACATCATTTTCCGTAGAGATATGTTTCAAAGCAAGTGACCCATACATAAATGCGCCTGATCAGACTAAACCACAGTACTGGGCTGGCAGGGATGTCCACTACCACATACATGAGATCCCCGATCATGCTTTACCAGGTGGAGGTCCCTAGTCATGATTTACCGCTTTCCAATCCTGATCTAAACCCAGTCATGCTTTAGCGGGGTGGAGAGGTCACCGGCCACGTTCACCAGTATCCAAACCCGTTCATATTTGGTCACAAGACAATTAGAATACCTCAAAAACATAAAATATTTTCTTTGCACGTCGAACGTAGTAAAACATTATACATGCCTGCCCAAGAAAAAAAGATTAAATTTTTTTTCCTCGTATTCTTGGCACTCGGGCGGTAAAATTTTACCATCCGAGCGCCTCCTTGCGACACAAGAAGAACACTAGTTTTTTTTAAAACATTACAGTTTGAGCAGTCATACGAAAATGATCATAACTAACTCATGTATTGTCCAAAAATTACTTATTTACTATCAAATCAAAGATATCAAAAAGTACTACATTTTATATGTTGAAAATATTTCCAGAAAGTCGCCCAAAAATTCACAGTACTCGAAGTGACAGCAGAATCGTTTTTTTAGATCTAAAAGTCGTTTAAACATCACAGTTTAAGCAGTCACACAAAAATGATCATAGCTCACTCATTTCTTGTCCAAAAATCACGAATTTACTATCAAATCGAAGGTATCGAAAAGTACAACGTTTTATATGTTGAAAATGTTTCCAGAAAATCGACCAAAAAAGTACAGTACACGAAATGACAACAACATCTAGTTTTGAGATATAAAAACTATCAAGAATCGTTCCAAACGTTTTTGCTCAAAATTTTGCATAACAAACATGAATTTTTACACACAATAAACATCAAAACATATTTTGGGTTGTACAGTAGATCTACTCCCATGGATGTTCTTTTTGAAGAACAAGAATACATTTTCTCTAATTATTATAATGAAAAAATTATTTATGAATGAAATATTGATGATTTTAGTGATAATCACATTTATAATACTACTCACAGAATGCTTATGTATATTATTGTATGTAAAAACTCAGGCAATAATGATAAGAATATTGCTAAAATGATTACAACTGGTTTTACTAGTCAACTTAAAGTTTGGTGAGATAATTATCTAAATCAATCCTATAAAGATGATATTCTTAACTCAATTAAAACTGAGAATAATATTCATATAGAGAATGCAGTTTATTCACTTATAATGACAATGATTGGACATTTTACTTGTAGATTTACTGATAATGGTGAAAAAATTCGTACTTTATTAAGTAATTTGAAATGTAAAGCTCTTACTGATTCTAGATGGTATAAAGACACATTTTTTATCTCGTATTTATGAGATATCAGACTGTAATAATAGGAGTCGTCTAGGAGCACTTCGTTAGATTTGCATTTGGTAAGCTAAATTTATAGATGACTTATTTTTTTTTTTTTTGCTGAAAGAATTAGAAAATTATTAAGAAAATATGATATTTATATTCCTTATGATAATTATACTTATGACATGTAAGTATAATAAGTTAATAAGTACTTGTAGAAAAAATGTTTAACACTTCGTAATGAATTAAAATTAAATAATCAAATTAAAAGATGAAATTTACATGAAAGAAAACAACTTGGTAAATTTTGTGATAAGTCTAGATACTATGTCAATCAATATTGGGCTAAAACATAAATTAATATATTAGATATAGATGAAAATCTCAAAAATATAATAATGGATTCAAATAAGGAATTCTGATTATAGAAGCATATATGTTAGGATCGGGAAAGAGTTTAGAGGGGGTGACTAAATTTTTAAGAAATTGACGTTTTTAAAGTTTGTTTTCAATTGTTTTTAGCCGGTTGAAACTTTTCATCGACGGTTAGAAATATGAACCACTTGAAAAGTGCGAAAAACGATTCAAAATTTCTAATGATAGCTACAACCGGTTGGGAAGCTTGTTAACAAGAAACAGTTCAAAAGTATTTGCATAAAGTAAAGACACAAGATTTTATGGATGTTCGGAGGTAAAACTCTTTATGTCACCCCTTCTTCCTCTTCAGGAAGGATTCCACTAAAACACTTTGGCTTTACAAACTGTTGCAACAGCCCACTCCAATAAAAACTTATCACACCGTCTGTTTTAGAACTCTTAGTGATCACTTTTACACTTTTGGATATTTAATAACCCTCGGTCCACCAGACCACTCAGTAAATCAAATAACCAAATGTTACTGATATAAAGAAACATTACGTTTTGAGTAGCACGAGGTTGATCATTGAATTATCAGATATATTTTTGATGAGTTCGTGCTTGATGAGCGATGAAGTATGCAACTTTTAGTGCGCTCAGAAATATTCAAGTATGCAAGCTTAGTGATGTGGCAATGTAGTGGTTGAAAAGCTTGTATGTTGTATGCAAAAGTCAGTGGGCTATTTTGCATTCTTCAACTCTTCATTTATATATCCATCAGTCCAACAGTCGGCAAAGGATATGTAACATAAACCTGTAGCATTGAAGTGATGTGTCACTATCAGCTGCTAAAACATTTAATGTTCTCTTTGCTTGTGCAGCTTTGAATCCCATTCATGTGAAGAGTTGCTGTTAGATATCTTTTTATAGTAACTATTAGCTCCATCAGGACTTGTAGGATATTTGAACGATCTTTGTATTTTGGGATAATGACATTAATGAAGATCTTTATCGGGACTAGAGCAAGATATGGTTGACTTGTTGCGGTGCAAAACCATTGAATGTCCTGAGCCGGTTAGAGAATGTTCTTCATTAAGTGTTCAATAAATAGCCCTTTTAAATGAAACGATAGAAGTCTTTAAGTAGCCGGGTGGAAAACTTCTAACGGTTGAAACTCTTCAAGCTGCTGCAAGCGGTTGAGATCCAAGCAGTTGAAGTGTTCCTGTTATACAAGATAGATTGCGGTTGTTTTACGAAATAGTTAGGTGCTATTTTGATTTTTTCAATCACCAAAACTTAAGGGTAATACAATATTTTAAAAATTTCCCCCTTTTTGGTGATGACAAAACCCAGCTGCAGAACTATACAATAAATTACCGATAATCATGAAAGCGCAATAAAAGAAAGAGTGTATTTCATTGAGTGAATGAAATTACAAACTTCAAGCGATATAAACAGTTATATTAACTCAGTGCATCACCTCTTCTTGTATTCTAGTCTCTTCTTCTCTTCTTCAAGTTGTTTTTGTATCAAAACTTCACCAGATTTGGCACGCTCTGCAACCTTTTTCCTTACAGCCTCTTCAGCTTTCTGAACTTCCTTATACATCTCTCTTTCCCCTTTTCGACATCACCATGCATAAAAAATTGCATTATTTCAGTAAGTTGAACTCCTTGGGATCTATCCGCTGATGAACGTGTGCCTGTAATATAGAGATTTGCCCAGAAAGCTCGGTACACATATTGATATGCGAGAAATTGTGCCGTTCTTGTCGAAGGGAAAGACTGCAATTCATTGCGAGAAATTCCTTGGAGAGTCATATTCACAGTCTGAAAAGCTTCCTTAAGACCAAATTGGTTCCAGTTGAGGGCAATAATCGATTTATCCATAAGCTCCAGGCGGTCCAAAATTAAATTTTGGCCTGTCTTCCTCAAAAAATTCTTCCTCCGGTTCAAAGAGGTCCGATGAAGATGTAACGTCCGAAAAACTAAACCTATGTAAACCATATGCATGAAAGATTATTTAAATTGCTTAATTGTTTTATTTAATTGATTTTAAATGCTTGCATGATATTTATTAAATGATTAAAGATATGATTGCATGATTAAATGATTATATGACATGGTTTTATGAAATTGAGGAATTTATCCTAATATTCGATAATAGGCTGGGAAAAGTGAGACATCTACCCTTTTTATTGCTTTAAAAGTACTATAAATTTTTTTTAAAACACTCAAGTTTCTGCCATTTACATATACCACATGAAAATATTAAAATATTTTCCCCTTTAAAATAAAACATCATCCATCTAGCATATTAAAAATCAAGCAATAATCATAAAATGAAAACGTCAACTGTATTACCAAGCCTAAAAAGCAATAAGTTTGAAAAGTATAGCCCATACTAAACCTTTCAAAAATTCCTCAAAATCATAAATAAATAGTCTTAAAATCTTTAACATAAATCATGATTCATGAATCGTAAATGCGGAAAAAGTAGAAGCACTGGTCCTCGGGTTGTGTGCGCCTTCAGTCCAGTCAAATCATCCGTCAAGCCCACCCTCAACCTCACCTGCATCCATTACACCTAGTGAGTCTAAATACTCAACACCATAATCTTGGTAACAAGTAATACGTAATACAGTCAACATATAATAGTGAAAAATACTTATACTTAAAATATCGTTTTCATGAAGATGCATAAACTTCAAACATGAATATTTTCGTAAACATTTTTATAATGCATGAACTTTAAATAGAAACATTTTCATAATGATGCATCAAATTTAACCATAAACATTTTCATGACATGCATCACATAAACCTTAACCTTTTCCTTTATTTTTCCTCAACATGACATAACATAAAACCCTTTTCATAATCATAAACATTTTCCTTTTCCTTTTCCTTTGTTGAATTCAGATCGTTAATTGTGACTTTTCTCAGATAGGGCTCTGGCCTATCCTCTTTCGAATAGAATACGATCATCAGGGCTCTCTCTGGGGCCTTTTCCCATAAATGAGCTACCTCGGAGGCTTTTTCCCTTCACGATATTCTATTCTTACCGTTACCAAATATCGTTACCTCATATTCGTAATAATGAAAATACGATCGTCGGGCTCCCACTGGAACCGTCACCCTTACGATATCTCCAACATTATCGGATTAGTCACAATTACTTCACTTCCTTCAACTTTTACATTCTCATTACTTTATAAAAATCAAGCATAACATAACATTTTTTATTTTGAAACCAAGCATGCAACATGTCTTTTAAATATCTTCCTTAAATCATAAAAATCCCATAGACATTTAAAAATCATAATTTAATCATGAACAATTCATAAACATTTAAAAATAACCATAATATCTTAAAAATAGCATTTAGAGCACTGCCATGACGTTTACTAATTTTTAGGTGTGAAAAGACCGTTTTACCCTTGGACGTAAAATATCTTGATTATGACTTTTTCTTTAATTCATTGACTCTAACATGTCCCAAATAATTATTTAAGCTTACAATAATTTTTCCATAATTTTATTTAGCTTAAATATTAAACTTTTTCGTTTATCTTTAATTAATTGGTTTGACGGTGTTTTAATCCTGAAAAATCCCAATCTTTAATATAAAATTCTTAAATTCAAAATTTAGTTTTTTTTATTATTTTAGCCCTTATGAACCACGACTCGACCCAGGTGAGCCGTTTTTCAATTTATTCTTGTTTAGAAACCCTATTATGACACATAAATTTCGACCCCGAGCCATCTTTCGATTTTCTCGAGTCACCCCCGAACCATGTGGATCCAAAACCTGACCAACACACTAGAGTACCCTACTGGACCCTATGTTCACTTAGAAACCAACCCAAACTTTAAAAACGAAGACCCCAACCCCATGCAAAAGCTGGCCGAGAACACTTCTAGTGATAGGACTCTACGATTCGCGTCCAGGCTTCTACCAGCGAGCCCAGCCATTGAACAAACCACTCACACACCTTCCTAGGACCCTTAAGATTCCCCTTATCCTAGCCCTTGAGCCCTGGACGGAGCCCTTCCAACCCTGCAAGCCGCGCGACCCCTGCGCATATCCTGCACCATGATCTCGAGTAGGAGTCCTTGTGTATCACGACTCCTCTCAGCCCTCAAACCCGAGTCCTAGCTTGGCTAGGACTCTAGTCTAGACTCAACCAAGCCCCTAGCCAGCACTTAACCTAAGCCAAGGCCAGCCTTCCCCCTTAACCATAAACCCGAACCCTTAAACCCCCATGACAGCAGAAATCGTTTTTCTGTGCAGAGCTTGTGGTGCAGCATTTTAAGTGAGTTTAGGACCTTTTAATTCGTGTAAAAAGATCTCTTGATCATGTCCTAACATCATGGCAGCCTCTTACATGCATGAAGCAATTTATGGAGTCCAAACGCATGGATTTAACACTTATATGTGCAATAACCCGAAAAATACATCAACTAACTTCATGTTCTTCATGCATACAGTATTTAAAACAATATTATGATGTGATGGATGAGAAAAAGAGATGTATGGCGTGCCTTTGCGTTATATACGCACGAAAATCGTTGACGACGAAGAACAGAGTGAAACCCTTTGCTTGTTTCTACTTGAACCCCTTCGAAAAATCCTTCTATAAGATGTGTGTGTTGTGTCGTGTGTGTGGTGCTTTTTTAAGAGAGTTTTTCTGAAATTTTGGTAGAGGGAGGCGTTGAAGTGAGGGTAGGGTTTTAGGTGATTAGTGTATTAAGTAGCTAATTAGATACTAACAAGGCTTCAGGCCTATTAAGCCTATAAATTAAGCCCTAGTCTTAATTAGAATTTAATAAAATATTATCAAGGTTTTTGTTTAAATAATTTATGATTTTATTAGTCGGGTTGTCCAAAAAGCACGTATTTTATTTGAAAAACCAACACCGATAAAATTTACGTCCCGACGTATAAATCACCTCAAAACCCCTTATTTTCAAAAATATGAAAAACCAACAACTATATTTTAAATAATTAAAAATAATTATTTAATAAAAACATTTTACGTTTTTCAGCCCTCGGTCTCTGTTCCTCTATCGCAACTTGAATATTCCTTAAAAATATAATTTTATGCATGATGATAATAAAATCATATTTAACATATAAGCATGTATGTCACATAATCAATTAGCAATTAAAATCAGTTAATTACTCATTTTTCATTTTCCTAGATTCGCATGCAGTTGGATTACGTCTTCTTAATTTTGGACCTTACAATTCCTCTCCCCCTTAAATAGAATTTCGTCATCGAAATTAGAACATACCGAATAATTCTGGATAGCGACCCTTCAAGTCCCTCTCGGTTTCCCAAGTAGCTTCCTCTTCCGAGTGATTCAGCCACTTGACCTTGACCATTGGAATGACTTTGTTTCGCAATCTTCTTTCTTGCCTTGCTAAGATCTGGACAGGTTTTTCTTCATATGTCATATTTGGAGTTAATTGAAGAGAGTCATAATTTAGTACAAGTGACGGATTTGACATGTACTTCCGCAGCATCGAAATATGGAACACGTTATGAACTCCAGAAAGTGTTGGTGGCAATGCCACTCTATAAGCTAGTGTCACAATCCTCTCCAAAATCTCAAACGGACCTATAAATCTTGAACTAAGCTTGCCTTTCTTACCAAAGCGCATAACAACCTTCATAGGTGCTATTTTCACAAATACATGATCGCCCACTGCAAACTCTAAGTCTCTACGTCTTTTGCCCGAATAACTCTTTTGTCGGCTTTGTGCAGTCTTCATTCTCTCACGAATTTTGACTACAAGCTCGGCAGTCTCTTCAATCACATCCTGACCAATATCTCTTCTTTCCCCAACCTCGTCCCAATGAATAGGAGATCTACATTTCCTTCCATAGAGTGCTTCAAAAGGAGCCATCCCGATTGATGATTGGAAACTATTATTGTAGGTGAACTCTACTAGGTGTAACTTTGGTTCCCAACTGCCTTGGAAATCAATAACACATGCTCGTAGTAGATCTTCCAAAATCTGTATAACTCTTTCTGACTGACCATCGGATTGAGGGTGGAATGTTGTACTGAGCAATAACTTGATCCCCATCGCTGCATGCAGACTTTTCCAAAAAGATGACGTAAATCTCGGATCTCTGTCAGAAACAATAGACACTGGAATCCCATGCAGACGAACTATTTCCCGAATATATAGTTTTGCATACTGATTCATGGTGAATGTCGTCTTAATGGGTAGAAAATGCTCTGATTTCGTAAGACGATCCACTATCACCCAAATGGCATTCTATCCCTTAACAGTCTTTGGCAATCCCACAACAAAGTCCATGGTGATATTTTCCCATTTCCACTCGGGAATAGGGAGTGACTTCGATTTTCCCGCTGGTCTTTGATGCTCTGCTTTAGCTTGCTGACAAGTCAAACATTCGGATACAAATCTCAGAATGTCCCTCTTCATGCCTGGCCACCAATACAACAACTGCAAATCTTTGTACATCTTCGTACTTCCCGGATGGATGGAGTAAGGTGTGTCATGGGCTTCCTTTATAATAAGATCTCTCAAAGAATCGTCACTAGGAACCCATAGACGATCTCGATAGAGAACTAAACCATCCACCACTGAATATAAATTCCGGCCCTTGGCTTCATCTCTAGCTCTCCACTTTTGCAACTGCTCATCAGTTGACTGTCCATCTCGAATTCTATCTCTCAAAGTCGACTAGACTGATAATGTGGCAATATTTGGGGCCTCGCCCCTAGCATACACTATAAGCTCAAATCATTGTATCTCGGACTGCAACGGTTTTTGGAGTCATAATTAGTGATAACTGCTGCTTTTCTACTCAATGCGTCTGCCACGACATTAGATTTTTCCGGATGGTAGCTAATGTCACAATCATAGTCCTTCACTAACTCAAGCCATCTGCGCTGCCTCATATTCAACTCCTTTTGGGTGAAGAAGTATTTCAAACTTTTATGATCGGTGAATATCTTGCACTTCTCCCCATAAAGGTAGTGTCTCCAAATTTTTAGTGCAAAGACTACTGCTGCAAGCTCAAGATCATGAGTAGGGTAGTTCTTTTCGTGAATTTTCAGCTGCCTCGACGCATAGGCGATAACTCGGTCGTTTTGCATCAGAACTGCGCCCAAACCAATTTTAGAAGCGTCGGTATAAAGAATATACTCCCCTTGCCCTGATGGCATAGATAACACTGGCGCTGATATCAAGGCTTGCTTTAACTTGTCGAAACTGTCTTGACACTCGGGTCCTTAAATGAACTTTGCATTCTTCTTTGTCAAGGCGGTCATAGGTACTGCTATAGATGAGAACCCCTGAATAAACTTGCGATAATAGCCAACTAGTCCCAAGAAACTACGAATCTCGATAACACTTTTCGGTACTGGCCACTCTTTAATTGCCTCTACCTTACTTGGATCAACTTCCACTCCACTACTAGAAATGATGTGGCCAAGGAACGCCACTCTATCAAGCCAAAACTCGCACTTGCTGAACTTTGCATAAAGCTTTCTGTCTTCAAGTACTTGCAGTGCTGTCCTCAAATGACGGCTATGCTCCTCTCTGCTCTTGGAATAGATCAATATGTCATCAATGAAGACAATAATAAACTGATCCAGATACGGCTGAAATACGCGATTCATGATGTCAATGAAGATCGCTGGCGCATTAGTCAACCCGAACGGCATGACCATAAACTCATAGTGCCCATATCTAGTACGAAATGCTGTCTTGTGAATATCAGACTCTTTAACTTTTAATTGATGGTATCCAGATCGCAGATCAATCTTATAAAATACCGATGCTCCTTGCAACTGATCAAATAAATCTTCAATTCTTGGCAGTTGATACCTATATTTTATAGTAACCCTATTAAGCTCTCGATAATCAATGCAAAGACGCATACTACCATCTTTCTTTTTCACAAATAATACCGGTGCGCCCCATGGAGAATAACTAGGGCGAATAAAACCCTTGTCTAGCAATTCTTGGATTTGATCTTTTAGTTCTTTCATTTCAGCAGGTGCTAGACGATAAGGTGCTTTAGATATAGGAACAGTGCCCGGCATTAGATCAGTAGAGAATTCCACTTCACGATCGGGCGGAATACCAGAAACGTCCTCGGGAAAGATGCTAGGAAAATCTCTCACAATATCAACATCTTTTAACTTCTGACTGATGGATTCATGTGCAGTAGTGACACAAGCTAGATAAGCTTGGCATCCACGCTTAATAAGCTTCCTTTCACATAGACAGGAGATAATGTGCGGCATTTGTTTGTTTCTTGCCGCCTCGAAGACAAAAGATTTACCACAAGGTGGCATAATAGACACTGATCGCTGACGAAAATCAATCGAAGCTCCATTTGCTGATAGCCAATCCATCCCAGGTATAATATCGAATTCGGGCATAGGAAGCACAATAAGATCTGCCCGCACAAAATCTTTGAATAAACGAAGCTCCAGATTCTTGACAATCTTAGATGTGAGCATTTGATAACCGGAAGGAATAGAAACTTTGAAACCCAAACCCATATCTTGAGAAGTAATATTCAGTCTTTTGATGAAGGTTTCAGATATAAAAGAATGTGTAGCTCCTGAATCTAGCAATGCATAGACAGCTACACCTAGAATGATGATCCTCTCTGCAGTGAAAGATGTCTTTTAAATCTTTTCGTGTTGAAACTTAAGGATTTACTATCATTAATTCCCAAAGTTATATGTAGATTGCGTGTTGAACTTAAGCATTTCTTGAAAAATTGCATTTTAGCCCTTCAATTTTTCGAAATTTACATTTTAGTCCCCCAAAATTTCGGATATTTGCATTATGGCCCTTATGTTTTTGAATTTTTTCATTTTAGTCTTTGAAGATTTCGAAAATCACATTCATTGTCCTTTAAGAATTCGGTAATTGCGTTTTGGTCCCTTAACTTTCGAAAATTACAATTTAAATCCCAAAATTTCGAAATTCTCCCAAATCCCCTTTATTATGATTTTCTTTAAATTTTGGCCCCAAAAATTTTATTTGGAATTCAACCATCCTTAACATAAAATAAGGCACAAATTTAACATCATTTCCCATGGCTTCCAAAATCATAACTTACATCCAACTAGGGTAGAACATGCAACCTAAATTCCACTAGGTTAAATCTTGTTCCCAAATCAATTCCAATAACCAATTTCACATTTCATGCAATAATAAGCAGTATAAAAATGTTCAACGACTAGGTTACCCGTGATGAGTGTAGTGTCTGCCTCTTCCTCAGCTTCCTCGGCATTCATAACATAAGCTCGTGTTGTAGTAGCTGTTTTCCTCTTTGGGCAATCAATAGCTTTGTGTCCAGCCTCCTTGCAGTAGAAAAATTTAAATGATCTCCATTCACATTTGCCAAGATGAAGACGGTTGCACTCCTTGCAAGGTTGCCTTTCAGCAGGCTTTGGTGCTCCAGGATTCTGTGGCTTTTGTGGTGCTTGTTTCTTGACTTGACCTTGGGACTTTTGAGGACCTTGAGGATCTAGGAGGACCTGTGTACGGCTTCTTGTTAGGCTGATTATTATTATTCTGATGCTGATGCCTCTTGCGCTGATTCTCAAAATCAATGTCCCTCAAAGACTGTTCGGTCTGGAAAGCGTAAACGACGGCAGTAGCATAATCCAAAGGTCGCATCATCATAACATTAATGCGAAGGGTAGGTCGTAGGCCATCCATGAAATGCTTAAGCTTCATCGCAGAATCCCCAGCAATAAGGGGTACGAAATGACAACCCCTATCAAACTTTTTCACAAACTCGGCAACAGTCGCGTCCCCCTGGCGGAGAGTCATAAACTCCCTCATCAGTCGTCCTCTAACATCGGCAGTAAAGTTTTTCATAGAATATTTCCTTGAAACGAGTCCAAGTGATAGTAGCAAGGTTAACACTGTGATCGGTTCCCTCCCACCATAAAGAAGCGTCGTCCCTGAATGGATAAGTAGTACACCTCGCTCAATCCGCATCCCCCATATCCAGATAACGAAAGTGTAACTTAAGTGAACGGATCCAACTCTCAGCAGCAAAGGGGTCGGTGGTGCCTAGAAAATTCCTTCGACCCTAGCCTCCGGAACTGATCATAAATATCGTGTTGTTGCCTAGGTGCCTGATATAGGGGGATTTTACTTGTTTTTCTAATCTTATTATGTCGCATCGTGTTACATTTATCATTTAGATTGCATGAATTTTGTATTATTTTAGCATAATTCATGTTTTATTGTGTTCATGCGTCTAGTTGGTGAAAATGCAGGTGAATCGTGCATAAACTGAAAATTAGAGGAAAAAAATTCGAAAGCCATCCGCCCGGGCGCAAATTCACGTCTGCCCGGGCGCCTCCAAGGCGTGAGAGAAGGAGTCTTTGCGAAGGTCATCCACACAGGCGGAAACTTAGGTCCGCCCGGGCGCGTCAGAGAGGAAGTGAAAAAAAATCTGCGAAAGACATCCGCCCATGCGTGCCGATATTTTTGGAAAAAATTTTGGAAGATTCCTTTCCTTAGTTTTGGATATGGGCAATATATATGGTGGGGATCCTTGGATATTTTGGAGGGATTATTCAGACATATTGGAGAGCCGCCACAAGCTTTGGAGAGCACCTTTGCGCTTGGAGTCGAAGAGTCAAAGATTTCCAGGCGTCGTTCCTTGCATTTTCGTCGAGCCTAGTATTTCTAATCTAGTTTTTATCATTCAAACATTGTTTTGTTTATTTTAAATATGAATTCGAGTTGCTAATCCTTCACATATTTGTTGGGATTTATGGGGATCCTACCCCGAACTTTGATTTAAATTAATTCACATATCGATTTCTGATTTATTCTTGATTATACTATTGTTTTATCGTGTTGTTAGAGCGTAGCTAACTTTAATAACAATTTCATATTGCGAGTGAGTTCAAGAGAATAACTTGTGATAGGAACGAATAGTATAATCCGTGGATCTACAATTTAAATAGATATACGAAATTGGATACGCGCCGATAGTTATAGTCCTAAGGGTCGAAAGCTTGGGGATTTCATAGATCGACCTGCAATTCGCTCTTGATAAATAATTAAAGACATTTAATTACTTCATTGAGTTGAATTAGTTTGGCATAGCTCGAGAGAGTGTGTTCAATTGAATAGAAAATCTTGTCGGAAGCATACAGTCACGATCGAGCGAATTAATTAATTCATGAGGGGTAGGTGAACCGAAATTCCCAACAAATCCATTTTTCATTGAATTTTAAATCAACCATTTTTAATATCATATTTCATTATTTAATTATTGAATCTTTTTATTTGCATGTTTATTTGATCATAGTAGTAATAATCAATCAACTAATTTTCGTTGCTAAAGATTTAATAACTGAAAATAATAATTGTCAAACATAGTCTTCGGTGGAACGATACACGTACTCACGTACATTATACTATTACTTGACATCGTGCACTTGTGATTAATTTTTGAGCATACACAATCATATTTTTATTAAGATTCCACAGTGCAAGTTTTGCTCGATCAAGTTTTTGGCGCCGTTGCCGGGGACTGTTAATTCACAATTTTATTTTTAGTTATTTTCTTTAGCATTGTTTCATTTTATTAAGTTAACACTTCATATTCTGTTACAGATATCTCGTCCAGTGCATGCCAAAGTCACTTGACGTAGAGCTTGAGTAGTTTGACCCTGAAATTGAAAGAACTTTCCGCAGGAGAAGACAGCAGCAGAGACTGAAAGAACTGACGGAGAGGCACGAGAACGATCATTAGGAGGAACACCATGATGCTAGACATGTTGAGATGCCATGCCGTATACCGATGCTGGAGTATGCCCAACCTTCTTTGGATGGAGCACGCCCTAGCATTGTGAGGCCTATTGTGCGGGCAAACCACTTCGAAATCAAACCAGCTATAATTCAGATGATTCAGAACAGAGTCCAGTTTGGAGGATGTGCAGTAGATGACCCAAACACGCACATCGCATATTTTCTTGAAATTTTTGACACTTTTAAATTTAATGGAGTTTCTGATGATGCTGTTAGGTTGCGTTTATTTCCTTTCTCCCTACGTGATAAAGCTAAAGCATGGTTGAATTGTTTGCCTGTAGGTTCGATCACCACATGGAAGACATGGAGAAAGCGTTTTTAATTAAATACTTTCCTCCATCTAAGACCATGAAGCTGCGGGCAGACATCACAACATTTGCTCAATTCGATCAGGAGTCTTTATATGAGGCATGGGAGCACTTCAAAGATTTATTAAGAAGATGTCCTCATCACGAACTTCCACTTGGGTTAGTCGTTCAAACCTTTTACTATGGCTTGCTTACTCCTAATCGTACTATGATAGATGCTGCTGCTTGTGGGAACCTGTTGAGATAAACTGCTGAGGAAGGATACGAGTTACTGGAGGAGATGGCTGCTAGCAGCTATCATCCTCAATCTGAAAGGAACAACCAGCGAAGGAGTGCAGGAAGTTCACCAGGTAACTGACCTTTCTGCTATTACTGCACAACTTGATATCTTGAACAGGAAACTGGACGGGTTGAATATGAGTGGCACGGCTATGTGTCTTCAAGAGATATTTTGTGAAAAATGTGGAGGAGAACACTTGTTAAGGAATGTCAAGACAGTGGTCCTTTCTATGCTCCAGAAGGGGCACCTGTAAACCAAGTGGGAGTCCAAAATCGTCCAAGGAATGATCCGTACTCAAACACTTATAATCCTGGATGGAAGCAACATCCCAACTTCTCATGGGGTGGCCAAAGTAGTCAGAATCGACCACAAGGAGGACAACCATACGGGAAACAACCGATGTACGGATTTGATCCTCATAGGGAAGAAAAGTCCAACTTAGAGCAGATGATGTCTAAGTTTATCTCGTTCACTGAAACTAGACTCCAAAATCAAGATGCGTCAATAAAGGGGCTAGAGTATCAGATTTGACAGTTGGTAAAGATGATAGCAAATCGAGAGCCGGGCACCTTGCCAAGTAACACAGAGACCAATCCAAAGGAGCAAGTGAAGGCCATCGAGTTGAAGAGTGGAAAGATCTTAGAGGCTAGAGGAACAGAAAAAACCCGAGCACAGGATGAACAGCCTGAGTCATCAAAAGGTAAGTCTTCCAACTCAACACCAGCACCCATTGCACAATCTAAAATTGTTATACCTCTCCCTTTTCCTGCAACACTGAAAAAAGCAAAACTTGATGCACAATTCGGTAAGTTTCTTGAGATATTTAAAAAATTGCATATCAATATTCCTTTTGCCGATGCTTTCATGAAAATGCCTAGTTATGCTAAATTTTTGAAAGACATATTAGATAATAAGAGGAAGTTGGAGGATCACATGACGGTGAACTTAACTGAATATTGCTCTGCTTTGGTGCAAAACAAAATCCCACCAAAACTAAAAGATCCAGGGAGTTTTTCTATTCCTTGCATGATTGGGGATGTTGTTTTTCACAAAGCTTTGTGTGATCTTGGTTCAAGTATTAATCTTATGCCTTTATCTATATTCAGGAAGCTCGGATTGGGCGAGCCTAAACCGACACAGATGTCCTTGCAACTAGCTGACGGATCCATCAAACATCCACGAGGAGTCAAAGAAGATGTGTTGGTGAAAGTGGGAAAGTTTACATTTACTACAGATTTTGTGGTGCATTACATGGAAGAGGATAGGGAGATGCCTTTGATTTTAGGGGAGACCGTTCCTTGCAACTGGCAAGGCCATGATTGAAGTGCAAGAAGGGAAGTTGAGATTGAGAGTGGGAAAGGAAGAAATCACTTTTACTGTTTTTAACGCTCTTAAGCACACACTGCACACTAATGATTGTTTTATAGTTAATTCATCGGATTCACTTGTGTGTCAAATTGCGCAGGATTCTATGAAGGACCCATTAGAAGCTACGCTCACCATTGAATTGAAGGAGGATGAACTTGATAAAGAAAAATCTTCAAGAGTGGTGTACTGTAATGCCAACCATCAACGGAAGCCAGAAGGGATGAAATTGGAGGACATGGGGGATCGAAGAGATTTCACCCCTCGGAAGTCAAGCATTGAGGAACCTCCAAAACGTGAGCTAAAACCACGACCTCCACACCTGAAGTACGTGTACCTAGAGCGTACAAAGCCAGCACCTGACAAGCACATCACGTCGAGACAATTCAAAGAAGGTAAAGCGGTGCTGCTATACAACTCCAAGCTGCGCCTGTTTCCTGGCGAGCTCAAGTCAAGGTGGACGGGCCCTTACATGATCACCAAGATGTTCCTCTCGTGAGACATAAATGTGAGAGATGAAAAAAATGAGCCATTCACAGTCAATGCTCAACGAATTGAAGAAATATTTAGGTGGCACAGGGGAACGACAAATTGGAGTCACTCGATTCCAAAACAATCAGAACTGAGGGGAACCTGCAGTCTAGATCTCGACTATAAATTGAGAACTAATTTCTTTCCCTCTCTACTCGTTTTAATTTTCTTTTTTGTACTTTTTTTGAATTCTACAGTTTCAGTATGACTATCTTCAGCAGGGGGATGCAGCTGGTGTCCTTCCCCCAGAGGTGCACGAGGAGGACGATCTTTGAGAGGGGAGTCACTTATGTCCCTTATTTTTATTTCTTGCATTTTGTTTAGATCTTTTTTTGTTTATTTCTATTTCTGTTGCATGTTTAGGTCATATTGCATCTGTTTTGTTATGCACTATCTGTCTCTTTTCTATCGTCTGTTGCATTGGGGACACTGTTCGACTTTAGTATTGGGGGTGGATGGGTGTTGTGTTATGTGTCATTTTTTCTTTGTTGGTTTTATTTGTTGGCATTTAGTGTTCGTCATTTTTGCATTGGTGTGTCAGCCGACAGTGTTTGAAGTAGACTTGTTAGCCAAGAATGATTAGGAAGTGATGAGACATGCCCTGTCTGTAGTGTACTTGCACTTCTTTAGCACTTACTGTGGTAAAGACATGAAGTTTTATTTAAAACGTTGAACTCTCTTTGCACAAATGTTAGAACTAGAAGCATGCATGATAAGATGGTGAAAATTTAAAACTAAAGTGGGAAACGAAATGGTTGAAGGTGTAAATTGAACTTGAGGATATTCTCTTGAATCGAGGTATCTATCAGCAGCATAAAAAAAAGAGAAAGTTGGCGATGTAAGGTGTGAGGGAGCCGAATAAAGAAATGAAATCCAATTCCTGGCTAAAGTTGGAGATGTAAGGTGTTGGGGAGCCGAATAAAGGAATGAAATCCTATTTCCTGACTAAAATTGTAAAACATGGATTTGAATCTGAAATGAAAAGTTCTAATATAGTCTTTTCATTACTGTATTCCTATTCAGAAAAAAAAATTAAAAAAAAGAGAAAAATAGTTGCTGATGGATGCTGAGTGCAGAGGAATAGAGGAGAGTAAGATTTACACTAACAGGCTGATTTAAATCTATGACAATGGTTGAAAATAGATCCCTCTATCATTTGTGATGCTAGGACTAACAACACACGCACACGTTCAGGCTTTATTTGAAACGATGTCTAGACCAAGGGAAGTGCGAAGAATTATGCTTTTACATTGATCGACAAGGGAATATGTTGAGTTTCGCTGAGGCTAATTGATGACTAGGAATTCACTGTCGAGCTACTTTGTGTCATGTTCCATTTTTTTTCTCGTCACCTGTTTTGCTCGAGGGCGAGCAAAAGGTTAGTATTGGGGGGTTGATATATGGGGATTTTACTTGTTTTTCTTATCTTATTATGTCGCATTGTGTTGCATTTATCATTTAGATTGCATGCATTTTGTATTATTTTAGCATAATTCATGTTTTATTGTGTTCATGCGTCTAGTTGGTGAAAATGCAGGTGAATCGTGCATAAACTGAAAATTAGAGGAAAAAAAGTCGAAAGCCATCCGTCCGGGCGCAAATTCACGTCCAACCGGGCGCCTCCAAGGCGTGAGAGAAGGAGTCTTTGCGAAGGTCATCCGCCCGAGCGAAAACTTAGGTCCGCCCGTGCGTGTCAGATAGGAAGTGAAAAAAAATCTGCGAGACATCAGCCCTGGGCGGAAACTTATGTCCGCCCGGGCGCGCCGGTATTTTTGGAAAAAATTTTGGACGATTCCTTTCCTTTAGTTCTGGATATGGGCAATATGGTGGGGATCCTTGGACGTTTTGGAGGGATTATTCAGACATATTGGAGAGCCGCCACAAGCTTTGGAGAGCACCTTTGCGCTTGGAGTCGAAGAGTCGAAGATTTCCGGGCGTCGTTCCTTGCATTTTCGTCGAGCCTAGTATTTCTAATCTAGTTTTTATCATTCAAACATTGTTTTGTTTATTTTAAATATGAATTCGAGTAGCTAAACTTTCACATATTTGTTGGGATTTATGGGGATCCTACCCCGAACTTTGATTTAAATTAATTCACATATCGATTTCTGATTTATTATTGATTAAACTATTGTTTTATCGTGTTGTTAGAGCATAGCTAAATTTAATAACAATTTCATATTGCGAGTGAGTTCGAGAGAATAACTTGTGATAGAACGAATAGTGTAATCCGTGGATCTACAATTTACATAGATATACGAAATTGGATACGCGCCGATAGTTATAGTCCTAAGGGTCGAAAGCTAGGAGATTTCATAGATCGACATGCAATTCGCTCTTGATAAATAATTAAAGACATTTAATTACTTCATTGAGTAGAATTAGTTTGGCATAGCTCGAGAGAGTGTGTTCAATTGAATAGGAAATCTTGTCGGAAGCATACAGTCACGATCGAATGAATTAATTAATTCACGAGGGGTAGGTGAACCGAAATTCCCAACAAATCCATTTTTCATTGAATTTTAAATCAACCATTTTTAATATCATATTTCATTATTTAATTATTGAATCTTTTTATTTGCATGTTTATTTGATCATAGTAATAATAATCAATCAACCAATTTTCGTTGCTAAAGATTTAATAACTGAAAATAATAATTGTCAAACATAGTCTCCAGTGGAACGATACACGTACTCACGTACATTATACTATTACTTGACATCGTGCACTTGCGATTAATTTTTGAGCATACACAATCATATTTTTATTAAGATTCCACAGTGCAAGTTTTGCTCGATCAGTGCCTGTTGCAGTTGCTGCTGCTGTATCTGCTGCTCGAAGAGACGATCCATCCCCTCAAGAGCACGAGTAGCAGCATTCCCTGGTGGTGGTGGTGGTGGTGCATTTCCTTGATTGTTCCCTTGGTGATTCACGTTGTTTTCTGCTTGGTTTTCATTAACAGGGGCACGTCTAGGAGGCATTTTATCTGAACGTTTACCAAATTCTAATGTAACCAACATGCATTTAAATCTAAGTTTTCTAATCATGTGACATATCCTAACTCATTTTAGCAATTTAAGCATGCAAAGTATAAATACTTAAAAAGCTCATAAACATGTACAATAAGCATAATATTCATGAAGTCATGCAGGTAACATCATACTGAATCATATAAAGCATCTAAAAACTTACAACTTTGAGGCTTGACGACTGATCTTCCCGGCGTTGATGGTGGCACAACCCTTTACAGGACCTTTGCTCTGATACCAACTGAGACGTCTACCCTTATTATTGCTTTAAAAGTACTAGAAAATTTTTTTTTTAAAACACTCAATTTTCGGCCATGTACATTTATAACATGAAAATATAAAATATTTTCCCCTTTTAAAATAAAACATCATCCATCTAGCATATTAAAAATCAAGCAATAATCATAAAATGAAAATGTCAACTATTTTACCAAGCCTTAAAGAGCAATAAGTTTGAAAAGTATAGCCCATACTAAACCTCTCAAAAATCCCTCAAAAGCATAAATAAATAGTCTTAAAATCTTTAACATAAATCATGATTCATAAATCGTAAATGCGGAAAAAGTAGAAGCGCTGGTACTCGGGTTGTGTGCGCCTTCTGTCCACTCAAATCATCCGTCAAGCCCACCCTCAACCTCACCTGCATCCATCACACCTAGTGAGTCTAAAGACTAAACACACCATAATCTTGGTAACAAGTAATACGTAATACAGTCAACATATAACAGTGAAAAATACTTGTACCTAAAATATCGTTTTCATGAAGATGCATAAACTTCAAACATGACATTTTCGTAAACTTTTTATGATGCATGAACTTTAAATAGAAACATTTTCATAATGATGCATCAACTTTAAGAATAAACATTTTCATGACATGCATCACATAAACCTTAACCTTTTCCTTTCTTTTTCCTCAACATGACATGACATAAAACCTTTTTCATGATCATAAATATTTTCCTTTTCCTTTTCCTTTGTTGAATACAGATCGTTAATTATGACTTTCCTCAAACCTCAAAAAGTCGATGGATCCATCTACATGAAACCGCAGTACTGGGCGGCGGAGGACACCAGCAACACTCTCACTGGTCAACTGGGCCCTGGCCTATCCTCTTTCGAATAGAATACGATCGTCGGGGCTCCATCTGGGGCCTTTTCCCATAAATTGGCTTCCTCTGGGGCCTTTTCCCCTCACGATATTCCATTCTTATCGTTACCACATACCTTTACCTCATATTCGTAATAATGGAAATACGATCGTCGGGCTCCCACTGGGACCGTCACCCTCACGATATCTCCAACATTATCGAATTAGTCACAATTACTTCACTTCCTTCAACGTTTACATTATCATTACTTTATAAAAATCATGCATAACATAAAATTTTTGTTTTTGAAACCAAGCATGCAACATGTCTTCTAAATGTCTTCCTTAAATCATAAAAATCTCATAGACATTTAAGAATCATAATTTATCATGAACATTTCAAAAACATTTAAAAATAAGCATAATATCATAAAAATTGCATTTAGAGCACTGCCATGACGTTTAATAATTTTTAGGTGTAAAAAGACCGTTTTACCGCTGGACGTAAAATTTCTTGATTATGACTTTTTCTTTAATTCATTGACACTAACATGTCCCAAATAATTATTTAAACTTACATGAATTTTTCCATAATTTTATTTAGCGTAAATATTAAACTTTTTCGTTTATCTTTAATTAATTGGTTTGACGGTGTTTTAATCCTGAAAAATCCCAATCTTTAATATAAAACTCTTAAATTCAAAATTTAGTTTTTTTATATTATTTTAGCCCTTATGAACCACGACTCGACCCACGTGAGCCGTTTTTCAATTTATTCTTGTTTAGAAACCCTATTATGATACATAAACTTCGACCCCAAGCCATCTTTCGATTTTTTCGAGTCACCCCCAAACCATGTGGATCCAAAACCTGACCTACACACTAGAGTACCCTACGGGACCCTAAGTTTACTTAGAAACCAACTAAAACTTTAAAAACGAAGGCCCCAACCCCATGCAAAAGCTGGCCGAGAACTCCTCTAGTGATAGGACTCTACGATTCGCGTGCAGGCTTCTACCAGCGAGCCCGGCCACTGAACCAACCACTCACACACATTCCTAGGACCCTTAAGACTCCCCCTAGCCTAGCCCTTGAGCCCTGGACAGAGCCCTTCCAACCCTGCAAGCCGCGCGACCCCTGCGCATATCCTGCACCATGATCTCGGGTAGGAGTCCTTGTGTATCAGGGCTCCTCCCACCCCTCAAACCCGATGTCCTAGCTTGTCTAGGACTATACTCTAGACTCAACCAAGCCCCTAGCCAGCCCTGAACCCAAGCCAAGGCCAGCCCTCCACCCTTAACCATGAACCCGAACCCTTAAACCCCCATGACAGCAGAAAATTGTTTTTCTGTGCAGAGCTTGTGGTGCAGCATTTTAAGTGAGTTGAGGACCTTTTAAATTCGTGTAAAAACATCTCTTGATCATGTCCTAACATCATGGCAGCCTCTTACATGCATGAAACAATTTATGGAGTCCAAACTTATAGATTTAACACTTATATGTGCAATAACCCGAAAAATACATCAACTAACTTCATGTTCTTCATGCATACAGTATTTAAAACAATATTATGATATGATGGATGAGAAAAAGAGATGTATGACGTGCCTTTGCGTTATATACGCATGAAAACCGTTGACGACGAAGAACGGAGTGAAACCCTTGGCTTGATTCTACTTGAACCCCTTCGAAAAATCCTTCTATAAGCTGTGTGTGTTGTGTCATGTGTGTGGTGCTTTTTGAAGAGAGTTTTTCTGAAATTTTGGGAGAGGGAGGCGTGGAAGTGAGGGTAGGGTTTTAGGTGATTAGTGTATTAAATAGCTAATTAGATACTAACAAGGCTTTAGGCCTATTAAGCCTCTAAATTAAGCCCATCAGTCTTAATTAGAATTTAATAAAATATTATCAAGGTTTCTGTTTAAATAAATTTGTGAATTTATTAGCCGGGTTGCCAAAAAGCTCGTATTTTATTTGAAAAATCAAAACCGATAAAATTTACGTCTCGACGTATAAATCACCTCAAAACCCCTTATTTTCAAAAATATGAAAAACCATCAACTATATTTTAAATAATTAAAAATAATTATTTAATAAAAATATTTTACGTTTTTCAGCCCTCGGTCTCCGTTCCTCGATCGCAACTTGAAAATTCCTTAAAAATACAATTTTATGCATGATGATAATAAAATCATATTTAACATATAAGCATGTATGTCACATAATCAATTAGCAATTAAAATCATTTAATTACTCATTTTTCATTTTCCTAGATTCGCATGCAGTTGGATTACGTCTTCTTAATTTTGGACCTTACAAAAAGAGATCGGGGACGACCAAGACAAGAATATTTATTTTTCAATAAATTAATATTTTCAAGGCTTCCTAATATATTAAAAAAATGATTTAGTTTTTCTAAAAATGTTAGAGTTTGAATTATTTTATGAGTCGAGCTCGATTTTTCCCGAGAATCCGGTTTTGGGCAAACAATTAGTTTTTAAAAGATCCAAATATTATTTTTGAAAACTAAATTTTATAAACTTTTATATTTTAATTAAATAATTGTTATTGGGCCGAATTTAATTATTTAAAGTAGGCACAATTGTCCCTAAGCTAGCAAGCTCAAAACTCAAGCCCATTAACATGTTGATTAAAATTATAAATAAGTGCCTAGGACTTGGTCCACTGCATAATTCGCCTTGTAGCATCCAAAAAAAAAACACACATGCACAAACTAATTTTCGAAAAAATGTTGAGAAGAAAAGCTAGGGTTCTTCGTCGTCCGGTCATCCAACTTCGCACCCTCGCCGACTGAATATTTGAGCATTATAAACGCAAAGACACATTTTTAAACCCTTTTAAGCATCATTCATATCATATTATACGTGTTTTAATTGTTTATGAATGGAAAATATGTTTGTACGATTGGTTCAATATTTTGGCAAATATTTTCAAAGTTTCAACGATTCAATACTTGGTTTTGAAAAAAGTTATGGTTCCAAGGGATATGCTGCCAACTAGGGATGATTTTTGAATAAAAATTGAACAAATTCAGAGGGAAACACAAGCTGGAAAACCGAAGGGAAGGCTAAGGAGAGGACCGAGGGTTTTGTAAGGGTTTGCACTCAAGTCAAGGGGCGGCTAGCTTGCTTGGCTGTGCAGGGCTTGGCTAGGTGGCTGGGTTGGTTGTGGTTAGGTCCTAGGAAGAATCCTAGGAGCGCTAGGGCTCGAGTCTTGGGTTGGGGAATAGTGCTAGTGAACTAGGACTCTCCCCCACGCAAGTGTCAGTGCAGCAGCGGTCAAGGGGGGCTCACTGCTAGGGCTGGACGGCTCGAGGTTGCTCCAGTAGGTTCAAGGGAGGTTGTCCAGGGGTTGGGTCATGGGTTGGTGCAGGGTGGCTCGACGTGGCTCGAGCAAGACGCGAGAAAACACATAGGGAGCGCGCAGGTTGCTGTTCCTGGTTCAGGTGGCTCGCGACGCTGGTTTAGGGTCTGGGCTTGGTTTGGTTGGGTCTGGGCATGTCCAGGATCAGGTGGGCTTGTTGGTGGCTCGACTAGAAGAGTCCTAGTTCATTAGGAGTCCCAGGTTCGAAGGAAGCTTAGTGCGCAGATGTAGGGCTCGGTTTTTGGGCTTGTGCACGAGCTAAGGTCAGGTTCTAAGGGTTAGCGTTGGTCAGTAGGGTTCCTAGATGGGTTGGCTCAGGTTCGGCTTGAGGTGGCTCGGACGTGCCTGGAGTAAATTGAGAGATGACTCGATGTGTTTAGCTAAGTGTCATTATTTCGAATTTAAAAATAAAAATTTGAACCATGAGTCCACGGGGGTGGTTCATGTCACATAATGGTAGTTTAGGTAATAAAAAGTCTATGTTTAAAATTTGGAAAAAAAAATATTAAGTTTTGAATTTATCCGGGATTTAAACGCCTTGCGAATCGTTAATTAAAGAATTAATTGAAAAGTCTCAAATTAAGCAGAATAAAATTATGAAAAATTAGATTTAAGTTTAAATAATTATTTGGGATAAGCCCGTGACATTAAAAGTAAGAAAAAGATAAAAAAATTGAGAAATTTTACGTCTAGGGGGAAAACGGTCATTGTACACTTGGGTAATACGTAAAAGCTTGACAGCGTCCCAAAGGATCATAATGCATGTTAAATGATTTAAAATGATGATTTTGATGAAAATGTGATATTTTATGATTTATGGTAAAGCTGTGTAATTTTTACTGTTAAAATGTTATGTTTGGAAAGTTGTTATATTTTATGCTTTTAAAAGAAAAGGGAAAATATTTTGAGGGATGTGAATTGACTGTGACTGATGATATATGATATATGATATGTGGGGGATCTGTTTCAAGAAGGAATGGTGAACTTAAAATTTTTTGAGAATGTCGTGAGGGACAAGGATCCAGAAGGGACCCCGTTTACGGGAAAAGGCTCCAAAGGACCCCGACGATCGTATTTCCACGGCGGAGCCTAGTGCCCGTCCCCATGGGCCATGTGGAGCTGAAGACTGATCAGTCGACTAAAGGATAAAAGCTAGTCATTTTCGAGGATCAAACTTCACCCAAAATGATAAAGATTGAAAACTTTACTATTAAAATAATTTTATGATATATGATTTATTTATGTTTAAAAGTTAATTTAAATGGTTTATTTATGTTAAAAATCTATTTTAATAAAAATATTATTTTTAAATGTATGTGAATGTATATGTTTCATTTGCTAATCATGTTTAGAGCGTGCTGAGTCTTTAGACTCACTAGGTTTTTATGATACAAAATTTGATGATTTGAGGAGGCGCTGAGGCTTAAGTGGATCGAGTGCTGCAGTACACTCCTGATGGTCATTTATTTCCGCACTAGCTTGTTAGATAGAAAGATCTAAAAGATTTATGTTAATGATTTTATTAGAGATATTTTATGCTTTATGTTATTGTTAGTTGTTCTTTTCAAAGGTCGATGTAGGATGTTTGACTAGTTGACGATTTAGTGATTTATTTTACGCTATTGAGATTTTATTTGTTAATTTATTATGATTTATGATTATGTTAAGTTATTATGTTTAGCCATTTTCGAGTTTATTTGTAAAAAATAAGTCAAAAAGTCGAGATCATTTCAAAAGAAGTCATTCTAGCCTAGATGGAATCTAGACGGGAAGAGGATGCTTTCTCGGTTAACTTTAAAGGCTGTGGTTCATCGATTTCGGAAGCTAGTACATCAACCGCCTTGTCATAAGCAACAAAAGAATAGGAATTGCTTCGTTGGGACTTCTTATGCCACAAGATCGGTCGACGGATCCTTAGGAATAAAAGAGACTACAGGCAAAGAAACAATAGTTACAGTGTCATCCTTGGGTATAGCAGGTGAAGATACTGACTCTTCTTAGGGAATGCCCCGAGCGGGATCAATAGCAGATTCGGACTATGAAGGAGAAAAGGTTTCCATATGGGTTGTTCCCTGATCAAATTCAGAAAGAGACTGCACCACTTATTCGGCAGAGATGAGAGGTACTTCAGACAGACCGATGTGCTCCGAGAGAGTAGGTATAGCTGATTCAGACTCTTTAATGGGTATAACTTCCACATGAATCTCGTGCTGAGAGTCTAGGGAGCCGGGTGCATTTTGTGCTGTGACCGTCTCAGTGACTGGAACATCAATTGACTTAATGATTTCGGTGGTTGGCAGGATATTATCCACATCACTGGTCACAATGTTTTCAACAGAAACCTCTGGAAGAAAAGAAGTAGTGAGCACAACAATAGATGAAGTTGGTGGTACTTGAATGGTAGAGAGATCTGTGATGTTTTCAGGGGCCAACACTTCATCAAGATTCAATTCACCGTCAAACTTGCCCTTATCACCACTTGCAGGAAATTGAAGTTCTTGCCGCTTAAGAGTGATAATCGCTGAGAGTTGTAGGGCGTCCAGTTCAAGTTGAGCTATGACAAACTAGGCATCCTTTGCGGCTGGACAAATAGGAACAAATTTTTTCATCTTCAGTTGAATTAGTGCTCAGAGAACACTTTCCTTCAGCTGTAATTTCAGGTAGTCTCTTGAGAGCAAAGCGATTGGAATATCAAAGGCTTCTGTCCTCTCCAATATTGAAAGCTCAAGTTTTGCAACCGCTGTGATTTTGCCGGTTTGAACAAGAGAGTCGAATGTTATGGACGTTTGAAATTCAACCCACTTATCAAACATCACCATTTTATTTTGGAAAATCTCATTGACACTTTCGCTTGTGACCACAATGGCAGTGTCCATGTTTTTTGGTTTGGAGGGGTTTTCGACCAAAACTTTCTTCCCCTATTCTGTAGGATGAAGGAGAGGAACATTGGAGAAGGAGGATGTTATTTCCAGTTCAGCGATTTGAATCCCCTTGAGACTCCTTTAACTACAGGAATTGGAGGAGGAATCAAGAGTGCAGAGAGATGCTTGATCATCTTGATTTTCTCAGCTTCGGGCATTTCCGACCGTTTCTTCTTAAAGACCTAGGAGACCGGCACGTCATCTCGAGATTCTTCATCAGAGCTGGATTTCAGAACCAGCTTTTGCTTGGTTACCTTGGGAGGCACAAACGTCTTCTTTTTCTTAGGAAATTCAATCCCAGTCTCTGTTTTGACAGAGAAAATTTCCTCATCGATTGAATTTTCTTTTTGAAGTTTTCAACCATTGTTCAGTTGAACAACTTAGTTTTTCCAACCTCAATCAGGTTCACCGGTTGGACTCCTTCCTGCAACAGTAGATGATAGATTTGAACCGCAAAGCCTTGAGATATATTTTCTTTCTTTACCATGGAAACCACTGTCTTGAACAATACGTTAGACTAGTTGACGTTAAGATTTGAAGCGATAGTGGCCATGATAAGAAATTTTTCTCAGGTGATTTTATCATACGCACCGGCCTTGGCGAGAATCCCTTTCGCCACAATATCAGCCAAAAATCTGAATTAAATTTTAAGTTCCACATCTTCTGGAAAGTTGGAGAAGAAATAAGAGAGTCAGAAAGAGAGAAATTAGTCCTCCAAAGCTCAGCATTGCCATTTGGAAGAGTGGCGAAGTCTGTGACGCCAGTAACTGGTAACTTGAACCAATCGGAGAACATCTTCTCGGTAATGCGAATGTTGTACTTTTAGTGTTTCGGCCATAATTCATCTTCCCTCCTGTGCGGACGAGTATATTTTCCTTCCTTAATAGACCCCAGAATCGATGATTCCTCGAAACAGCGGTTTTCACCTGCTTGAGAACTTCCTGACCATGGCCTTAGTCTTCACATAACTTAGTTTCAATCTCTTTAGGTTTACCAACTTTTGGTGACATATTATTCTCTTTTGAAGATTTTCTCAATTCCATTATTTGTGATATAAAGTCTATCATGACAACTTTAAAGAGTTTGATCATTTCTTTGAGATCACCACATATATTTTTCTCTTTGGACAAAATAACTGTTTGTTGAAACTCTCTCCCCAAAAGAAAATACAATTCCTCTCTTAATATTCTCTTTTTCAAACTTGTGTACCAGTTTTTTCATTGATATTGTATCAGAATCAGTTTCTTCTTCTTATGAACAATAAGCTTTCTTCTGTGATAGAGAAATTCCTTCGTATTTCTCAGTACGCTTTAAAAGCATTATTGTTCTATAGGGCGTGCCAACTTATTTACCACGAAAAATTGCGGATATGTTGGGCAGGAGAGATTGTGCCAAATGTAAAATGATCTAACTTTTTTTTATCAAGAGATGTATTCCGATTCGACTGTTCGTTATATTTATCTCGATATGACTGAACAGTAAAAAAATATAAACGGAAAAAATATAATGAAATTATAGAGAATATCAACTATTTTAATTATATTGTTATGTTTTTAGAAGAAAAATGGAAGAACATGTTGAAAATTTGAAAAATCATATTACTGAAAATTGAAATACTCAAACAAATGATTCAGAAAATTTTAATTGAAATACACAAACAAATGATTGAGAAAATTTTACACAAATTGCTGTAGTTTTTTGTTTATTTTTTGTCAAGAGATTATTCTTTTATGTTTTTTTCAACTCTTTCCAATGAACGATGTGAACAACTTCCACTATTGTTCATCATAAATCATTGCACATCAACTGATTATTTCACAGGCTTGACAACTGAACTTCTCATATTATAAGATTGTTCATCACAAATCATGCTTCAATTTTTCCAAACTTGCACATCAACGCATTATTTCACAAACTTGACAACTGAACTTCTCCGATTATAAAAGCTCTCATTGTTAGAGGACTTTAAAGCATTTGTGTCGTCACAAATTAAAAATATCCAACATAATTTGTGGCGAAAAATCATTATATAATTTACACATTATTCATATTATATTATTAATATACAATATTCATTAAATATAAATTGATTAAGCTAACATCTTAATATCAAATATTTCTCATTCAAGCATTGCATGTTTCCCAATACTAAATATTTATTACATCCAATAAACCAAAGATTTTGATATGATAATCTAGAAAATAAATTTTATACAAAACATGTTAAATAATAAATATAATTTTATCAATAATATATGATACCCCCATAAAGATCCTGGGTCATCATTAACCCAGTTTATTGATTGGAAAGCCCAGATCAGAGCCAGCCTGCTGAGTATTTTCCTCAAGTATCCTGGCACTTCGCCTCTTCTAGGGCAATCATCATAAGCCCGGGCTCTCCACTGAATACTAGGGTATCATATTACCCGGGTCACCTCGAGAATTGCACCACACTCGAGAATGATTGATACATGCCGTCTAATCTTTCAGAACTACTTGGACTTGGAGTGTCCTAGAAGTCATCAGAAGCTAGTATGGGCAACCGACTTACCATACTTAGTAGGTGGCACGAGAATCGAGGTACCTAACCCATCTTCTACTATAAATAGCAGGTATTAATCTCATTTAAGGAAAAATAATCCTTGAACTCTCAAGCACTTACATATATTTTCTCCTATATTTGCTTATGTTCATATTCAACCGCTGACTTAAGCATCGGAGTAGCTACACCGGACACTCCTCCGGCGCCCATTTACGAGTTCCTTTCTTGT
The DNA here is from genome assembly GCF_025594145.1 of Primulina tabacum. Taxonomy (NCBI): domain Eukaryota; kingdom Viridiplantae; phylum Streptophyta; class Magnoliopsida; order Lamiales; family Gesneriaceae; genus Primulina; species Primulina tabacum. The sequence continues at coordinate 15,923,081 of NC_134555.1, read as the reverse complement.
TTGCAGGTGCTTTAAAAGCCATTATCTTCACTCAATGGTTTGAGAATATGGCAATGTTACACTGTTACGCTGATCGAATCAAGTGCAATGTGTTCCTGACAACCTTGGTAGATTCTGCTCAGAGGTGGTTTGAGGGATTAGCTCCTCAAAGTATTCACTCCTTCAAAGACTTCCAGAAGGTGTTCTCACACCACTTCAGCAGTAGCAAAAAATACAAGAAGACTTCTTTTAGTCTTTTTGAGGTTAAACAGAGCCCGGAGGAGAGTTTAAGGGCTTACATCAGAAGATTCAATAGAGTGGCTCTGGATGTTCCGACTTGTGCCACTGAAACAAAAACGGCTGCATTAACCCAAGGCTTATGGGAGGGTGAATTTTTCAAGTCACTGACCAAGAAAGTACCCGGAAACTTCGAGGACTTATTGCCCCGGGCAGAGAAATACATTAATATTGAGGAGGCCCAGAAACAAAAGAGGGAGGCTGTGAGGATAGAGAAAGGGGACCGGGTGTCTAAGCCCGAGGAGAAGGGACAGAGGAGGGGTAATCCAGGGCACATTTCTCACCACGTGCCTCTGAAGATTGCCTGAGAGAGGGAGGTGCAGGAATGCAGAATAGATCTGGCCCCGGATTATCAAATATCCCGGCCTGAGAAGAGAGGATTTTCACTCTCCACAAAGTGTGTTATCACAACACCGAAGACTGCAAAACATTGAAGGGAGACTATGCCCTGCCTCCCTCCACGGGACCCAGTCAAGCCAACAAGAGACCGAGATTTCTACCTTGGACATCTCGGCAGCCAGGATTTAGTGCCCGGGGAGGAGATGTAAGGGGCAATGTAAGGAATGAGCCCGGGAGAAGGAGGGAGCCCGAGCCCGAGAGAAAGAAGAATTCGCCCCCTGCCATGGGGTTAATCAAAATGATTTCTGGAGGATCCACTGATGGTGACTCTAACCAGGCGAGGAAATCCAGGAGTAGGAAGGAATGCATGGAGGTGGAAGGTATGAGGGGAAATGAGGCGGTGATCAGTTTCGGCCCGGAAGATTTAAAAGAGGTGAATCTACCCCACAATGATGCCCTGGTTATCCAAGCTCGGGTAGCAAATTATGACATTTTGAGGGTCTTTATTGACTCGGGCAGCTCTGTAAATGTAATTTTTAAAGATGCCTTTGTGCAAATGGATTTGCAGGATTATCATTTGGAAGCTGTGGAAACTGCACTCTTTGGCTTTGCTGGCAATGTGGTTTACCCAGAAGGAGAGATTGTCTTGCCACTGACTCTAGGCTCCCAAGATCTCAAAAGACAGTGATGACCTCTTTCACTATAGTGGACTCCCCATCTTCATGTAATATCATTCTGGGGAGGCCGGCTATGAATGAATTGAGAGCCGTGGCATCCACCTACCACCAAAAGATCAAATTTCCTATGGGAACCCGGGTAGGAGAAGCCCGGGGAGATCAGCCATCTTTTCGGAAGTGCTATGTGGAGGCAGTCCGAGCTGATCAGAGCAAAAACAAGAGGGAGAGAAAGAAAGCGAGGGTTAATGAAGTGGGAGGAAGAGTAATGGAGAGGGAAGAAGTACATTTTGTGGCCGAGGAGGAGCAGGAAGTTGTAGAAGTTGGACCAGGCCAGCAGATCCGGGTGGCTCGAGACCTTCATCAATCCACCCGGGTCAGTTTGATCAAATGTTTAAAAGCTAATATTCACATGTTTGCCTGGTCCCAACAGGAGTTGACAGGGATCTCGCCCCTGATATCGGAGCACCAACTGAATATCCTCCCGGGATCTCACCCGGTGAAGCAGAAGAAGAGACACTTTGGTCCTGAAAAGGACAAAGTTATTGATGAACAGGTGAAAGATCTGCTAAGGCCGCCCTCATTCGAGAAATTCAATTTCCTACATGGCTTTCGAATGTGGTGCTGGTACCTAAGTCCATCGGGAAGTGGAGAATGTGCGTAGATTTCCGCGACCTCAACAAAGCTTGCCCTAAATACCATTACCCCCTACCTTGGAATGACCAACTGGTGGATTCCACCTCGGGCTATGAACTGTTGAATTTCATGGATACTTACCAGGGATATCATCAAATTCCCTTGGCCAAGAATGATCAAGATAAAGCCAGCTTCATCACCTCAGGAGGTACATTTTGCTATGTTGTAATGTCTTTCGGGTTAAAGAATGCAGGGGCTACTTACCAACGTCTCATGAACAGAGTCTTTGAGAAGCAACTGGGCCGGAATGTGGAGGTATATGCAAATGACATCCTGGGCAAGTATAAAGAGGTCGCAAATTTCATTGTTGATCTGGAAGAAACCTTTGCCACTCTAATGCATTACGGGATAAAGCTCAACGCTGCCAAATGCATTTTTGGTGTCAAGAGTGGCAAGTTTTTGGGTTTCATAGTCACCGAGCGGGGGATTGAGGTAAATCAGGAAAAAGTCAAATCCGTGTTGTGCATGTCAACTCCTCGATCTGTCAAAGAAGTACAAAAGCTGACCGGGAGGATTGCTTCCCTGTCTTGATTTATACCCGGTCAGCACACAGGAATTATCCCTTCTTTCAGGTTCTAAGGAAGTCCCAACAATTCGGGTGGAATGAGAAATGTGAGGCCTTCCAGGACTTGAAAATTCACGTTGCAGAGCTCCCTGTATTGGTGAAGCCGGAGCCCGGGGAAAAGCTATTCGTTTATCTGTCTACTACGGAGTATGCTGTCAGCTCGGTTCTAATAAAAGAAGAAAGCTCTGATCAAAAACCGGTCTACTATATCAGCCATGCTCTAAGAGGCCCCGAGCTCCGTTACAGTGAGATAGAGAAGATTGCTTTGGCCTTGATCATGACCGCCCGGAAGCTATGACCTTACTTCCTGTCACATCAAATCATTGTTCTTACCAACAGTCTTTTTGGTAGGATCATGACTCATTCAGAAGTATCCGGGCGGATGATCAAGTGGACAGTAGAGTTGGGAGAATATGACATTGAATACAAGCCTCGGGTTGCCATCAAAGCGCAAGCCTTATCATATTTCTTATCTAAAATGGTTCAACCCAAGGAAGAAGAAGTATGGATAGTGTTTGTGGATCGGGCGTCTAGCCTTGATGGTTGTGGAGTAGGGGTCGTAATAATATCTCCCCCGGGAGAAAAGATTAAATTGGCATTAAGGATTGATTCCTGGGTAACCAATAATGAGGCCGAGTATGAAGCTATCCTCGCCGGTATCCGAGCTGCCCGGGAGGTTGGAGCTTCCCGGATTATTCTATAATCTGATTCACAATTAATCACTCAACAGATAAAGGGCATTTATGAAACTAAGGATGACATGATGATCAAATATCTATGGCTCATTCAAGCCCAAGCAGAAATCTTTGTGGATTGGAGTATTGAACAAATATCCCGGGAGGAGAATGGAGAGGCTGATGCTCTGGCAAAAATGGCTGCTTCACTATCAGAAGTCAGTACCCAGGAAGTCTTGCATGTTTCCCGGTTGGTCCTTTCTATTGAAGAAGAAGCATTATCAACATTAGAGAATTCCTGGATGACACCTCTGATAAAGTTCATTGTGAACAATGAATTACCCGAGGATAAAGCCCGAGCTCAAAAGATTAAGAGACAAGCTCCCAGGTTTGTTCTCTTAAATAATATCTTGTACCGGAGATCATTCCAGGAACCATTATTAAAATGCTTATCTGAGGGAGAAGTGGATTATGTCCTCCGAGAAATTCATGAAGGATGTTGTGCTGAGCACCTCGGAGGAATATCTTTGGCCCGGAAGAGAATGCTTGCCGGGTTCTGGTGGCCAACTCTTAGCCAAGATTCTACCCGAGTGGTATAGGCTTGTGAAGGGTGCCAACACCACTCAAATTTTCAACATATCCCGGCCACTCTTATGAAGCCTGTTTGGGCATCTTTGCCCCTTTGATCAGTGGGGTATGGATATTGTGGGCCACTTCCCAATTGCCCGAGCTCAGAAAAAATTTTTGCTGGTGGCTGTAGATTATTTCTCTAAATGGGTGGAAGCTGAGCCCTTGGCCAAGATCACTGAGCAGGAAGTTTTGAAATTTTTTATGGAAGAACATAGTATGCCGGTTTGGAGTGCCCAGAAGACTGATCTCAGATAATGGAAGACATTTTCAGGGCAAAGAAATTACATAATGGTGCCGGGAAATGAAGATCACCCAGTCCTTTACCTCTGTTGCCTATCCTCAAGCTAATGGTCAAACAAAAGTTGTGAATAGAATTATCATACAAGCATTGAAAACCAGGCTACAAGGCAAAGGAAAGGTTTGGGTGAAAGAATTGCCCAGTGTTCTCTGGGCATATAGAACCACCCCCCAGGCACCTACCCAAGAAACTCCTTTTAACTAGGTATATGGTTCTGAAGCAGTCCTTCCAGTGGAGATTGGGAAAACATCTTCCCGGGTAGAATCTTACCCGGACGACAATGATCAAAGCCGGGCTATGGAGTTGGATTTGGTAGAAGAAAAAAGAGACCGAGCATTCATTCGAATGGAAGCGTATCGAAACCGGGTTATGAACTCATATAATAAGAGGGTCCGGATCCGAGATTTCCAAGTAGAGGATCTAGTCATGAAGAAATTCAATCCTGCCAGGAATGTTGGAAAGTTGGAAGCCCGGTGGGAGGGACCCTATAAGATCACCCGGAGGGTCAGTACGGGATCTTTTTATCTAGAAGATGCTCAGGGCCGTCTTCTTAAAAGGCCTTGGACTGTATTTAATTTGAAAAAGTACTATGCTTGACAGATGTAATTATTTAATGGAAGAAATAAATGATAGATATATTCTCTCAGAGAAAAAGTGTTATGAATGTTTCTTTTATCTTATCTCGGGAGGTACTAGGCCTCGGTTATTAAAGAAAAGCCCAGGGCACTACACCCTTGATCGGGGAACCACACCTCGACCATTCCAAAGTCCCGGGACATGTTCCCCGGCCCAAGGCTCCGCACCTTGGTTCTTAAAAAGCCCAGGCCACTACACCCTAGCTCGGGGAACCACACCTCGACCATTCCCAAGTCCCGGGACATGTTCCCCGGCACAAGGCTCCGCACCTTGGTTCTTAAAAAGCCCAGGGCACTACACCCTGGCTCGGGGAACCACACCTCGACAATTCCCAAGTCCCAGGACATTTCTCCGGCCCAAGGCTTCGCACCTTGGTTCTTAAAAAGCCCAGGGCACTACACCCTGGCTCGGGGAACCACACCTTGACCATTCCCAAGTCCCCGGACATGTTCCCCTGATTCTTAAAAAGTCCAGGGAACTACACCCTGGCTCGGGGAACCACACCTCGACCATTCCAAAGTCCCGGGACATGTTCCCCGGCCTAAGGCTCCGCACCTTGGTTCTTAAAAAGCCCAGGGCACTAAACCCTAGCTCGGGGAACCACACCTCGACCATTCCCAAGTCCCAGGACATGTTCCCCAGCCCAAGGCTCCGCAGCTTGGTTCTTAAAAAGCCCAGGACACTACACCCTGGCTCGGGGCACCACACCCCGACCAATCCAAATCCTGAGAGATGCTCTTTTACCCATTTTTTACACTTGGGTTATATAATGCAAATGTTTTAATACCTAGTTCTACGGTTTTCACATCTCGGTCATTTGCTAAAATGGGATTTTTATGCATTACAGGGATCAGGATCCCGAGTATTTATTTGAAGTCAACCGAACAGATTTCAACACTTAGAAATTTTTTATGATCGTATATGCATACAAGTAGTATTGTTGGCAGAGTTATTAAAAAAACAAAAAAGGTACAGGAGTAGAAAGAAATATCATTTCATTAAAAAGCCCGAAGGCAGGAATTACAAGAGAAATATGAAATTACAATCCTATTCTAATTCTACTGCATTGGATTATTCCCCGGCCTCCCGGGAGCCTCTCAGCCTCTATCTCAGCAGCATCGTACTTAGGAAGGGAGTCAATGGCCTTATCAATATCCGGGAAGCCTTTCTTGCCCACAGGAATCAAACCCTTTTCCTCAAACTGCTCCCGGCATTTCTCAAAGCCGACTTTGAAGTAGTAATATGCTCTATCTTTAACAGCCGCTTGGAATTCCGCAGATTGAAGGAAGACAGTCCTCCATTCCTCTTGGGTCAGCTGTAGGAGTCTGAGCTTATCCTTAGCAACAACAGCCCGATGTTGCTGTGTGTTGGCCTCATCCTCAAGATAATGAACCCAGGATTCCAGGAACATAATTCGCCTTTGAGAGGTTTCCTCCCGGGCCATGCATTCGTTCCGGGCAATCTGAGTAGAGGCCAATTGTTGATTGGCCATTTCCAGGGAAGCTTGAAGACCGGCGGTCTTCTCCTCGTAAAGCTTCTGAACCTGGGCAATTTCTCCTTGAAGATGATCATGAATTTCTTGAGCAGCCCGGGCTTGCTGACCTTTCTTTGTGGCCACTGCCGCCACCTCTTCAAAGGCCGAGACTATCATCTGGGCAGCCTGAACAAAAAAGAGTTAAAAAAAAAGAGAAGGGGGAAAGAGATAAAGCATAGAGCTTACAGACAGAAGCCTGTTTGATCCCTCCAAGAACCTAATGCTGGCAGGAGCACTTTTCAAGAATACCGCTTCAGCAGGACTGAGTATCTGCTTGAGGTGCTTAACACCAGTGGCAGAAGCCCCCTCAAAAAGTATGTTAGCCTGGGTAGGCTGATCCATTTGAGGGAGCTCTTGGCCGGGTTCACTTGAGGGTTGTTGGCGAGGGAGAGTTGATTGAACGAACCGGGAGGTGCCCTGGCCGCCTTCGAGGACGATCAGCTCGGGGGAGGTGACAGCTCTTCTTTTCCTCTAACTAAGAGGAATGAGATCCTCGGCTTCCTCCACAGTCTCGGTCACCACCCGAGGCCCGATCTCTTCTGGATCCCGGGAAGTGTTAGCGCGGGCAGCTCAGCTTTGAGAGCTGCCTCCTCTTCAGCCCACCTCTTTTCTTCCTCAGCAGCTGCTCGGCGGGCTGCCATCTTCTTCTCTTGAGCAGCCTTCTCAGCTGCCCGTTTCTCGGCAAAGGCGGCTTGCATCTCGGAGTTATCTGCATAAAAAGGGGCCAGATTTATGAAAACTAAAAATAAGCAAAATAAGATAGTAAGAAGACAGAGAAGAGAAAGGAAGTACCGGGTTGAGAGCCTGAGCTCGCCACCTCGTCAATCACCCGGTCCAAGGGTCCTCAGCCCGGGAACTCAATTCATAGGCCACTAAATTTTTGTCCGAGATGAGGGCTGAAGAGGAGTACTTACGCCCCTCCACCAATGTTTGACTCACAAGAAAAGGCTCCTCAAATTTGTAGGATTGGGGAAGGGCAGGTTGTTGGGGAAGAGAAGGGAGAAACCCGGTTAGACATGGAAGAGGAACCGGGAGTTGGATATAAAAAATCTTCCTTTACATCCTTTTTTAGATGAAAGGATGTCATCAAGGAATCGGGGGTTTAGCCGGACAGTAAGGGAAAATGCATTATTCCCAAGCCGTCAAGAGAAGTAATAATGAAGGATGAGTGGAGTGATGAGAAGATTGTTCATTTTAAAAAGGACATAGGCCGAGGCCATAATCCTGAAAGAGTTGGGATGAAGTTGGTTAACAGGCACACCAAAAAATTTGGCGACCTCAGTATAAAAAGAAGGGAGGGGAAATCGGAGACCATTTCTAACCTGGTCCTGGAAGAAGGTGGTGTATCCGGAGGGAGGGTGATATGCCCGATCAGAGGGACTGGGAATCAGAATGGAAAGATTAGAAGGGATAGACCCCAGAACCCGGAGCTCCTCGTCTGCCCCAGAGCGCAAAGTGCTGCTCAAAGAGGAAAACCAAGGAATGCCCGGGGTCTTAGTTGGAGGAGGGCTCGAAGCCCGAGCTTTGCCTTAGCCCTTGCTCTTGGCAAGAGCTCGGGAATGGCTAGAAGTGGAAGGTTTAGAAAAAATTGGTTTGGTTTAATGGGCTGAAGGTTTTTTAGGAGGCTGAGTAATATAGCGGCGAGGTGGAGACGGAGGGGAATCAGAGCGCAGCGCGGTGGACTCGTCACTAGGCGAGCCTCGCGCATTGGCTTGTGAAGTCGAAGAGGTAGAGTCAGATATAGTTCGAAAGAGAAAAACTTACAAGTTTTTGGGAGGAGAGACGGTAGGAATCGCCGGAGTCGAGTATTTTACGCCGAGGAGCTTCGAGGAAAAATTTTGCAAGCGCTTCGCCGAGAGTTTGAATTTGAAAGTAATTTTTGAAAAATATGAGGGTTACTATATATAAGAGAAAGAAATCAATTTCCACCATTGATCTAAATCAGATCGAACGATCAGGATGGATCTAGAAAATTGTGCAGGCAGATGAAAGGATGTGTACGGATATCGAGGAGACGGGCTCATTATTGCCTTGGAATATAAAATGATTTTTGACGGTATAAATGCTAAAGCATGTGTCATAATGACACCCCTTGGACTACTCGAGGATACTAAACGACACAATATTCAAAAGCCTGGGAGATTTGAGGCCCCGGTATCTTATTCAAAAACCCGGGAGATTTGAGGCCCCGGTATCTTATTCAAAAGCCCGGGAGATTTGAGGCCTAGGCATCTTATTCAAAACCCGAGAGATATGAGACCCCGGCATAATATCTTAAACCTGGTTGGTATCAGATCCTGGTATTTCATCTCATCTCTAAGACATTTTGTAATGCCCGGTTACTCGTACAAATGATAATAATGCATTTACGTCGTTTATTATATAGTTATTAGCTCATTAGATTTCACGTGACGATTGAGGTATCAATATTGAGATTGAACATGATTTTTATATTGTTCATGGTGTATTGAGAATGAATATATGTCTAAATAGTGATAGTAAGATGTGTAGGTAGAAATAGTGTAATGAAGTTGGTAAAAAATGAGATGAAAATATGGCAGTTTTTATGTGTTTTAGCATAATGATTTGAATATTGATCCAAATTGTGTGAGGCCTCCACCATTAGAAAGCTAAGATATAATGCTACAACTTTCATGCTTTGAATTTTGTCCAAATCATTGTGGATGACAAGCCAAAAGCGCCCCGAAATGTGTCGTGTGTATCGTCATTCCTTCACTGACACATGTTGGGAGAATGAGCATAACTTTTTACTCAGACCTACAAATGACATGAAACCAATTGGCGATTCAAGCCAAGACATAGGGCTACAACTTTCATGTTTACCACCTTTTAAGATTATGAGAGGAAATGGTGTTTTGGAAGCGATCTTTGATGTGCCCGAGCGGTAAGAAATGACCGCCCGAGCGCCACGGGTTTTGGATTCTTGGTTTTGGACAGAACATTCCGCGCTCGGGCGGTAGAAAATGACTGCCCGAGCACCGCCTTGCATATAAGATTATAAGTTTCGACTTTCTAAGCCATTTCTTTAGTTCTTCACCTCCTTTATCAGCAAAAACTCGAAGTAAACCAAGAAACTCTTCCTCCAAAAGCTCTTTTTTTTATTCCTTTCATCACTTTGAGGTAAGAACTTAGTTCTCCATCACAAGAACTTCATAAGGGTGTAAGTTTTCATCTCTTTTGGTGTATAGGAGCAAACTTCACCTAGAATAGACATAGTAATTGAATTATTGATATGTTTGACAGGATAGGAACAACGAACATCGTCTCAAACCAGTGTTCTTCTGCTTGGACTGTAAGTTGGCATGTTCTTGAAGTAATACATGAGTAATATTATGAATTTCAAATACTTCCCATTTATTATTGCTATATGTACATTGTTAGTATCTTATTGATGAAAACATAGCACCATATTCCATTGTTATGTATTAAATATGTAAGAAACTCATGAATATTGATGATGGGTGCTATGTTATGAACATGAACATGAACATGAACATGAAAGGAAAATGACTGATTTTTACATGATATAGAGCTTGTTGACATCATGGTGTTAGAGTAGGTGCCCGTCGAGCCAAGTGTTGGCCGAGGGTTCATGATTAAACTCTATGTATAAACAGTCTTTATTTTAATAATATTTGAATTTATCGTTTTGGCACTTCTTTATCTGTATACCCATGCTAGTTGCATAGATAAAGCCCTTGAATATACAAATAGTAGAAAGAATATGAGATGCTCATATGATGAGTATCATGAAACTCATATTTGTAATACTGTATATTCTAAACAGTTCCTAGTCGATTCAGCCGCCACTAAGAAGGATATAGGCCGCTCGAGTTCGAGACTAGTATCTGCGATGTGAGTACCATGTTTCATTGGTAGGGGACATTGTGATGTCCGAACATGCAGATAGGTGCTCCTTGTAGAGTGCACTGAACAACCCTCCATAAAAGGACTTTCCAAGTGGTTCTCACTTATCGAGTGGAAAAGTCCTAGTTTATGGTTGTACATCATTAGTCCTTATGACCCGGGACAACAATGAGACTCTATGTGCTAGAATTACACTTTGACTTGTTTACCGACTCTCATTGGGTCATCAGGTGGCAAGGTTGGGTGTTCTGTCGAAACATATAAGAGTCGATGCATTGTAGTCGGGGATTCACTGCTTACCTTCGGGTATGGATATCCTATGTGTTCTCATGTGTATGTAGGTTCAAATCTTTGATCAGAGTATGGTGGTTAATTATGAAAGGGGTTTCATAGATTACACCATCGATGCAACTACGACATGACACATAGTATCGATTCATTGACAACTCTCGATAAACCAATGGTTGTCGAATCGGTCGGGATATATGAGTTGAAGGGACCGTACTGTACGCTAACCATAATTGAATGGTTCTTGCAGGCACTATCATTTGATACCTAGGGAATCATGTAAGCGATGCTGCTAGGCGTTTAACATGATTGGTTGGGTACTATCAGACTTGAGTTCTGACGTTCTTGTTATCAAGGAGTTGATAAGTAAGAATGGAGCAATTGGGGTATGCTCATATAAGGACATGTTTAGTCCGAATCACATGGAGATGTGAACCCACGGCTAGTTGTATTAATGAACCATTGAGGGCCACACAAGTACTAGCTTTCTAGATCCCGTTGAGAAATAAAATAGTTCAATGTGTTGAACGGCTTATAAAGGAGTTTATAAGCTTGAAGAAAAATAGAAGTATGACTTCTATGAGGGAAATGTAATTTTTAATTTATGAATATGTTCCTAAATTAAAAGTTGGCCAAGTGAATAATGTATTTGAAAATTGTGATTTTCATAAACATTATAATGGACTAAATTAAATTAATTCAAGTGTTGAATTAATTAAACACTAGTGGACCTAGTAGAGTCCAAATAATTAAATTAATTCAAGTGTTGAATTAATTAAATAACATTGGGCCTTGTAGAGCCCAATTGGAAATAATTATTAAACTAGTGGGCTTGAGTAAAATCAAGTAAGGATTAATTGGGCTCAAATGTGTTTGAGACAATTTAAATTAAAAGTTCATGGGCCCTTTGTAATTGTTACAAGCCCACATGACATTGCATGCTTGGGAGGTGAAAGGTTGGGGAATATTTTTTATTAAAAAAATTGGTATGGCATGCAACTTTTTGCAACACCTTTTTCCACACCCAAGACAAGTCTTCCCCCTCTCATTCATGAGTGTTGGCCGAAAAATTAAGAGGAACTTTTCTTTAATTTTTCTCTCCTCTTGTGTTCTTCAATAGTTGGAGAAACAAGTCATTTCTCTTTGAAAATCCTTTTGTTTTTCTAGTGCAAAACAAGAGGGGATCTTCTTAGCAAGTGGTGGGCCTAATTTTGAGCAAGGCATGCTCAAGGAGGAAGCTTGTAGATCTTCTTGTCATTCAAGAGCTTTGTTGTTTAACAACAAAGTTGGAGCCACAATCAATCTTTTAAAGATTGATAGGTATATCTCTCAAACACCCTATGTATGACATGTGTTTGTTTTTGTATTTGCTACACAAAATGTGGGGTGGCCGAAAATTCCAAGCAAAATTTCGATTTTTAAACTTCTGTTGTGCTTCCGGTCACCGTAACCGATCCCTTTTCACATGGGTGGTTTTATAGTCCACCAAAGCTATTGGCCAATATATGTTCATGGGGCGTGGGGTTGCCAAAGGTTGCTCCCTGACGTCCAACACAGTAGTAGCTATATAATAAAGCAAGCACGGTAGTACAGGTCAACTAATGAGGCTCAAGTACAAAAATGAACATGAATATATGCTATGATATGACATGGTTTAAAGATTCATTGTTGTCACGACTTGATATGTATGTTCCTTCGACGCATATTGATACGTACAAGTGACAACTTATTGAGTTTTATAAACTCACGTAGCTCATGTATTACAGGATCAGGTAGTGAAGATGCATAGGATGCCGGTTCGCCAATGGATGCTTGTGATGTGCCTCACCTCGACAAGAACCGAGACGTCTTATTGTATAGCTGCCGCATATGTATTATAATGAATTAAATTTCAGGGTTGGAAAGAAGTTTTGCAATGTTTATGTCTATGTGTATAATGATACAGAATATGTTTGTTTATAAGACTACGTTTATATGTATGTATTGTTATTGCTGATTGAGTTGTTGGTATCGACAAAATATAGTGACATCATGCCAAAATTTTTATAAACCGTCAAATTGTTGCCCCTGTTTTGAATTGCTTCATAATATAGATATATCATTCAAATCCTATTTTGATTATAGTAATTATGCAAAGTATAGAGTAAGGGTGTGACATTTTAGTTGGTATCAGTGCCCACGATTCTTCGACAGGGAAGACACTGCACTTCATCCATACATGGGGAACTCGGCAAATAAGTATCTTTGTATTCCATAGTTTATGCTAAGCTATGTGTCTATGTATCCTACATGTAGGCTAAGATAAGCGACGATGCCACCAAAACGTAAGGTACATGAAGGAGAGTCATCTAAGGGCAAGGCCCCAGCGACCGATGAAGGCAGTACGCCACGACAGATAGATGATTATGCTCAACTTCAACAACAACAAGCGAAGGTTCATGGGGAGCAGATACAACAATTACTTGAGATGAAACGAACTACACATGAGTAGGCACAGGCACAGGCACAGACGCAGGCACAAGCCATTCTACCCAGACAAGGACCTGTTCAGACAGATGTGTATGATCATTTTCGACGTCTGAATCCTCCGGAATTCATGGGAAGCACCGATCCAGCAGTAGCAGAAGAATGGATTAAATCATTGGAGTCCATCTTCTCCTACCTTCATATGGAAGATGCAGACAAAGTAAAGTGTGCCATATTTTTATTAACAAAGTATGCAAGAATATGGTGGGAGAGTGTAAGGGTGGCATTACCTACGATACCATTGACTTGGGAAACTTCCAAAACCATGTTTTACAACAAGTATTTCAGTAAAGATGTAGGAGCCAAGAAAGCCAGTGATTTCCTTAATCTGAAGCAAGGAACCATGTCAATGGCGGAATACATACAACAATTCGAGGCTGGAGTCCAATATGTACCATATATTGCACATGATGACACAAGTAAGGGCGAACACTTCATGCGGGGACTTCGCTCTGAAATTAAACGAGATGTACGGATGTCGAAAGTTGTTGCCTATGGGGAGATAGTGGAAAGAGCACTTATGGCTGAACAGGATGAACAAGACCTTGACAGAGACAGACAACAGCGAAGGCAGCAGTACTTTCAAAAGAGCCAAGGAACAGGACAAGGCAAAAAGGCCGATAGCAAAGGTACTCAACCAGAGGAATCTCGTAGCAAGGATCCCCCTCCACGTAAAGAACAAGACAGACCACCTTGTCCTAAATGTGGCAAACTTCATGGCGGGGAATGTATGCAAGGTTCCAATGTTTGTTATCGTGGCAAAAAGCCAGGTCATCTTGCCAGGAATTGTCCAGGGAGTTCTGAGAAAGTACAGGGGCGCCTTTTCTCGATGACCAAAGAGGAAGTGGATGCGGATACATCGATGATTACCGGTATGTTCTTGATTTCTGGTATTACTGCTATTGTTTTACTAGATTCAGGAGCCACACATTCCTTTATTTTAGAATCGTTTGTAAGGAGACTGGGCATTACAGCAAGTACAACAGAGACACAACTCGCCATACCCTTACCTTCCCGGCAAGAATTACAGACAGATCAGATTGTGCGAGGGTGTTCTTTCAACAAAGATGTGAATTGGGAAGGGGTGTCCAATATATGTCCAAGGCCATCAGATGTATGCTGAATTGATAGTTTTGAAAATGACCGATTTTGATGTGATATTGGGAATGGATTGGCTCTCGAAGTACAGAGTTACTATTGATTGTGGCATAAAAATGATCAGGTTTGCACCAGTAGGAGCTGAACCATTCACAATAGCAAGTGCAGGTATATCCTTATCTCTTTGGATAATCTCTTGTATGAAGGCTTGTAAATTACTACAGAAGGGGTGTCAAGGATATTTAGCATCTGTGTTAACTATTGATCCACCTGTTCGTGAATTAAATGATACAGATGTTGTTTGTGAATTTCCAGAGGTGTTTCCCGATGATGTTACAGGCTTACCCCCAGATCGAGAGACCGAATTTGTAGTTGATGTTGTGACGAGAACTCATCCAATCTCAAAAGCCCCTTATCGATTAGCCACTACAGAAATGAAAGAATTGAAAGAACAGTTACAAGAGTTACTTGATAAAGGGATTATTAGACCGAGTTTTTCACCGTGGGGTGCACCTGTTTTATTTGTGAAGAAGAAAGACGGTACCCTTCGTCTATGTATTGATTATCGGGAGTTGAATAAAGTGACAATCAAAAACAAATATCACTCCCCAGAATTGATGATTTGTTTGATCAATTACAAGGAGCTGCCATCTTTTCGAAGATTGATTTACGATCAGGCTATCATCAACTAAAAGTGAAATCAGATAATATTTCAAAGACTGCCTTCCAAACCAGGTACGGGCATTATGAATTTCTTGTAATGCCATCAGGACTAACAAATGCACCAGCAAATTTTATGGATTTAATGAACAGAATTTTCAAGCCATTTCTAGACAAGTTTGTGATTGTGTTTATAGATGATATTCTCATCTACTCACGAACTGTAGAGGAGCATCGAGAACATCTGAAATTAGTTTTGCAGATTTTGAAGGATAAACATTTATATGCCAAATAGAAGAAACGTGAATTTTGGATTGAACAAGTAGCATTATTAGGCCATATTATCTCTAAAGAAGGCATATCAGTGGATCCAAGCAAGATTGAAGCTGTTAATAACTGGCTACGACCTACCACTATTACCGAGGTACGTAGTTTTCTTGGGTTAGCTGGTTATTACCGGCGGTTTATAGCGTGATTTTCTAAGATAGCATCGTCTTTGACTGCTTTAACACGAAAGAATGTGAAATTTGTATGGAACGAAGCATGTTATCACAGTTTCCAAGAGTTAAAGGCAAAATTGACATCAGCACCAGTCCTTGCTATACCAGAAGGACCAGGAGATTTTGTGGTATACAGTGATGCTTCGAAACAAGGTTTAGGAGCAATTTTAATGCAGCACGGGAAGGTGATTGCTTATGCCTCAAGACAATTGAAGGAATATGAAAAGAATTATCCCACATGATTTAGAACTGACAGCAGTGGTATTTGCATTGAAAATATGGCGCCATTATCTGTATGGTGAACGGTGTGAAATATATACGGACCACAAGAGTTTGAAATATTTATTCACACAAAAAGAATTGAATATGCGTCAACGACGTTGGTTGGAATTAGTGAAAGATTATGATTGTGTTATTAACTATCATCCAGGTAAAGCCAATGTTGTTGCAGATGCATTAACTCGAAAGTCCAGTTCTATTGCTGCAATGCAAGTACAAGAACAAATTTTATAGAATTTATAGAATTTGAAGATTGATGTTATGCCAAAGGGCACTGCAATCCAAATATCAACTCTCATGGTTCGACCAACGCTTGCAGACAGAATCAAGGCCGAACAAAATACAGATACTGAATTACAACAACTGAGGCAGCGAGATGTGGATCAAAGACATTCGAACTTTGAATTGAATGCGGAAAGAATATGGATATATCAAGGTAGATTGTGCGTGCCGAAACAAGGAACAATCAGGACCGACATTCTTATTGATGCACATGCTACTCCCTACTCAATACATCCCGGAGGCACCAAAATGTACAAAGATTTGAAACCATTATTTTGGTGGCCAGATATGAAAAAGGACATTGCTCAATTTTTTTCACAATGTCTAACTTGTCAACAGGTCAAGACTGAACATCAAAGACCAGCAGGACTCCTGAAACCATTGCCTATTCCTGAATGAAAATGGGAGCATATCACGATGGATTTAATTCTTGGTTTGCTAAGAACACAAAGAGGATTCAATGCTATATGGGTTATTGTGGATCGACTTACGAAATCAGCTCACTTTCTTCCGATGAAGACCACATACACAATGAATCAATATGCTGAAGAATACATCAAAGAGATAGTGAGACTTCATGGCATCCCAGTGTCCATTGTATCTGATAGAGATCCCAAATTTACGTATGCATTTTGGAAGAGTTTAGATCATGCTATGGGAACTCGATTGACATTTAGTATAGCATTCCACCCTCAAACTGATGGACAATCAGAACGAGTGAATCAGATCTTAGAAGATATGTTGAGGGCCTGTACTATTGACTTTTCCAGGTAGTTGGGATAGTAAACTACCATTAGCTGAGTTTACATATAACAATAGCTATCATGTCAAGTATTAGAATGGCACCATATACTACATTATATGGTAAAAAATATCGCTCTCCGGTACATTGGGATGAAGTAGAGAAAGAAAATTATTAGGCCCTGAATTGGTACCACAGACAATTGAATTAGTAACCAAGATCAGAGAAAGAATGCATACTGCCCAGAGCCGACAAAAAAGCTATGCTGATGTGCGACGTCGTAGATTGGAATTTCAGGTTTGTGACCATGTATTTGTAAAGATATCACCATTGAAGGGCATTTTGCGTTTTGGAAAGAAGGGAAAATTGAGTCCAAGATTTATCGGTCCATTTGAAGTTTTGGAAAGAATAGGAGACAGGACCTATCGAGTTGCTTTACCTACCGAACTTATCAAATGTTCATAACGTTTTTCATGTTTCCTTGCTACGAAAATATTTGGTCAATCCTTCTCACGTTCTTCATTACGAACCATTGGAGCTTGCATCGAATCTCTCGTATGAAGAACGGCCGGTCCAAATCCTCGATAGGAAATCAAAAGTGTTACGAGGCAAGGAAACACCCTTGGTAAAATTGTTATGTCGCAATCATGCAATTGAAGAAGCAACTTGGGAGCGAGAAGACGAGATTCAACAAAGATATCATGAACTATATGGTATATCAAATTTCGAGGAAGAAATTCTTTGAATGAGGGGAGAATTGTAATGCCCGGTTACTCGTACAAATGATAATAATGCGTTTATGTCGTTTATTATGTAGTTATTAGCTCATTAGATTTCACGTGATAATTGAAGTATCAATATTGAGATTGAACATGATTTTTATATTGTTTATGGTGTATTGAGAATGAATATATGTCTAAATAGTGATATTAAGATGTGTAGGTAGAAATAGTGTAATGAAGTTGATAGAAAATGAGATGAAAATATGGCAATTTTTACGGGTTTTAGCATAATGATTTGAATATTGATCCAAATTGTGTGAGGCCTCCACCATTAGAAAGCTAAGATATAATGCTACAACTTTGATGTTTTGGGTTTTGTCCAAATCATTGTGGATGACAAGACAAAAGCGCCCCTAAGTGTGTCGTGTGTATCGTCATTCCTTCGCTAACACATGTTGGGAGAATGGGCATAAATTTTTAGTCAAGACCTCCAAATGAGATGAAATCAATTGGAGATTCAAGCCAAGACATAGGGCTAAAACTTTCATGTTTACCATTTTTTCAGATTATGAGAGAAAGAGGCGTTTTGGAAGCGATCTTTGATGTGGTTGTGCGCAGAGCGGCACCCGAGCGGCAAGAAATGACCGCTCGAGCGCCACGGGTTCTGGATTCTTGGTTTCGGACAGAACATTCCGCGCTCGGGCGGTAGAAAATGACCGCCCGAGCGCCGCCTTGCATATAAGATGATAAGTTTCGACTTTCTAAGCCATTTCTTTAGTTCTTCACCTCCTTTATCAGCAAAAACTCGAAGTAAACCAAGAAACTTTTCCTCCAAAAGCTCTCTTCTTTATTCCTTTCATCACTTTGAGGTAAGAACTTAGTTCTCCATCACAAGAACTTCATATGGGTGTAAGTTTTCATTTCTTTTGGTTATTATAAATGTAGAGGAGCAAACTTCACCTAGAATAGACATAGTAATTGAATTATTGATATGTTTGACAGCATAGGAACAAAGAACATCGTCTCAAACCAGTGTTCTTATGCTTGGACTGTAAGTTGGCATGTTCTTGAAGTAATACATGAGTAATATTATGAATTTCAAATACTTCACTTTGATTATTGCTATATGTACATTGTTAGTATCTTATTGATGAAAACATAGCACCATATTCCATTGTTATGTATTAAATATGTAAGAAACTCATGAATATTGATGATGGGTGCTATGTTATGAACATGAACATGAACATGAAAGAAAAATGACTGATTTTTACATGATATAGAGTGTGTTGACATCATGGGTGGTTTTAAGTCCACCAAAGCTATTGGCCAATATATGTTCATGGGACGTAGGGTTGCCAAAGGTTGCTCCCTGACGTCCAACACAGTAATAGCTATATAATAAAACAAGCACGGTAGTACAGGTCAACTAATGAGGCTCAAGTACAAAAATGAACATGAATATATGCTATGATATGTCATGGTTTAAAGATTCATTGTTGTCATGACTTGATATGTATGTTCCTTCGACACATATTGATACATACAAGTGCCAACTTATTGAGTTTTATAAACTCACGTAGCTCATGTATTACAGGATCAGGTAGTGAAGATGCATAGGATGCCGGTTCGCCAATGGATGCTTGTGACGTGCCTCACCTCGACAAGAACCGAGACGTCTTATTGTATAGCTTCCGCATATGTATTATAATGAATTAAATTTCAGGGTTGGAAAGAAGTTTTTCAATGTTTATGTCTATGTGTATAATGATACAGAATATAATTGTTTATAAGACTACGTTTATATGTACGTATTTTTTTTGCTGATTGAGTTGTTGGTATTGAAAAAATATAGGGACATCATGCCAAAATTTTTATAAACCGTCAAATTGATGCCCTTGTTTTGAATTGCTTCATGATATAGATATATCATTCAAATCCTATTTTGATTATGGTAATTATGCTAAGTATAGAGTAAGGGTGTGACACATTTGAAGCCCCCGATGCTATTAACACACTCAGAATTTTGTTTCAACAAAAGTACAACTATGCCTGATCAGGACAGCGAGTCAAGCTCTAGCCCGACTATTTTAGGGATGGATGGTGATACCCCCATAAAGATCGGGGACATCATTAACCCGGTTTATTGATTGGAAAGTCCAGATCAAAGCCAGCCTGCTGAGTATTTTCCTCAAGTATCCGGGCACTTCGCCTCTTCTAGGGCAATCATCATAAGCCCGGGCTCTCCATTGAATACCCGGGTATCATATTACCCGGGTCACTTCGAGAATTGCACCATACTCGAGTATGGTTGATACAGGCCATCTAATCTGTCAGAACTACTTGGACTTGGAGTGTCCTAGAAGTCATCAGAAGCTAGTATGGGTAACCGACTTACCATACTTAGTAGGTGGCCCAAGAATCGAGGTACCTACCCCATCTTCTACTATAAATAGTAGGTATTAATCTCATTTAAGGAAAAAAAAATACTTGAACTCTCAAGCACTTACATATATTTTCTCCTATATTTGCTTATGTTCATATTCAACTTGTAAGGTCCAAAATTAAGACAACGTAATCCAACTGCATGCAAATCTAGGGATTTTGAAAAAAATGAGTAATTAACTGATTTTAATTGCTATTTGATTATGTGACATAGATGTTTACATGTAAATTATGATTTCATTATCATCATGCATAAAATTGTATTTTTAAGGAATATTCAAGTGACGATCGAGGAACGGGGACCGAGGGCTGAAAAACATAAAATGTTCTTATTAAATAATTATTTTTAATTATTTAAAAAAATGGTTGATGCTTTTTAGTATTTTTGAAAATAAGAGGTTTTTGAGGTGATTTTATACGTCGGGACGTAAATTTTATCGGTGTTGGCTTTTCAACAAAATGCGAGCTTTTTGGCAAACCCGGCTAATAAATTCACAAATTTATGTAATCAAAGCTATGATAATATTTTATTTAGATCTTAAATAAGCACTTAATGGGCCTAAACTTGGCTTAATAGGCCTAAACTTGGCTTAATAACCTTATTTACTATATAATATACAAATCTCCACCCAAAACCCTACACTTTTTGCATCAAAGGATCGGCCACACACTTTTTAAAATCTGAAAACATTCCCCAACCCACCCTACACACACACGCTGTAAGCACGAACCGATTACGCTGGAACCGAATTCGAATGTTTGAGTCTTAAGGTGATCGGGTTTCATGATGTATGATGCATGGCTTGGCTCGGTTGCATCCAGGGCTGGGCTAGAGTCATGAGGGGTCAAGGGTTGAGTCCTAGCGGCCACGGTTGGGGCAGCGCTACTATTTTCCGCATTATGTTTTATGATTACTGATTTAAGATAAAAAATTTTAAGACTATTTATTTATGCTTTTGAGAGATTTTTAAGAGGTTTAGTATGGGCTTTACTTTTCAAATTATTGCTTTTTAGGTTTGGTACAACAGTTGATGATTTCATTTTATGGCTATGCACTTGATTTTTAAAATGCTAGATGGTTGGTATTTTATTTTAAAAGGGTAAAATATTTTCCGAAAATTGAGTGTTAAAAAAAAATTTCTAGTACCTTTAAAGCAATAAAAAGGGCAAGACGTTTCAGTTGGTATCAGAGCAATGGTTCTGTAAAGGGTGGTGCCACCATCAGTACTGGGAAGCTCAGTCGTGAAGCCTCAAACTTGTAAGTTTTACATGCTTTATATGATTTTATGATGTTACCTGCATGACGATATGAATATTATGTTTATGATACATGTTTATTAGCTTTTTGAGTATTTATGCTTTGCATGCTTAAATTGCTAAAATGAATTAGGACATGACACATTATTAGAGAACTTAGATTTAACTGCATGTTAGTTACGTTAGAATTTGGAAAACGTTCAGATAAAATGCCTCCTAGACGTGCACCCGTTATCGAGAATCAGGAAGAGAACAATGTTAATCGTCGAGGGAATAGTCAAAGAAATGCACCACCATCACCACCTCCTCCTCCAGGGGATCCTGCTACTCGCGCATTAGAGGGTATGGCTTGTCTCTTCGAGCAACAATTATAGCAGCAGCAGTTACAACAGCAGCAGTTACAGCAGATGCAGCAGCAGCAGCTACAGCAGCCATCTAGGCCACATCAGGATATTTATGAGCAGTTCCGGAGGCTAAGGCCGAAGGAACTTTCTGGCACCACCGATCCATTTGCTGCTGAGAGTTGGATCCGTTCACTCGAGGTACATTTTCGCTATCTGGACATGGGAGACGCCGACCATGTGAGGTGTACTACTTATCTGCTTAGGGAAGATGCTTCTTTATGGTGGGAAGGAGCCGAGCATGGTGTTGACCTTGCTACACTCACTTGGGCACAGTTCAAGACAAAATTCTATGAGAAATACTTTACTTCACTTGGGCACATAAAATACGGCAAGGAGGCTGGTCACAAAGCTATTGATTGCCCAAAGAGGAAAGCAGCTACTACGGCACGAGCTTATGTTATGAATGCCGAGGAAGCTGAGGAAGAGGCAGACACTACACTCATCACGGGTAACCTAGTCATTTAACATTTTTATATTGCTTATTATTGCATGAAGTGTTAAATTGGTTATTAGAATTGATTGGGAATCAAGATTCAACCTAGTGAAAAATTAGGTTGCATGTTCTACTTAGTTGGACTTAAGTTATGATTTTAGAAACCATGGAAAATGATTTGAATTTTGTGCCTTATTTTATGTGAAGGATGTAATGCTTCCAAATAAAAAGTTTAGGGCCAAAATTAAAGGAAATCATAATTAAGGGGTTTAGGAAGAAATTTCGAATTTTTGGAGGGGTTATCATGTAATTTCAAAAATTTAAGGGACCATACTGTAATTTTTTCCAAGAAATGTTTAAGTTCAACGCGAAATCTTCTTATAACTGTGGGAATTAATGATAGTAAATCCTTAAGATTCAACGCGAAAAGATATAAAAGACAATTTTCATCGCAGGAAGGATCATCATTCTAGGTGTAGCTACCTATGCATTGCTAGATTCAGGAGCTACACACTCTTTCGTATCTGAAACCTTCATAAAAAGATTGAAAATTACTCCTCAAGATATGGGTTTGGGTTTCAAAGTTTCTATTCTATCCGGTGATCAGATGCTCACATCCAAATTTGTCAAGAATCTGGAGATTCGTTTATTCAAAGATGTTGTTCGGGCAGATCTTATTGTGCTTCCTATGCCCGAATTCGATATTATACTTGGGATGGATTGGTTATCAGCGTAATGGAGCTTCGATTGATTTTCGTCAGCGATCGGTATCTATTAGGCCACCTAGTGGTAAATGTTTTGTCTTTGAGGCGGCAAGAAACAAGCAAATGCCGCACATTATCTCTTGTCTGTGTGCGAGGAAGCTTATTAAGCACGGATGTCAAGCTTATCTAGCATGTGTCACTACTACACATGAATCCATCAGTCAGAAGTTAGAAGATGTTGATATTGTGAGAGATTTTCCTATCGTCTTTCCCGATGACGTTTCTGGCATTCCGCCCGATCGTGAAGTGGAATTCTCTATTGATTTTATGCCGGGCACTGTTCCTATATCAAAAGCACCATATCGTCTAGCACCTGCCGAAATGAAAGAATTGAAAGATCAAATTCAAGAATTGCTAGACAAGGGTTTCATTCGCCCTAGTTACTCTCCATGGGGCGCTCCGGTATTGTTTGTGAAAAAGAAGGATGGTAGCATGCGTCTTTGCATTGATTATCGAGAGCTTAATCGGGTCACTATCAAAAATAAGTATCCACTGCCAAGAATTGAAGATTTATTTGATCAGTTGCAAGGAGCATCGGTATTTTCTAAGATCTATCTGCGATCTGGATACCATCAATTGAAAGTTGAAGAGTCTGATGTTCACAAGATGGCATTTCGCACGAGATATGGGCACTATGAGTTTATGGTCATGCCATTCGGGTTGACCAATGCGCCAGCAATCTTCATGGATCTCATGAATCGCGTATTTCTGCCGTATCTGGATCAGTTTATTATTGTCTTCATTGATGACATATTGATCTATTCCAAGGGCAGAGAGGAGCATAGCTGTCATTTGAGGATCGCACTGCAGGTATTGCAAGACAGAAAGCTATATGCAAAGTTCAGCTAGTGCGAGTTTTGGCTTGATAGAGTGGCGTTCTTAGGCCACATCATTTCTAGTGATGGCGTGGAAGTTGATCCGAGTAAAGTGGAAGCAGTGAAAGAATGGCCAGTACCAAATAGTGTCACCGAGATTCGCAGTTTCTTGGGACTAGCTGGCTACTATCGCAAGTTTATTCAGGGGTTCTCATCTATAGCGGTACCTATGACCGCCTTGACAAAGAAAAATGCAAAGTTTATTTGGGGACCTGAGTGTCAAGACAGTTTTGACAAATTGAAGCAAGCCTTGATATCCGCACCAGTGTTATCTATGCCATCGGGGCGAGGGGAGTATGTTCTTTATACCGACGCTTCTAAACTTGGTTTGGGCGCAGTTCTGATGCAAAACGACCGAGTTATCGCCTATGCGTCGAGGCAGCTGAAAATTCATGAAAAGAACTACCCTACTCATGATCTTGAGCTTGCAGCAGTAGTCTTTGCACTAAAAATTTGGAGACACTACCTTTATGGGGAGAAGTGAAAAATATTCACCGATCACAAAAGTTTGAAATACTTCATCATCCAAAAGGAGTTGAATATGAGACAGCGCAGATGGCTTGAATTGGTGAAGGACTATGATTGTGACATTAGCTACCATCCGGGGAAAGCTAATGTAGTGGCAGATGAGTTGAGTAGAAAAGCAGCAGTTATCACTCATTTATCACTCCAAAGACCGTTGTAGTCCGAGATACAGCGGTTTGAGCTTACAGTGTATGTTAGGGGCGAGGCCCCTAATCTTGCCACATTATCAGTGCAATCGACTTTAAGAGACAGAATTCGTGATGGAAAGTCTACTGATGAGCAGTTGCAAATGTGGAGAGCAAGAGATGAGGCCAAGGGCCGGAGTTTATATTCAGTAGTGGATGGTTTAGTCCGTTATCGAGACCGTCTATGGGTTCCTAGTGACGATTCTTTGAGAGATCTTATTATGAAGGAAGCCCATGACTCACCATATTCCATTCATCCGGGCAGTACAAAGATGTATAAAGATTTGCAGTTGTTATATTGGTGGCCAGGCATGAAGAGGGACATTCTGAGATATGTATCCGAGTTTTTGACTTGTCAGCAAGTCAAAGCAGAGCATCAGAGACCAGTGGGAAAATTGAAGCCACTCCCTATTCCCGAGTGGAAATGGAAGAATATCACTATGGACTTCGTAGTGGGATTGCCAAAAACCGTAAAAGGATCGAATGCCATTTGGGTGATTGTGGATCGTCTTACGAAATCAGCGCATTTTCTACCTATTAAGACGACATTCACCATGATTCACTATGCAGATTTGTATATTCGGGAGATAGTTCGGCTGCATGGGATTCCTGTATCCATCGTTTCTGACAGGGATCCGAGATTCACGTCATCTTTCTGGAAAAGTCTGCATGCAGCGATGGGGACCAAGCTACTATTCAGTACAACATTCCATCCTCAAACCGATGGTCAGTCAGAAAGAATTATACAGACATTGGAAGATCTACTGCGAGCATGCATTATTGATTTCCAAGGCAGTTGAGAACCAAAGTTACCTCTAATGGAGTTCACCTACAATAACAGTTTCCAATCATCAATCGGAATGGCTCTTTTTGAGGCACTTTATGGAAGGAAATGTAGATCTCCTATTCATTGGGACGAGGTTGGGGAAAGAAGAGATATTGGTCCGGATGTGATTGAATAGACTGCCGCGCTTGTAGTCAAAATTCGTGATAGAATGAAGACTGCACAAAGCCTGACAAAAGAGTTATGCAGACAAAAGACGAAGGGACTTAGAGTTTGCAGTGGGCGACCATGTGTTTGTGAAAATAGCACCTATGAAGGGTGTTATGCGCTTTGGCAAGAAAGGCAAGCTTAGTCCTAGATTTATAGGCCCGTTCGAGATTTTGGAGAGGATTGGGACACTAGCTTATAGAGTGGCATTGCCACCAGCACTTGCAGGAGTTCACAATGTGTTCCACATTTCAATGCTGCGGAAGTACATGTCGAATCCGTCACATGTTCTTAATTATGAGCCTCTTCAATTAATTCCAAATATGACATATGAGGAAAGACCTGTCCAGATCTTGGCAAGGCAAGAAAGACGATTACGAAACAAAGTCATTCAAATGGTCAAGGTCAAGTGGCTGAATCACTCGGAAGAGGAGGCTACTTGGGAAACCGAGAGGGACTTGAAAAGTCGCTATCCAGATCTATTCGGTAAGTTTTAATTTCAAGGACGAAATTTTATTTAAGGGGGGAGGAATTGTAAGGTCCAAAATTAAGACGACGTAATCCAATTGCATGCAAATCTAGGAATTTTGAAAAAATGAGTAATTAACTGATTTTAATTGCTATTTGATTATGTGACATACATGTTTACATATAAATTATGATTTCATTATCATCATGCATAAAATTGTATTTTTAAGGAATATTCAAGTGACGATCGAGGAACGGGGACCGAAAGCTGGAAAACATAAAATATTCTTATTAAATAATTATTTTTAATTATTTAAAAAAATGGTTGATGCTTTTTAGAATTTTTGAAAAAAATGGATATTTAAGGTGATTTTATACGTCGGGACGTAAATTTTATCGGTGTTGGCTTTTCAACAAAATGCGAGCTTTTTGGCAAACCCGGCTAATAAATTCACAAATTTATTTAATCAAAGCTATCATAATATTTTATTTAGATCCTAAATAAGCACTAATGGGCCTAAATTTGGCTTAATAACCTTATTTACTATATAATATACAAATCTCCACCCAAAACCCTACACTTTTTGCATCAAAGGATCGGCCACACACTTTTCAAAATCTGAAAACACTCCCCAACCCACCCTACACACATACGCTGTAAGCACAAACCGATTACGCTGGAACCGAATTCGAATGTTTGAGTCTTAGGTGATCGGGTTTCATGATGTATGATGCATGGCTTGGCTCGGTTGCATCTAGGGCTGGGCTAGAGTCATGAGGGGTCAAGGGTCGAGTCCTAGCCAGGCTAGGACTCAAGGGTCACGATTCCCGAGGACCAGCAGGCTAGGACTCAAGGGTCACGATTCCCGAGGACCAGCACTACTATTTTCCGCATTATGTTTTATGATTACTGATTTAAGATAAAGATTTTTAAGATTATTTATTTATGCTTTTGAGAGATTTTTGAGAGGTTTAGTATGAGCTTTACTTTTCAAATTATTGCTTTTTAGGTTTAGTACAATAGTTGACGATTTCATTTTATGGCTATCACACTTGATTTTTAAAATGATAGATTGTTGGTATTTTATTTTAAAAGGTAAAATATTTTATAAAAATATTTTTATGTGAAAAATGTATGTGGCCGAAAATTGAGTGTTAAAAAAAATTTTCTAGTACCTTTAAAGTAATAAAAAGGGCAAGACGTTTCACAACCTGCTGACTTAAGTATCGGAATGGCTACGTCGGACACTCTTCCAGCGCCCATTCATGAGTTCCTTTCTTGTTTGCAGGTGCTTTTGAAGCCATTATCTTCACTCAAATTCCAAAAACTAAAAATTACTGATTTAGTCCGTTGGAGCCCCGTACCCGGCTCATCCATTTCAGCGAGATTGCATCAATATAAAAAATAGTCTTATTACAATGATTTAATGACATCATCCCCCGACAATTACAAGAGACCAAAAACTTTCTATCAACTAACTATGAAATGAAAGAAATGTGAGAGGGCGTGTAAGAATGGAAATATACTTTGGTAAATCACATCGAATGTTGGGACTGTCTCAATTGTCATCATCTCCGTCCGATTACATTTGGAACTAAAATTATATTTTAGTGAACGACAATAAGCTAAGAACTGAAGCAGTGGCCTCCAAATATTTGGGCAAATCAGATTCAGAACAAAAGAAAATCTTATTCAATACAACATTGATTACAGGCATCATTGAACATGTCGAAGCCAATATCCCAATTTACACCATAAATTAAAACACAAAACTCATCACACACAAACACACACACACACTAATGGAGGGATCTACGCGAAACCGAGTGAATTAATAGACTAAGATGAACAAGAAATTTGGGATCGAAATTTCAATTGTTAACTCATTGGGGCTACGCAACCAACACGTAAAGGGCATATAAAATCCCAGGTATGTATCCCAAGATTGTCAGCAACAAACATATCCAAAATTCGATCTGCGTCAAATAAAATTTAGAGAAAACTTGTCAACACAAATTCAATTAGCCAAAGAAGTGGAAAACAGCCCATTTCAGTTCATTAGATAAAAAAAAAAAAAAAAACTACATAAAAACTCGACTCTAAAATTCTTGATTAAAGTATACTTTCTACCTAGTTTAATTTAATTTAACATCACAAAAAGGACACTTACTCCACAGCCAAATCTTAGGAAAACTCCGAGGGGTGGCAACAGTATGGCCAAAAGAACTTCAACGAATGTTGCAGAACCCATTGATCGAAATTAGTTTTAATTAGCTTACTGAACAGAAAATGGAGAGAAATGTGCTCTAAATACCAAAACGTATAAATAAGGGGGAAGGTGTTAACTGTTTTATAAAAGAATAGGTGTCAACAGTTGAGGAGGTAAAGACGCGAAATGCAACCGCGTGGAATCTCTAATCGCCACGTGGACTTGGATGAACAAATGAAACATCAACTTTTTATATTTTTAACTGACATCCGTTTTCATTTCAAAAAAAAAAAAAAACTGACATCCGTTTTTTACGTGAAAATATTTTGTAATTCGAATAAAGATAATCTTTAAATAGATTCGATAAATTACGATAAATAATTTTAAATAAAATTAAGATAAATAGATATTCATAAGAAGTCGGCTTACGAATATCATAATTACAAGTTCTTACGTATTTTCATTCGAGTTTTTAAATCAATAGTATTGGATAAGAAATTAACCTCACAAAATTGATCGTAAATTTTTTTCAAAATTAATTTGTTTTTTTCTTAAAAAAAAAAAACCACAGCTGTAATAATATACCAAATTTTATTAGGGACGGTGAAAATGATTATTTAAGATGTACACAGATAAGCATATATTAATATTAATATATGAAAAGTATACAAGATCAGAGAAGTTGGTAGAAGGATGAATAATTATGTGTGTACTAAATAAATGGGGCTCCACATGTAAAAAAAGAAAGGCGGAGGTGTAACGTGTCAAAATCGGGAGAGCTCTTACATATTGAAATTGGTTGGAAGAATGTGAGCAATTAGATCATCTTCTGAGCTGTCGGGGTTTGATTCGGGCGCGTGTAGAATAGTGGATAAAATATAAATTTATGTTTTATTTTTTAAAATCTAAAATTATAAATAAAAGATAAACCATTATTAATAAAAACACTTATCTATTTCTATATTTCATGTTTGTGTTTTTTTAATTAATTATAGAAACAAATAAAGTGTAATAATAAATGATTGATGTTATAAACCATAAAAGAAATAAAAGATGAGTAGAGAAAATTCATAAAAGAAAAAAGATAATGAGTCAATACTGAGGTGCATTTTTCATTGAATACAATCACCCTATTTATAGGGTAAGATTACAACATACAAATCTTTACCTATATTATTTTGTCTTATTTATCTTGATTATAAATATTTCAAATCTAACTCAAAAAGGTAATCATACTGCAATAAGAATACATTTATAACACCACTCTTCAATACATGATTATTTTCAAAAACAATTGATTCGTCAAATATCCATTTGGCAAGATGGATGCTTAGAAACTTTGTCGGGACTCAATGATGTCTCGTTAAAATTTGTCATTAAAACACATTGGGAAAAATCAAAACGAAAGAAAAAGAGTACATCAATAGATACTTTCTTTGGACGTTTCCCCGACGATTGATGCACATCGTTAAAACTTTTCTAGGAAAACCTAGTTAGACAAAATCATAGTGAAGGAAAAAAAGTACGACATCTATTGCTGATTGTTAATTGTCTCATTAAAAACTTAGTTTTGAAAAACCACGAGAAAAAAATGATAGACGAGGAAAAAAAATACAACTTTGACTGCTCCCCTATTGCAAACATCACTTAAAATCATCAGCTCTCCGTATTCAGAACTTTACACTGATTTGTCCAAATTTGATGCAGGTGATAATTTTGTAAAACGATCGATCATAATATCTTCATCTGTTGATGATATCTTTATGTAAGTCAATAGTCTGAATGATATTGCAAAGAAAACCTGTAACGTCCTGAAAATTTGAAGCTCCACGTGAACCACATGCATGTAAGTTATCGAATTTCTTATGTATTTTATTAAATAAAAACATTTTTCCTTAATTATCACTCGTCTTCGTTCCTCGCTCGAGCGAGAAATGCAACTTAAAAGCCATTATGAATGAACTTTAATAAACCAAGAATACTGAAACATCTACTACTAAAAAAAATACTACAATTGTTTTTTTAAAGGCTACTACTCGAAATTGATATTTAAATGCATGCATGCAATACAGCTGAAAATTCACATTTTTAAAATATCATTAATCAACTTGCAAGTAAAATACTATAAATTGATAAGTGCAAGTTGTGCACTTAAATTATCCTTATAATTCGTATAGATTGTTAGTTTTCTTTGTATGCGTTTTTGTTGTTTTTTGTGTGAATTCACGAATCTGGATAATGCGTATTACATGGCATAAAAAGGGAAGAAAACGGAGCTTGGAAGAAAATGGCGAGGAAGGAAGGCAGAGAGACCCGCGCATATGCGCGAGTCAGAGGCGCGCATATGCACGCGAGACACAATGAAGCACGAAGGAAAGCAGAGGACCTCGCGCATATGCGCGGAGCTAGTGCGCGCAGACAAATTTCCCCCCACACAAAACAGAGAGTGTCACGCATATGCGCGAATCTTTGGCGCGCATATGCGCGTTGCACATATCTCAGAGTTAATTAGGTTTCATTGTGGACTTTAAAAGGGGAGAATAATTAATTCTAAGGCCAGCCGACACAGGAGGATTGAGGAGCGGAAGAGTAAAAGTCAACAGAAGACGGAACGCGAAGAACAGAGATAGAGGACACTTAGTCCGGACACGGAGACGCACTTTCATCTCTCTTCAACACGTATTTAATTTGATTCTTTACTTTTACATTTTTAATGATTATAAAGAGATTTTGTTGTGATATAGATTCGACTATGAACTAATTTTAATTTCTAGAGATTGACGTAGTCTTGGTCGAACCTGTGTTATTGGATTTGTGACTTCTCATTGAATTAATTTATCGTGTTTATTTGTGATTTCTTGCCTTTAATGCTTTCGGATTACTGGCCATAATTCGATTGATTAAATAATTAAGATCTAACACTTGAGAGAGGGGATTGAAATTAGAATTGGGAAAATCACATCGTCAGATGTTTATAACGTGCAAAAGACATATAACTCTGGTGAATCCATAAAAAGAACCTTGCCTGCATCTATTATTTGTGACTTGATTTTGAATAGATATATTTAAATCAATACTAGATAATACAGTTTTATTTATCATTTGAAAAATGGAATAGAAGAATTGCGAGTTCTTGGATAATAAACATGACGAGATTTAATATTATGTTAGTCAATTTTAATTTAGCATAGGGGCGACCAGACGAAATCATATATCTAGATTGATTTAATCATTGAATTTCAGCTGCGTGCTAAGATTTACATGAATCGTTATTTTCTTTGAATTGATTATAAACTATTTTATTGATTTTTCTAAATAAAGTTGAACTATATCAATTATGGTACTTAATATACAATTTTAAATAATTACTCCTCGTGGGATCGATATCTGTACTCATACCAGTACTAAAACTTGACAACGTACACTTGCGGTAGTGAAAACACGCAACATTTGGCACTGTTGCCGGGGAGTAAATTATTTAATTGCATATTAATATCGTTACTAAGTAGTATTGACTTTAATTTAGACTTTATTTTATTTATTTATTTTGTTAATTTAGAATCTCTTCTTTTTTGCAGTGCATGCGACGATATCAAAATCCCGACTTTCTGATTTTTTATCCAGAAATCGAAAGAAATGCCAGGAGATTAAGGAAAACAAGAAGAAATTAAAATAATGGCTGAAAACAGAGATATTCAGAATGAACTCCCGAGAGAGGTGCCAATCGGAGAGCATTTCCGCTCAGTCGTCAACGCTCACTACTCCGGAATAGATCATGGAACCATTGCTGCTAATAACTTCGAGCTAAATCCCGCACTAATCAACATGGTTCAACAGAACTGTTTGGAGGAGCAGCCACAGCAGATCCCCATCTTCACATAAGAACTTTTCTAGAGATCACGGACACGGTAAAAATTAACGGTGTTTCTTACGAAATTATTCGATTGCGTCTGTTTCCGTTTTCTCTCAGGGATCAAGCAAGGAGTTGGCTCCAATCTACCTATGGGGAGTATTACTACATGGGCAGATTTGGTTACGAAGTTTCTGTCAAAGTATTTTCCTCCTGCCAAGTTTGCTCAGCTGAAAATAGATATCACCAATTTCAGGCAGAGGGAATTCTAGGTGTTATATGAGGCTTGGGAGCGATACAAAGAATTACTCAGGAAGTGTTCGTATCATGGATATGCAGATTGGGTGCAGATTGAGTTATTTTACAATGGTTTGGATGGGCCAACTAGAGGGAATGTGGATGCAGCCGCCGTAAGTACTATTTTCTCCAAAACACCTGATGAGTCTTATGAATTGCTTGAACTGATGACCATTAACAGTTACCAGTGGCCTAGTGAGAGATCTGGACCAAAGAAACCTGCTGGAGTGTATGCCGTAGACCCGATGACATCACGTACTGCACAGGTCTCGGCGTTGACCACGCAATGAACAAGGTAGGCCAATCTACATTCTGATGTAGCACTGGCAACTGCCGAAGAAGAGCCTGTTGTGGAGGAAGCTCAGTACATCAACAACAATCGTGGCTATGAAGGATATCGAGGTAACCCTCCCCCTAATAATTATCATCCAGGTTTAAGGAATCACGATAATTTATATTATGCAAACAACAAGAACGTGTTGAATCCTCCACCAGAGTTCAATACACAGAAGGGTGAAGGAAAACCGTCTTTTGAGGATCTAGTTGGGACGTTTGTGGCTGAGTCTGGGAAGAGAATGGCTAGAACTAAGTCTCGTCTAGATAGCATAGAGACACACATGGGGAATATGGGTGCCACGATGAAGTCCTTGGAAACATAGATTGAACAATTAGCCAATTCTTTGAAAGATCAGAATAGAGGACAATTCCCAAGCAATACGGAGGTGAATCCTAAGGAGCAATGCAAAGCTGTCACAATGAGGAGTGGCAAGGAAATTGGAATCCCAGAGCCTACTGAAGAGAATGTAGATATTATTGCTAAGGAAGATGATGGAAAGGGTGTAAGTGTTGGTAAAGAGAAAGTAGAGGAACTCAAAAAAGTGCTTGAATAGCAGCCTTTACCGAAGGTGAAGCTTCTATATCCACAGAGGTTCAAGAAGAAAGGGTTAGACGATCAGTTTGCGAAGGTTCTGGAAATATTCAAGAAAATACACATTAACATCCCATGTGCAGATGCATTGGAGCAAATGCCTAATTACGCGAAGTTCATCAAGGATGTGATGTCCAAGAAGAAGAAACTTCAAGAATTTGAGACCGTGAAGCTAACCGAAGAGTCCAGTGCTATACTCCAAAGGAAACTCCCACAAAAACTCAAAGATCCAGGGAACTTTACTATTCCTTGTGTCATTCGTTGCTCTAGAGTAAATAGGGCTTTATATGATTTAGTTGACAGTATTAATTTAATGCCTTTTTCTATTTACAGGACCTTGGAGCTTGGCGAGGTTAAGCCTATCACTATTACTTTGCAGCTAGCGGACAGATCA
This sequence comes from Primulina tabacum, assembly GCF_025594145.1. NCBI lineage: Eukaryota > Viridiplantae > Streptophyta > Magnoliopsida > Lamiales > Gesneriaceae > Primulina > Primulina tabacum. The sequence goes on along the minus strand of NC_134555.1, from coordinate 15,889,748 downwards.
CTTACATATCCACGAGGGATAGTAGAGGATGTGCTGGTAAAGGTAGACAAATTCATATTTCCTGCTGATTTTGTCATTTTAGATATGGAGGAAAACCAGGAGACTCCACTTATCTTTGGAAGACCATTCTTGGCCACCGAAAAAGCCTTGATTGATGTGCACAAGGGCGTGTTCACACTGAGAGTAGGTGGAGATGAAGTTGTGTTCAATATCTACAAAACCATCAGAGGACCAAATGAGGTAAGTACTTATAATAGTATTGATATCATTGATTCATGTGTATCTCAAGTGGGTGCAGGTAGGTTGAAGAAAGACTCTTTAGAGAGATGCTTATTGGAATCAACATCTACAATGGATGAAGAGGATTGGGACGTGCGAGGGGAGTTGCTTGCTCTCAATATGCTGCCTAAAAAAAAATTTATGCCCAGCACGAAGAGTTACTTGAGGTGCGAGCAAAGATGTACCAAAAGCATCTCCTGAGTTAAAGGAATTGCCGAGTCACTTTTGTTATGCATTCTTAGACGACAGTTCGTCCTATCCGGTGATTATATCTTCTGCTCTTACTATCGATGAGAAAGATAGGTTGTTGATAGTGTTGCGGGAGTTTAAATCTGCTTTGGGATGGACAATTTCTGATATAAAGGGGATTAGCCCTACTGTTTGTATGCATAAAATCTTGATGCAGGAATTCTAGTCCCCCTATGTTGATCATCAGATGAGGCTTAATCCAGCCATGAAAGAAGTGGTGAGAGCTGAGGTATTAAAATTGTTAATGCTAATGTTATTTATGCTATATATGACAGTTCTTGGGTTTCACCAGCGCAAGTAGTGCCTAAGAAGAGAGATGTGACTTTGGTGAGGAATGAATTGATTTCAACTCATCCAGTGACTGGTTGGCGAGTGTGTATAGATTACAGGAAATTGAATGAACACCACAAGGAAAGATCACTTCCCCCTCCTCTTTTTTGACCAGATACTTGATAGAGTAGGTGGTTATCACTATTATTGCTTTCTAGATGGTTATTCAGGTTACAATTAAATTATCATAGCACCGGAGGATCAAGAGAAGACTACCTTCACTTGCCCCTATGGTACATTTGCTTTCAGGAGAATTCCATTTGGACTTTGCAATGCACCTGCTACGTTTCAGCTGTGTATGATGGCCATATTTTCTGACATGGTGGAGGAAATCATGGAAGTTTTCATGTATGACATATCTGTCTTTGGTTCATTATTTGATCATTGTTTGCAGAATCTGACACTTGTTTTGCAGAGATGTCAGGCGAAGAATTTAGTTTTGAATTGGGGGAAATGTCACTTCATGGTTCAGGAAGGTATTGTGCTTGGGCATAAGATTTCGGCTTGAGGAATGGAAGTGGACAGAGCCAAAGTTGTGGCGATTGAAAATCTCCCATCGCTGAAGAATGTGAAAGCGATCAGAAGTTTCTTGGGACATGCCGGGTTTTATCGTCGCTATATTAAAGATTTCTCTAAAATCACTAGACCCTTGTGTAGTTTTTTAGAGAAAGATTATACATTTATTTTTGACGATGATTTTTTGCAGGCATTTAACAGGATCAAGACGGCACTGATTTCTGCACCCATCATGATAGTGCCTGACTGGAAGGAGCCCTTTGAACTCATGTACGATGCTAGCGACTATGTTGTGGGAGCAGTTTTGGGACATAGGCGAGATAAGATGTTCAAAGCTATCTACTATGCAAGTCGCACACTTAATGAACCCCAACAAAAATACACAACCACTGAGAAAGAAATGCTAGCAGTGGTGTTTGCATTCGACAAGTTCAGAACATATCTCATTGGCACCAAGGTAACTAGTTTGCACTGACCACGCAGCTCTTCGTTACTTGTTTTCCAAAAAAGATGTAAAATCCAGGTTGATACGATGGATATTCCTACTTCAAGAATTTGACTTTGAAGTCAAAGACAAGAAAGGCTCCGAGAACCAAGTGGCAGATCACTTGTCACGCCTGGAGCTGGAAGAAGGAATTGAAGGCAGAGCTATCAATGAGTCGTTCCCAGACGAACAACTCTTCAAGGTAAATGTTACGCATATGTTGTTTGCAGATATAGCTAATTTTCTTGCTGCATGTGAATTACCACCAGATTTAAATCATCACCAAAAGAAGAAATTTCTTCATGATGCCAAGTTTTATCTGTGGAACGATCCCTTCGTGTTTAAGAGATGCGCTGATCACATAATTAGACGGTGTGTAGCAGAGGAAGAAGTAGGTACGATTCTAGAGCAGTGTCATTCCTCACCCTATGGTGGAAATTTTGGAGCATCTAGAACAACAACTAATGTATTACAGTCGGGTTTCTATTGGCCTAATCTATTTAAGGACAATTATACTTTAGTAAATTCATGTGATAAATGCCAAAGAGTCGGCAATATTTCTAGACGCCACGAATTACCACTAACAAATATTTTGGAGGTCGAACTTTTGGATGTTTGGGGTATTGATTTCATGGGTCAATTCCCATCCTCTTTTGGTCAATCTTATATTTTACATGATGTTGACTATGTATCCAAATGGGTGGAAGTAATTGTCACCAGTACTAATGATGCTCGGGTTGTTGTTAAGTTTGTCCACAAGAATATCTTTACAAGATTTGGAACTCCTAGAAGCCATAATCAGTGATGAAGGTACCCATTTCTGTAACAAAGTTTTTAACCCATTGTTGGCTAAGTATGATGTGAAGCACAGGGTGACACTGGCATACCACCCGCAAGCTAATGGGCAAGCAGAAATATCCAACCGAGAGATCAAGCAGATATTAAAAAAACAATGAAGACAAACCGGAATGATTGGGCAATTAAGCTTGATGATGCCTTATGGGCGTACAGGACTGCATACAAGACACCTATCGGGATGTCGCCTTATAGGTTGGTTTCTGGGAAATCTTGCCATCTACCTCTCTGGAACTGGAGCACAAAGCCTTTTGGGCTGCGAAAAAACTGAATTTCGATATGGGAGCATCTGGCAAGCAACGACTGTTGTAGTTGAACGAGGTGGATGAATTCAGGAATGATGCATACGAGAACGCAAAGATATACGAAGAAAAGACCAAGAGATGTCATGACAGACAGATTCTTCAACGAGACTTCGAATCAGGACAACAAGTGTTATTGTTCAATTCTCGACTGAAGGTTGTTTCCTGTTGTTAAAATCACGATGGTCTGGACCATTCACAGTGGAAACAGTGTATCCATGAAAAAGGCCCGAAAATCCTTACTTTGAAAATTTGCGGAAAATTAAATTTTTTTTTCTTTTAAAATAAATGGAGTGCCTCATCCATAAAATCAACTGATGAATCAAGTTCAATGTTTAAAAAAAATATATATAGCAGCCGAAGAAAATAAAGTTTGCCAAAAATAACAATTCAAAGAATGTCCAACAACTGGTAAAAATATTTGAGCATAAAATGACATGTGCTGAAACTGAGGTACTCGGGTGCCACTACTGCCGACCCAAGCTGGCTCACTGGTCCCCGCCCTCGGCCCTGGCCTCATCATTACCTACAACAATCAAGTCTAGTGAGCCTAAAGACTCAGCATGCAAATATCGTAGGTAACGAGAAAATGTAATTTGCATGGATAAAATATCATGTCATGAGGCATACTTAAAATAACTTGTACTGAGCAATTATAATACGTGCATAATTGAACTCAAAATCATAGTGAAAATGTTTGCTCCTTGGAGCCCTGTACTGAAATAACTGATAAAAAAATTTTCTGTTGAGATTATGGTCTACGCCTGTGGCCCCTGCACTGAACTGAACTGATCGGTAACTGGCTACCGGGGAGTATCAAACTGAACTGAGCTGACCGGTCACTGGCGACCGGGTTGTACCAAACTGAACTGATCGGTCACTGGCAACCGTATAAAATAATGCTCCCATAATAGTGAATTGACCACAAGCAATATCGCATAAATCTCAAAAATAAGTATTTTCTATTTTCATGCACGTAATATAATTAAATGGCATAATAAAAATATCCTGTATATTTTACCAACTGGATTGGGACGTTCCCAGGCTCGCTGCAACCTAAATATGCCATGAAAAATATGCAATAGCTTATACTTGACCAAACTATGCAATTAAGTTTGAAAATGCGACAATTACGTCTAACGACTTCGTATTTAATCATGACTCCGAACCAACCCGAACCGACACTGAACCGACGTATAGTCATGATTAAAATACGCTTAAAATTATGAACTAATGCTCCTAAAATGATGAGGGTCGAAATCTAGGTGAAATGGAGGCCAAAACAAGAAACGCTCTTTCGAGAGTCAATTTGGCACATCGCACCGTAAATTCTCGTACGACCTCAAAATTGATCCGAATCACGAACGGTCAAAAACACGACCTTCCTAACTCGATGAGGCACTGTACAGTCCAAGGACATAGGCTAAAATCCAACCAAGAACTCAAACGAGCCTCCGAACCAACACAGCAACTTGCTGTAAATTTCCAGCAGCTGTACCATCGCGTATCTTGTGTTGTTTTCGAGACTACCGGCCATTGGGGCGTGAACCACCGATCGGAGACTCTTACCAACATCCCAAGGAATTATTTGAACCATGGCTAAGGGCCCTAGGCCAGCCACAATTCGCCTCATTCCAGCAACCAACCGAAAGTTCCTACCCGAGAACAAATTCTGCACGTCGGGCTCTTGTTCTTGTTTTGCTGTCACGGATCGTTCCAGTGGTCATTTGATTGACCATGAAACGATCTAGACATCTAGGGGCATGGTATGAACCGTGGCTAAGGGCCATAGGCCAACCAAGATCCATACCATTCCACAAAACTCGAAGCACAAGTGCTGTCAAAAACCGAAGGGCCGAGAAGGGGAGGGGCTGTTCTTGCTTTTGATTTAAAAACCGATGAACCATGGACCGAGCCACCAAAAGGGCGACTTAGTCACGTCTTAGACATGCTAGGGAAGTGATCTAACCATAGCTATAGGCCTTGTGGCAGCCATGATCAGATTCATTCCCTATATGACAGCAAAACAAAATTTCGAAAAGCTTAATTGGACAAGAGGTGGAGTTGCTGTCATTCTCGTGTTTTCCAGCGTGAATGGGGTTAAATGAATGGACCAACATGGTCTTAATGCATCCTATTACATGTCTATATGTCGCCTTAGGAGCCTGGAATCAAGCCAATACCTGAAATCCACAAAACAAAGCAAACCGTGAAACTGCATCATGAAAGTCAAAATCTGCATGTGTGTTTTCTGAAAATTTCTGATGTATTTCGGTTTTTTGCTTATAAAAACATGATCATGTACTGAAAAATAATTGATAATAGGACTTGATTGAGGTTTGAAAGAATCTAGACATGCCTTGGTCTTCGTTTGAATGAAAAACGAAAGAATACGACGACTCGGCACGGAGGAAGTGGAGCGATTTCTTATCTTGCTTCTTGCTCGATTTTTCTCTCTTGTTTCTAGCTATGAGGGTCACGATTTTTCTACTCTATAAGCTCTGAATTTCGGTCATGGGGGGAGGGAGAATGATGGTTAGGAGAGTGAGGGAAGTGGGTGCAAGATATAGGGGATAACTCAAGACCAAGTCTTGACCTTTTGAATTTTGAATTCTAGTTTGATATCAAATGATTTGTTGGTGCTTGTTGGGGTGAGGTGGCCGATCATATTACCATCTAGACTAGGTGAGGATAAGGTTGATCATTAATTAAATGGTGCTCCCAAAAATAAAAGAATTATCCTACTAATTAAATACAAAGAAAGGGTCAAAGGTGTTGAGTTGGCATATCAATGCTTAATCAACTAAGGGTGGCCGAAATTACACAATAAAAATGAAGTGGAAATGTTATTTAGTTGATAAATTTTAATACCTTAAGAGCCTTACCTATCCCTTGAATAATTTAGTGAACTAACCCCTTAATTATGGAACTTAAATGAATTTATTTTCTACTCACCTCAAGTAGCTTAAATAATTCCTTAAACTTCTTATTAACTTAAATTAACTTACTTGCTAGCTAAAAATAAATCCTAGAAATGATTCTCGAATCTTAAATTCTATCTCAAAACTCCAACTCCAGTCCGGCCTCACTGAATTAACTGAAATGATAAAAATCAAACCACTGCATAAAATAATCAACTTAAGGAAAATCATTTAAATATTCATGAAATAAAATCATTTTAATTTAAAATACTAGAATTATGCATGGCTTATACGTAGACTGATTTACGGGTTCTACAATCCATATAGGGCAATTGAGCTGAAGTGCAACAACGGTGAGACATTCAAGGTAAATGGTCAAAGGGTCAAGCATTACTTAGGAAGTTAAGTGCGACACATGGACAACCTCCCCCTTAAAGAACCGAAGTAGAAAGAAGAAAGTCAGGCTGATGACTATAAATCAAGCGTTGTGTGGGAGGCAACCCACAATTATCTTTAGCAATCGTTTTGTTTAGAGTAATTTATTTTTAATCCTTTATTTGTGAATTTTTACTATCTCCATTCGAGTATTGATTTGAATTATTTTACTTTTGCAGGTTTTTTTTAAGAAAACAAAAAAAACATAAAAATGAAAAAAAAAAGAGACAGAGTGCATGGCGCATATGCGCGATTTGGAAGACAGAGGACTTCGCGCATATGCGCCTGTAAGAGGCGCGCATATGCTCGATATGACAGGACAAAAAATGCGAGACATTAACTTCGGCGCATATGCGCTGGTTTAGGGCGTGCATATGCGCGCGATCTGATTTTTTTTAAAAAAATTGCGAACACTGCTTCAGAACAACACAGCCGCCTCCACAGCCGCTTCCCATCTTCAGAAAATCACACCGCGATGCACCTCTCTGAAAGCTGCACTCCGAAGCTTTGTTCACCACCGTGACCTCCGACCACACTCAGATTTCCATTCACTTTCTGTGCAAGTAAGGGTTTTATTCAGATTTTATTCAAATCTTGAGATTAGTTAGATTTTGTGTTCGATCTATATGCGGAACTTGTGAATTGGGTGTTTCTCACTGCTCTAAAGCATTTTGTGACTGGGTTGTACTTGGCATTGATAACTAGACTAGTTGGTGTGGCGAGTCGATTATATTTGATATAACTGTTTTTGGAAACTCATTTGAAATTTGTCTTAAAAACCTAGGAGAAGTATTAAAAAGATGTGAATAAAAAAATATTGTTTTAAATTGGGAAAAATATCATTATATGGTTAAATTTGGGATTGTAGAACCCGTAAATCAGTCTACGTATAAGCCATGCATAATTCTAGTATTTTAAATTAAAATGATTTTATTTCATGAATATTTAAATGCTTTTCCTTAAGTTGATTATTTTATGCAGTAGTTGATTTTTATCATTTCAGTTAATTCAGTGAGGCCGGACTGGAGTTGGAGTTTTGAGATAGAATTTAAGATTCGATAAATATTTCCAGACTTTATTTTAGCTAGCAAATAAGTTAATTTAAGTTAATAAGGAGGTTTGAGGATTTAATTTAAGTTACTTGAGGTGATTAAGAAATAAGCTCATTTAAGTTACTTAATTAAGAGATTAGTTCACTACATTATTTAAAGGATAGGTGAGGCTTTTGAGAGTTATAAATTTACTAATTAAACAACATTTCTCCTCCATTTATAAGTTAGATTTCGGCCACCCCTTGGAGATGCAACATTTCTTTGCCAACTCACCCTTTGACCCATTCTTTGTTAAGTTTAGCATGCAAAGTTTTTTTTTAATTATTGTTCAACCTTAATTAATTAATATTAGAGCATATCCTAACCTAGTCTAGATGAGAATATCGGTCACCTCATTCCCCCCAAGGAAGACTTGATCAAACAATTTCAAAATTTAAATGAGAGGTAGACTTATTCTTGCCTTTGAATTCCTTTATTAGCGGATCTTCCCCTCACTCTCCTAACCATCATTCTCCACCCCTCCATCACCGAAATTCAGAGAGTTTTAGAGGCGAAAATCGTGAGCCACTCAGCCATTAACAAGAGAAAATAATCGAGTGAAGAAGCAAGAAAAGAAAGCGATCCACCTCCTCCGCGCCGAGTCGTCGTATTCTTTCGTTTTTCATTCAAACGAAAACCAAGGCATGTCTAGATTCTTTCAAACCTCAATCAAGTCCTATTATCAATTATTTTTCAGTACATGATCATGTTTTGATAAGCAAAAAAAAAAAAAAACCGAAATACATCAGAAATTTTCAGAAAACACACATGCAAATTTCGACTTTCATGATGCAGTTTCACGATTTGCTTTGTTTTGTGGATTTCAGGTATTGGCTCGATTCCAGGCTCCTAAGGCGACATCTAGACATGTAATAGGATGCATTAGGACCATGTTGGTCCATTCATTTAACCCCATGCACGCTGGAAAACACGAGAATGACAGCAACTCCACCTCTTGTCCAATTAAGCTTTTCGAAATTTTGTTTTGCTGTCATATAGGGAATGAATCTGATCATGGCTGCCACAAGGCCTATAGCTATGGTTAGATCACTTCCCTAGCATGTCTAAGACGTGACTAAGTCGCCCTTTTGGTGGCTCGGTCCATGGTTCATCGGTTTTTAAATCAAAAACAAGAACAAGAGCCCGACGTGCAGAATTTGTTCTCGGGTAGGAACTTTCGGTTGGTTGCTGGAATGAGGCGAAATTGTGGCTGGCCTAGGGCCCTTAGCCATGGTTCAAATAATTTCTTGGGATGTTGGTAAGAGTCTCCGGTCAGGTGGTTCATGCCCCAATGGCCGGTAGTCTCGAAAACAACACAAGATATGCGATGGTACAGCTGCTGGAAATTTACAGCAAGTTGCTGTGTTGGTTCGGAGGCTCGTTTGAGTTCTTGGTTGGCTTTTAGCCTATGGACTTGTACTGGACAGTGCCTCATCAAGTTAGGAAGGTCGTGTTTTTGACCGTTCGTGATTCGGATCAATTTTGAGGTCGTACGAGAATTTACGGTGCGATGTGCCAAATTGACTCTCGAAAGAGCGTTTCTTGTTTTGGCCTCCATTTCACCTAGATTTCGTCCCTCATCATTTTAGGAGCATTAGTTCATAATTTTAAGCGTATTTTAATAATGACTATACGTCGGTTCAGTGTCGGTTCGGGTTGGTTCGGAGTCATGATTAAATACGAAGTCGTTAGACGTAATTGTCGCATTTTCAAACTTAATTGCATAGTTTGGTCAAGTATAAGCTATTGCATATTTTTCATGGCATATTTAGGTTGCAGCGAGCCTGGGAACGTCCCAATCCAGTTGGTAAAATATACATGATATTTTCATTATGCCATTTAATTATATTACGTGCATGAAAATAGAAAATACTTATTTTTGAGATTTATGCGATATTGCTTGTGGTCAATTCACTATTATGGGAGCATTATTTTATACGTTCGCCAGTGACCGATCAGTTCAGTTTGGTACCACCCGGTCGCCAGTGACCGGTCAGCTCAGTTCAGTTTGATACTCCCCGGTAGCCAGTTACCGATCAGTTCAGTTCAGTGCAGGGGCCACAGGCGTAGACCATAATCTCAACAGAAAATTTTTTTATCAGTTATTTCAGTACAGGGCTCCAAGAAGCAAACATTTTCACTATGATTTTCAGTTCAGTTATGCACGTATTATAATTGCTCAGTACAAGTTATTTTAAGTATGCCTCATGACATGATATTTTATCCATGCAAATTACATTTTCTCGTTACCTACGATATTTGCATGCTGAGTCTTTAGGCTCACTAGACTTGATTGTTGTAGGTACTGATGAGGCCAGGGCCGAGGGCGGGGACCAGTGAGCCAGCTTGGGTCGGCAATAGTGGCACCCGAGGACCTCAGTTTCAGCACATGTCATTTTATGCTCAAACATTTTTACCAGTTGTTGGACATTCTTTGAATTGTTATTTTTGGCAAACTTTATTTTCTTCCGCTGCTATATATATATTTTTTAAACATTGAACTTGATTCATCAGTTGATTTTATGGATGAGGCACTCCATTTATTTTAAAAGAAAAAAAAATTTTAATTTTCCGCAAATTTTTAAAGCAAGGATTTTCGGCCCTTTTTCACAGTTGGTATCAGAGCCTATGTTCTTGTAAAGGGTTACACTACTACTGACCACGAGAAGCTCACGAAGTCATGTCTTCGGTCTGTAAGTTTTACTTTTCAGCATTTTATTTAAAACATGAATTATTTTGACAGCATGCTTCCATGAAATAATTTCTACCAGATTTTTTTCAGCATTTCAGTGTTCATTTAAAATAAATTATGGAATTATGCATGTTAATCACGTATGGGTTATGTTGGAACAGTATGCCCCCTAGACGTCAAGTAGGACGCCCGAAAGGTAGTGGCGAGCACCGTCGCGAGGACGATGACGATCAGAGACAAGAGAGGCAGACACCTCCTCCTCCTCCTCCACCTCCACCACCGCCCCCACCTAAAATTAGTGCCCAGATGCTAGCTGGGAAGACACAGTTCTTCGCACAGTTTGCGGGGAACAATGCGGTGGTGACTAGGCCGGCAGGGCCAGAGGCTGTTTACGAGCGATTCATGAAAATGCGTCCAAAGTGGTGACTAGGCCGGCAGGGCCAGAGGCTGTTTACGAGCGATTCATGAAAATGCGTCCAAAGGAGTTTTCTGGGACGTCTGACCCTATGATTGCCGAGGGATGGATCAAATCCCTCGAGGTTATCTTCGAGTTCATGGAGTTGGGAGATGCAGACAGAGTCCGTTGTGCCACCTATTTGTTCACTGGAGACGCCCGCTTATGGTGGGAAGGAGCGTCAGTAGCCCTGACCTTGGCTACACTCTCATGGACACGCTTCACGGAGGTTTTCTACTCCAAATATTTTGCTGAGGAAGTTCGCACCAGGTTGACCACTAAGTTCATGAGCCTGAGACAGGGAGACATGACGGTTACGGAGTTCATCCGTAAGTTCGAGAGGGGCTGTCATTTTGTGCCCCTGATCGCGAATGATGCCAAAGCCAAGTTGATGCATTTTCTAGTGGGTCTATGGCCGATCTTGCGCCGGGATGTTAGGGTGTCTGACCCTGCTACTTATGAGATTGCTGTCTCCAAGGCCCTAGCCGCAGAGCAGGATCTGCGGGATATCGAGAGGGATCGCCAGGGCAAGCGCCCAGTCCAGGTACCACAACGCCCTCCTCCTCATCATCATTAGCAGCAGAACAAGAGGCCTTTTCACGGACCGCCTAGAAACAGAGGCCAGCAGCAGCAGCGGGGACGCCCAGCCCCGAGGACTTATGAGCACCCAGTCTGCCCCAGGTGCTCACCCCGCCATCCTGGAGCATGTATGTCTGGCTCAGGAAAGTGTTTTAAGTGTGGCAGTCCAGACCACATGTTGCTGCAGTGCCCTCAGAGGAATCTGCCTACCCAAGGCAGAGTTTCTGCTCTCCATGCCGCGGAAACCAACCCGGAGACTATGTTGTTGACAGGGAGAATTTTTATATCTGGTTCCGCTACCAAGGCCTTGATAGATTCAGGGGCCACTCACTCGTTTATTTCGGAGGTCTTTGCAAACTTTCTCAAGATCCAGACCATTGGGCTAGATACAGCCTTTTCAGTAGCGTTGCTGTCAGGCGAGGAGATGACAGCTACCAATGTTATACGAGATATAGACCTTGAGCTGCACGGTAATCTTGTTTATGCGGATCTGATTGTGCTACCGATGCCGGAATTTGACATTATCCTAGGGATGGACTGGCTATTGAGGAACAGAGTGTTGATAGACTTCCAGCGGAGATCCGTTCTTGTCCGACCGCCTGGAATGGAGCAGTTCTTATTTGAGCCGGACAGGTACTTTCCTTTACCGCGCATTATTCCTTATGATCAGGCCAGGAAGCTCATGCATAGAGGGTGTCGGGCATTTCTAGCGGATGCATTGAGCAGAAAAGTCGCATTGATGGCTCATTTGACGATTCAGAAACCTCTTCAGTTTAAGATACAGAGGTTTGATCTCGAGACTTATCCTCGAGGTAGAGTTCCTCGTCTATCTACCTTGACCATTCAGTCTTCCCTTATGGACCGTATTCTCAGTGGTCAGTCAGCAGATGAGCAATTGGCACAGTGGAAGAAGAGAGATGAAGCCAAGGGCAGTGTCTTGTATTCAGTCAGTGATGGTATTGTGAGATACCGAGACAGGATATGGGTTCCTAGCAGTGATTCTATCCGAGCAGACATCTTGTCAGAGGCCCATATGTCCCCGTACTCCATTCATCCAGGGAGTACGAATATGTACAAGGATCTGCAGCTATTGTATTGGTGGCCTGGTATGAAGAAGGACATCAGAAGTTTTGTGTCCGAGTGTCTGACCTGCCAGTTAGTGAAGGCCGAGCATCAGAGACCAGCAGGTTTGCTCAAGCCTCTCCCTATTCCCGAGTGGAAGTGGGAGAATGTTACCATGAACTTTGTGACCGGATTGCCGAGGTCAGCCAGAGGATCGAATGCTATCTGGGTGATTGTAGATCGTCTTACCAAATCAGCACACTTCTTGCTTATTAAGACGACTTTCACCATGGTACAGTATGCGGAGTTGTATATCCGAGAGATAGTCCGACTTCATGGCATTCCAGTATCTATCGTATCTGACAGAGATCCCAGATTCACTTCCTCGTTTTGGAAGAGTTTGCATTCGACTATGGGTACGAAGTTGCTGTTTAGCACAGCTTTCCATCCGCAGACCGATGGGCAGTCAGAGCGAGTTATTCAGATTTTGGAGGATCTTCTCCGTGCTTGCGTCATTGATTTCTCTGGGAGTTGGGAGTCGAACTTGCCATTGGTAGAGTTCACCTATAACAACAGCTTCCAGTCTTCTATTTGTATGGCTCCGTATGAAGCACTGTATGGCCGCAAGTGCAGATCTCCTGTTCATTGGGATCAAGTAGGAGAGAGAGCAGAGTTGGGTCCAGAGATTGTCCAGCAGGCTGCAGATGTAGTAGTCAAGATCCGTGATAGGATGAGGACTGCTTAGAGCCGACAGAAGAGTTATGCCGATCAGCGGAGGAGAGAGTTAGAGTTTGCAGTGGGCGATCATATTTTTGTGAAAGTGGCACCTATGAAGGGTGTCATGAGATTTGGGAAGAAAGGGAAGCTCAGTCCGAGATTCATTGGACCCTTTGAGATCCTTGAGAGATTTGGGACGCTAGCTTATCGTGTTGCTCTTCCGTCGAATCTGGCCCTAGTACACAATGTGTTCCACGTCTCCATGCTGAGGAAGTATATGGCAAATCCTTCGCATGTGCTGAACTTTGAGCCATTGCAGCTTACTCCGAACCTGTCTTATGAGGAGAGACCGGTGCAGATCCTAGACAGACAGGAGAAGAAGCTTCGGAACAAGCTGGTTAAGCGAGTCAAAGTCAAATGGCTCAACCATTCTGAGGAGGAAGCTACGTGGGAGTCTGAGCCGGAGATGAGAGATAGATACCCCGAGTTATTCAATGAGTTCTAATTTCGAGGACGAAATTTCTTTTAAGGGAGGAAGGATTGTAGAACCCGTATATCAGTCTACGTATAAGCCATGCATAATTCTAGTATTTTAAATTAAAATGATTTTATTTCATGAATATTTAAATGCTTTTCCTTAAGTTGATTATTTTATGCAGTAGTTGATTTTTATCATTTCAGTTAATTCAGTGAGGCCGGACTGGAGTTGGAGTTTTGAGATAGAATTTAAAATTCGATAAATATTTCCAGACTTTATTTTAGCTAGCAAGTAAGTTAATTTAAGTTAATAAGGAGGTTTGAGGATTTAATTTAAGTTACTTGAAGTGATTAAGAAATAAGCTCATTTAAGTTACTTAATGAAGAGATTAGTTCACTACATTATTTAAAGGATAGGTGAGGCTTTTGAGAGTTATAAATTTACTAATTAAACAACATTTCCCCTCCATTTATAAGTTAGATTTCGGCCACCCCTTGGAGATGCAACATTTCTTTGCCAACTCACCCTTTGACCCATTCTTTGTTAAGTTTAGCATTCAAAGTTTTTTTTAATTATTGTTCAACCTTAATTAATTAATATTAGAGCATATCCTAACCTAGTCTAGATGAGAATATCGGTCACCTCATTCCCCCCAAGAAGACTTGATCAAACAATTTCAAAATTTAAATGAGAGGTAGACTTAGTCTTGCCTTTGAATTCCTTTATTAGCGGATCTTCCCCTCACTCTCCTAACCATCATTCTCCACCCCTCCATCACCGAAATTCAGAGAGTTTTAGAGGCGAAAATCGTGAGCCACTCAGCCATTAACAAGAGAAAATAATCGAGTCAAGAAGCAAGAAAAGAAAGCGCTCCACCTCCTCTGCGCCGAGTCGTCGTATTCTTTCGTTTTTCATTCAAACGAAAACCAAGGCATGTCTAGATTCTTTCAAACCTCAATCAAGTCCTATTATCAATTATTTTTCAGTACATGATCATGTTTTGATAAGAAAAAAAAAAAACCGAAATACATCAGAAATTTTCAGAAAACACACATGCAGATTTCGACTTTCATGATGCAGTTTCACGGTTTGCTTTGTTTTGTGGATTTCAGGTATTGGCTCGATTCCAGGCTCCTAAGGCGACATCTAGACATGTAATAGGATGCATTAGGACCATGTTGGTCCATTCATTTAACCCCATGCACGCTGGAAAACACGAGAATGACAGCAACTCCACCTCTTGTCCAATTAAGCTCTTCGAAATTTTGTTTTGCTGTCATATAGGGAATGAATCTGATCATGGCTGCCACAAGGCCTATAGCTATGGTTAGATCACTTCCCTAGCATGTCTAAGACGTGACTAAGTCGCCCTTTTGGTGGCTCGGTCCATGGTTCATCGGTTTTTAAATCAAAAACAAGAACAAGAGCCCGACGTGCAGAATTTGTTCTCGAGTAGGAACTTTCGGTTGGTTGCTGGAATGAGGCAAATTGTGGCTGGCCTAGGGCCCTTAGCCATGGTTCAAATAATTCCTTGGGATGTTGGTAAGAGTCTCCGGTCGGTGTTTCATGCCCCAATGGCCGGTAGTCTCGAAAACAACACAAGACATGCGATGGTACAGCTGCTGGAAATTTACAGCAAGTTGTTGTGTTGGTTCGGAGGCTTGTTTGAGTTCTTGGTTGGCTTTTAGCCTATGGCCTTGTACTGGACAGTGCCTCATCGAGTTAGGAAGGTCGTGTTTTTGACCGTTTGTGATTCGGATCAATTTTGAGGTCGTACGAGAATTTACGGTGCGATGTGCCAAATTGACTCTCGAAAGAGCGTTTCTTGTTTTGGCCTCCATTTCACCTAGATTTCGACCCTCATCATTTTAGGAGCATTAGTTCATAATTTTAAGCGTATTTTAATCATGACTATACGTCGGTTCAGTGTCGGTTCGGGTTGGTTCGGAGTCATGATTAAATACGAAGTCGTTAGACGTAATTGTCGCATTTTCAAACTTAATTGCATAGTTTGGTCAAGTATAAGCTATTGCATATTTTTCATGGCATATTTAGGTTGCAGCGAGCCTGGGAACGTCCCAATCCAGTTGGTAAAATATACAGAATATTTTTATTATGCCATTTAATTATGTTACGTGCATGAAAATAGAAAATATTTATTTTTGAGATTTATGCGATATTGCTTGTGGTCAATTCACTATTATGGGAGCATTATTTTATACGTTCGCCAGTGACCGATCAGTTCAGTTTGGTACCACCCGGTCGCCAGTGACCGGTCAGCTCAGTTCAGTTTGATACTCCCCGGTAGCCAGTTACCGATCAGTTCAGTTCAGTGCAGGGGCCACAGGCGTAGACCATAATCTCAACAGAAAATTTTTTTATCAGTTATTTCAGTACAGGGCTCCAAGGAGCAAACATTTTCACTATGATTTTCAGTTCAGTTATGCACGTATTATAATTGCTCAGTACAAGTTATTTTAATTATGCCTCATGACATGATATTTTATCCATGCAAATTACATTTTCTCGTTACCTACGATATTTGCATGCTGAGTCTTTAGGCTCACTAGACTTGATTGTTGTAGGTAATGATGAGGCCAGGGCCGAGGGCGGGGACCAGTGAGCCAGCTTGGGTCGGCAGTAGTGGCACCCGAGGACCTCAGTTTCAGCACATGTCATTTTATGCTCAAACATTTTTACCAGTTGTTGGACATTCTTTGAATTGTTATTTTTGGCAAACTTTATTTTCTTCCGCTGCTATATATATTTTCTTTAAACATTGAACTTGATTCATCAGTTGATTTTATGGATGAGGCACTCCATTTATTTTAAAAGAAATTTTTTTTTTAATTTTCCGTAAATTTTCAAAGCAAGGATTTTCGGGCCTTTTTCAGGGATTGTTTTAGGACATGTGATATCTGAAAAAAGAATTGAAGTTGATAAAGCCAAAGTTTAGGTTATTTCTAATTTAACATCACCAAAAACGGTCAAAAAAGTTAGAAAATTCTTGGGTCATGTAGGATTTTATAGAATGTTTATAAAAAATTTCAGCATATAAATTTCAGCATAGTATCTAAACCAATTTCAAAACTTTTAACAAAAGATACACAATTTGAATGGATTCAGAAATGTGAAAATGTTTTTTAAAAATAATAAATCTTTTAATTACATCACCTATTTTTCAACCTCCAGATTGGTCTTTATCATCTGAATTAATGTGTGATACAAGTGACTATAGACTATAAAAGTTGTGTTAGGACAAAGAAAAGAAGGAAAACCTTATACAATCTATTATGCTAGTAGAACCTTAAATAATGCCCAAATAAATTATTCAACTACTGAAAAGAATTAATTTCAGTAGTATTTTCATTAGATAAGTTTCGATCTTATTTAATTGGTTCTACTACTGTTGTTCACACTGATCATTTTGCCGTAAAATATTTATCAAATAAACAAGATACTTAGACAAGATTAATACAATGAATCTTATTGTTACAAGAGTTTGATATTATAATTAAAGATAAAAAAGGAAAAAAAAATGTCGTAGCCGATCATTTATCTAGAATAATGGCTGAATCATCTCATAATGAAATACCAATAAATTAAAATTTTTCAGATGATCAGTTGTTTTATGCTACTATTATGGCATGGTTTGCTAACATTGTAAATTTTCTTGTGTCAAATAAAATGTATTTTCATTGAAATTCACAGGATAAGAATAAATTCTCGAAAGAGATAAAAAAAGTTTTATTGGGATGATCCTTACTTGTTTAAATATTGTCCTGGCCAAATTTTTCGACGATTCCCGACAATGAAATAAGTAATGTTATTAAATTTTGTCATTTTGAGGCATGTGGAGGTCATTTTTCATCCAATAAACAAATACAAAAATCTTACAATGTGGATTTATTGGTAGTCTTTATTCAAAGATACACATTTATTTTGCAAATTTTGTGAAAACTGTCAGAAGATGAGATCAATTTCAAAAAGAAACATGATGTCGTTAAATCAAATCATAATTATTGAAATATTTGATAGTTGGGGATAGATTTTATGGATCCATTTCCATTTTATTCGTTGTTGATTATATTTAAAATGGATTGAAGCAATTGCATGTAGAACTAATGATCAAAAAGTTATTATAATTTTTTTTAAAAAAAAAATTTTTGTGGGGCCCCTTGTCCGACATCTAATATTACTAATTATAAATGTAACAAACCAAACGATCTAGTAAAACACATAATCTGTGGTTCACAACTCGACATAAATATCGTCAAAATAACTTAAAGGTCTCAAATTTTTGAAATATAAGTTTTCACATGCCAAAATAACTAGCGAGCCAAAATAATCCAAACATCATCAAATAGCTCCTAAGACCCGAGAATCCTACTCTAACTCATATCTCCTCGCCTAGAGCTGGACTCTGGCATCCCAAGCCTCGCCTCACCTATCGTCAAGAACATGAAAAAAAATGTAGCCGACGTGCTGTGAGTTAAAATATGAGAATTAAAATAACAAATATTTCATATGAATTTCATAAAGATGCAATATAATAAAATGCATGATCAGAAGCTGTGGGCTATCAATAAATCTCAAGATCAAGTGAATCATCTGGTCAGAGGGTACCCAAGGGAAGAGAATCCCCCAGCAATATCCACCGACTCATCCGCTCGAGGTGGGGTGTTGTGTTTTACAATCTCAGGACTATGGTGTGCCTATAGAGAGTGTTCAGGTCATAGCAGCGACCTCCGCATACATTATGTCAACTCAACTATAGCCATATATGTCCAACAAATCAATGAATCAAGGCGACCTCCGCCATATCAAATCTGAATCGACAAGTGGATCAATATGCAATGTAATGATGCAAATCAATATCATCATCTCGATATCATAATTAACGCATCTTAAGACAACAATCATCCTCAAATCACAAGTAATTTATCGAACCATAGAATTTTAAATTTTTTAAAAAATGATAATTTTACCTCGTATGTTACCGACCGTAACATACCTTTAAAATATTACCAAAAGGAGATCAAAAGGTGTAGTTGAGAAGTTTTGAACCCCTGAAGTCTACTATGGTGTAGTTGAGAAGTCTTGAACCCCTGAAGTCTACTATAAGTCAAGAACTCAGATCATTTATCAAAACAGAGCAGTTTCTGTACAAAATTCATAATTAATTAAATACTGCTTCAAATCAAGACCTGCAAATTGGATATGCACGAAAACTCAAAGCCAAAAATTAATCTTCACAAAGTTTTGTCGAATAAAGTCATTTATCCAGTCGTTCATAATCTGAAACATACAACATAATTTCCACGAATTCTGCGTCATTGCATTTCTGGCACGTTTTAGTATTTTGAGCATAACTTTCTCAATATCCAATGGAATCATGCCAATTTTGTATCATTTCGAAGCCAAGAAAATTTTCTATAGCTTTAATTCAAACATCAGATTCAGAATCCCAAACAATAAATCCCAGAATTTGAATAAACAAAAGGCATGTACACAAATCTGCACTAACTTTGATTTCCAGACCAGTTTTACTACAAATCACATATCTCTTTCATTTATTCCTAGAATTGAGTGTTTCAAGAACCAAATCAAAGCTAACTCAATCATATACAAGTTTAATGAAAACCCTGACATCAAAAGCGAAATACAGATGGTGTAAAACTGCTTATGCATTGAAAAAGAAACCATGCTCATATCCCTTTTAAATTCAAACCAATTCAAGTACAACATCTTCAACATCTTAATATCTCAATATCAACTCAAATATCAATTCTAAATTTCAACCCATTTCCGAACTTGAATTAAAATGGGAAATACTTACATTATCTTGAAGCCCGTGATGAAATTATAAGAATTCTACCTTTATTTCATAATTTTCTTGGGCAAATCTTCCATAAAGTGAGGAAAAAAATTTCGATGATGGAGAGGAGATAGATGAGGGTTTGCGTGAAGCAGGAGGAAAATCATTTGTGGAGGTGAAAGCGTGCCTTCATATTATTTTTTGCTATAGCTCCAGTGCATAGGCGTTACTATTCTAGGCAGCGCTTGAATAGTAACTCAGCGCTTGAATAGTAACTTATGAACAATATTTTTTTAATTTTTTTTAAAATTCTGGCACGTGCGACTCATTCTTCAACCTCACCGCTGTCAAGCAGTTCTTTGCATCCACCAGGACTGAGCACATCAACATCAACTGAAATGTCGGAGGAACCAAATACATAATCTCCCAATAATTTTTTACGATTCACTAGAATTTCCTACCACCAGTTTGATAAAAGTACTAGATATTGACGAATGGAATGCTGATATCTGGAGCACTGACTTTTCTTTCCATGCAGTGTATTTCATTCCCGATGAGAAACAAAGCTTGAAGGTGCAGTACCGATTGCTGGCCAATATTATGGCCAATGCTTTATTGGTCAAACCTAGAGCATACGATAAGACCACCCATGAAAAATTCAACTACATGGGAGTGATTTCTTCTAAGATCGGTGTCAACTAGTCTTGCATACTATTTTGCACCCTCTGTAAAATGATCAAAGGGAAGGGTCACTCGGAAGGGTTCGCACTACAGATCTGTTATCTGTTTGTCTTGTTGAATGCCAAATTTGGAATTCCTGAGCAATTTCACCTAAAGAAATGGCTCAATGATGCGTCTGTTACTGAATTTCTGAAGAAGAACACTTCCGCCGCCACTGATTTGAAGCAGGTCAAGGTGGAGAAAGGTTCTGATCAAGAGTCTCGAAAGAAGAAAAAGGCACCGGCTAGAGCACCAATGAAGAGGAAGATGGTCAACATTTAGACTGATGATGAGGACAACTCTAAGGATGTTCCACTTAATCAAGTTTTTGCTAAGAATCCAACCTTTGCATCCAAATTTATCGGATGCTGAGGACCCAAAGCAGCTTGAGGATGATAAGCAGCCAAAGTTGAGAAGACAAAGCTCGTGAAGTCTTTTCTATAGTAGCTCAAGCAGAGCCAGTCCTAGAGATCCAGCCTATTCGACGGTGACTGGCATTTGCATCTTTGAAGATGATGATACTTCCACCATTTATGTTGGTCCACAGGTGGACCCCAAGGACAAAGGCAAAGTGAAGATGCAAACGAAAACAAAGCATCCTACAGTCGTCCATACGGGTGATGAAGGCTTTTCCCCGAAGGATGAATCAATATGATAGGTGGTATGAATATCGCACCTCCATCCACTTCCGGACCATCCTTCATGAACATTCTCTTGAGCAGGTGGCCACTCTTGAAGGTCGCATCCTGGAATGTCCGAGACAGATGATAATGAGGTATCTCCTGGCCGGCCGCCCTTTATTGAATTCTTGATGAAGGAAAGCCTTCTGTGACTGATCATCGCTAAAAGGAAGAACAACTTTGATCAACAAAGATGCACCGCTCCCGATGATTATACAGTCATCTTTCAATTAGAGTTTTATGCTCTAACCATCGCATCCAAGATTCAGGCCAAGAGAAGGGAGTTCAAGATGCCCGAGCAACCTCTGGCCAAAACTTTTGAGGTTAACACCAAAGAGGCTTTTGCCATTTTTAATGTGTTGTGCACGTAGGAAGAAGATGGAGAGGAAGAAAAGAGAGAAAAATGGTATGAAATATTTTCCCAAAATATTATTGGCCTTAACCGGTCGCATGAAGACATCGGACCATCGACAGATGCTGAGCAACTGGTGATCGAAGAGCCATTTTCTACCGCTGACACCAATCCAACCGATGTGCAACCCCAGCTCAAGGTATTTTTCTCTTATCATATCTCAAATAATCTTGAAATAGGTCCTCTCTCTGCTGCTAATCTAGATAATATGATAAAGTCTATGACGAACTTCGACCTCTCACATGGACACTAATGAAGATACTGGTCCAAAGATTCAATCTCCTGAGACAATCTTTGAAGAAGAATATCTGAAGTCCCCACTTCCTCAGTCAAATGCTGAAGAATCTTATATTCTTTCTCCTCCACCGATCCAGTCTGGTATTCCAAAAGATGCCTCTCAATTTCTTTTTGGTCGTGAGTTCACCACAGGAGCCGCTGACATAGAAAATGTGGAGATGGAGAACGAAAGTAAAGATGGCCAATCGGGACATAATGATAAGAAGAAGTTTCTCTTCCTTGTTCAAACCATGTTTCTCACGTGAACTCAGCTCTATTCACTTGATGTACAAGGCCTTTTTCATTAACAATTGGCATCTTTTATCTTTTCTTTCCTCACGTCAAGATTGTTGGATCTGGTTTTCTACGCACCCAAACGCAGCGAAAGTTTTAAAATTTTATTTATTTTGACAATCAAAATATGATTTGTTTGGGCGCTCGTATGATTTTATCATAAACATTCATAGGATGTCAGAAAAATTATACATTTGTGAATTAATCACGTGGCTCCAACTAATCCGGTATAAACGGATTAGCTCTTGATGAATCCCTACGAACTTTCTTCAAGAACTCCTTTCTTCTAATCAGGTCCACGACTAGATGATTTGTTATTCCTCTAATTCGCACTAGAAAATTAGAAGAAGTTTTTACGTTGGAGATTGAAAATTTGAGAGATGTCTCAAAATCTCTTTTCACTTGAAAAGTGGTCAAAATTTTTGGAGAATTTGAATGCAACTCTCGTGAGTCACCTTGGAAGAATGGGTGGTGGCTATCCTTTTTTTTATCTATATATAAAAGACAAGAGCCTTTAACCTAATTTCCATAATTATGGATTTAGGTTCCTTAATTAAATCCAATGGGCTTTGTTAATTAAATGGACTAGTCAAACTAGTTTAATTAATTATATTAAAGTCCATTAAGAACTTTAATCATTTAATATGTTGGACTTGTACTCCTACAAGCCCATTAAACATATCTCCCATCATATTTAATTTAATATTTAATAAACTCAACTTTTGAGTTTAATAAATTAAATTCATTATAAATTCAACATTTGAATTTATTATTAAAATTATAAATTCAACTCCTTGAATTTTATCACCTACAAAATTTAATATTTAATAAACCCAACTTTTGAATTTAATAAATTAAATTATCAAATTTTATAAATTCAACTCCTTGAATTTATTCTCTCCAAATTTCATAAATTCAACTTCTTGAATTTACTATATCATAAATTGAACTCCTTGAATTTATTTTCTCAAAATTTAATTATCATAAATTCAACTCCTTGAATTTACTATATCATAATATAAATTCAACTCCTTGAATTTATTCTCTCAACGGGAACAAACGACCCAGTGCTTGTGTGACCCTCAATGGTTTAGGGATACAGCTAGCCGTGGGTTCACAACTCTTTGTGATTCAGAATAATATTTATTCTTATTCGGGCTTACCCTAGTTAGCCCCATTCTTTTCATCAACACCTTGATCAAGAATGTCAGAACTCATTTCTGATTGCACCCATCGGATCATGGTAAGAGCGTCTAGTAGCATCGCCCCATGATCCCCTAGGTATCACTGATAGTACCTGCAAGAACCAGTCGATTTTTATTAACGTACAGTACGGTCCCTTCATCTCAAATATCCCGATCGAATCTGCAACCATTGGTTCATCGAGGGTTGCATATTAATTCGATAACTATGTGATAACTATAATAGTGGCATCGCGTGTACTATTGGAGAACTCCTTCTCCAACGTACATCTTATACTCTGGCCAGAGATTCCATGCACTATTATTTCATTAGATCACATAGGATATCCACACCCGCAGGTGAGCGGTGAATCCCCGACTACAATGCACTGGCTCCTATATGTGTCGCAACTATACCCAACCTCGCCACCTGATGACTCTCATGGAGCCGGTAAACGAGTCAAAGCACAGCCCTAGCATATAGAGCCTCAGTGTTGTCCCGGGTCGTAAGGACTAATGGTGTACAATCATAACCACGGACTTATCTTCTCGATGAATGATAACCACTTGAAAAGTCCGAGGGAGGGTTGTTCGGTATAATCATCATATGACTATCCATCTGTATGTTTTGACATCTCTATGCCCTTACCAAGAAACGCAGTACACAACATCACAGATGCCAGTCTCGAGCTCAAGCGGCCTTTATCCCTGATTTAGGCGGCTGAATCGACTAGGAACGAATTTAGAATATGCAGTGTTTACAAATGAGTTTCAACATCGAATTACGATTCATTTGTATTAAAGCATAATCAAGGACTTTATCTATGCTGATTGCATGGGTATACAGATAAAGTATAACGAAGACCATAAAAAGTTAAATTATATTAAAATAAAGATTGTTTATTTCACTTGAGTCAATAAATTCCCTAGCCAACCGTTGGCTTGCAGGGCATCTACTCTAACAAAGATGTCGTCGAATGACGCCAATGAACCAAAACTATGAGGATACTTTCATTTTTCCAAAATTTCAACTCCACTTGCTCGATTTCACCCAAACATCATCAAAACACATTATTATGAACTATAGACATCAATTTAACCATCAAAATATAACAACTTACTATCGATTAAATCAAATATACCTTCTCAAAATACAAACTTATCAACCCCTCAAAATTAGCATTCGATCATCCTCGAGAAATTTTTAAAATAAAATAAGATAAGTTCAAATTTTATAATATAGTGAATTAGTTTGTACACTAATTATTGTCTCAAAAATCTCGCTCACATACAAACATGAAATCTTCAAAAGATTATACAAGACATGATCTATCCAAAATCAAGAAACACATCACAAAGTCATAACGTGCGCGAGCTATTGTCAATCTCAAGTCTCATGCACACTTTATAGACCAAACAATGCAAGCCAATAACCACCAAGATCATCTACAAGTACTCCATAAGCCTATTTTTCAGACAATTCTCCAATAATGTAGTTACTTACCAAATTTAGATCAATATGTCTTTATAAGGCTCGAGTGTTGGCTTCAAAAAAAAGGATAGGGTAATAAAAAAGAATAGATCATAACATCAAATAATAAACTTTTGCACTTCTTGAGTTTTTCTCATCTTCACTTTTTTCCATCCTTGGTTCAGATTTTTTTTCTTTTAATTCACAATGATTTTCAATTTTTTCTTATGCCAGCCATTTGGAACATTTTTATTTCCATCCTTTTCTTATTCATCTCATTCATCAGTTTTTTTCAAAAAATCTCAGCAAGATATAACAATATTATGTGCATCAATGAACTCTATTATACTCCTTTAAGGTTTGGATAAAAAATTTAATTTATGTTCATCAAGTTAAGTATAATCAGTTTTTTTTAAAAAAAAATTCGAATGGAGGTCTAAAAGTACGTAATGCATACATCATTCTTTTTTAAATTAGGCTCAACATTAACACTAAGGATTAACATATAAAAAGGTAGGCTTAAAAGACTCAAATAGTTCTTGATTTATAGTCTCAAACTAGACTTCTCACCCAATTCACTTTAATGGCCAAGATAAATAGTGGTACAATATTTGATGTCACACATGTCTTCCTCAACAAATTCCCTTTTTATGGATACAAGCATCAAGCCGTTTTTTGTGTTTTCTCCTCGTAGATCTTAGCATTCTCATATGCTTGATTCCTAAATTCCTCCATCACATTATGTTACAACAACCTCTTCTTACCTGCACAATGAAAATCAAACTTTAGAAATTTTATTGACCAATATGCATGGTGTTCAAGTTCAATAGCTTGTCATATTCGCTCAGAAGGTTTTCAAATTGTTTATTGCAAAAATGTGTGTCACCTTAAGTAATGATTGCTTGAGAGGTGCCAAATCGAATAAAAATGTGCTTTTAAAAAAAATCTCACCACAACCCTAACATCATTAGTATGCTGTCTCCACCCAATTTGATACATAATTCACAATAAATATATATTTGTTGAAAAAGAACTCGGAAAGGACCCATAAAAGCTATGCCCAAGTATAAATTTTCACATTCAAAAATGTTATTTTAAAAGTTGTACATGCTTCTTAGAAATATTACATGTTCTTTATCCTTATCGACTATTGGTGTTTCGAATTTGATTAAAGATTGTTGTTTTTCTGGATTAGCATTTGAAACAGATTATAGACCGTTGAGATTGTATACTATTCAAGTCGAACCAGAATTGATTTTGAGAATCAAAGAAACACAGAGGGTTGATCAGAATGTTCAGAACTCGATTTCGATGGTCAGAGCAGGGCATCGATCAGAATATCAGGTTCATAATGATGTGTTGTATGTGAATAATCGTCTTGTTGTACCAGATGTTTAAGATTTGAAACGACAGATATTGTCAGAAGCGCACAGTAGTCGATTTAGTATTCGTCCTTGTGGCAGAAAGATGTATAATGATTTGAAAAGACAGTTTTGATGGAAACAGATGAAAGCAGATATTGCAGAGTTTGTGTCAAAATGTCTGAATTGCCAACAGGTGAAAGCAGAAAGAAAGAAACCAGGAGGTTTGTTGCACAGCTTGTCTATTCCTGAATGGAAATGGGATCACATTACTATGGATTTTGTGACGAAGCTACCACGATCCTCTCGAGGTTGTGATGCGATTTGGGTTGTGATTGACAGATTGACCAAATCATCATGCTTTATTTCGTACAAGATGACGTACAGACATGACCAGATGGCAAAGATTTATGTCAGAGAAGTGGTCAGATTGCATGGAGTACCAAAGTCGATTGTATCAGACCGTGATCCTCGGTTTACTTCGCACTTTTGGCACAGTTTGCAGCAAGCTCTAGGTACGAAGTTACATCTGAGTACCGCATATCATCTTCAGACTGACGGACAATCAGAGCGGACTATCCAGACATTGGAGGATATGCTTAGAGCTGTAGTGCTAGATTTTGGCACTAGTTGGCAAGAATCTTTGCCTCTTTTTGAATTTTTGTACAACAACAGCTATCAGACGAGTATAGAGATGGCTCCATTTAAAGCGTTGTACGGCAAAAAGTGCAGATCCCCTCTGTATTGGGATGATATCTCCGAGGTACTTGAGATTGGGTCTGATATGATTTGAGATATGACAGAGAAAGTGAAGCTGATTCGTCAGAAAATGAGAACAGCTCAAGACAGACAGGCCAAATATGCGAATATTCGACGTCGACCTCTAGTGTTTGAGGCAGGAGACAGAGTATTTCTGAAGATTTCTCCTTTCAGAGGTGTTGTCAGATTTGGCAAGAAAGGAAAGTTGTCTCCACGTTATATCGGTCCATACGAGATTCTCGAGAAGATAGGAGATCGTGCCTATCGACTCGCTTTACCTCCGTCTCTATTTCGAATACATGATGTCTTTCATGTATCTTTATTGCGGAAGTATCTTCCTGATGCATCTCATATTCTTCAGCCAGACGAGGCAGAACTTGATGAGACTCTGAGTTATTTTGAGAAGCCGATTCAGATTCTTGATCATAAAGAAAAACAACTCAGAACGAAGACTATTCCGCTTGTGAAAGTTCAGTAGAGTCGTCATGGCATTGAAGAAGCTACCTGAGAGACTGAATCAGATATGAGACATAAATTCTCAGAGTTATTTCATTGATGTAAGTTTACTGTTTAGCTTCTATTCTCCATTTCTTATTGTATCTGATTTGCTATCTGATTTGATTGCTTATGATTTTGAGGACGAAATCAGATTTTAGAGGGGGAGAATTGTAATGCCCGAGATTTTATTATTGTAATCTGAAATGAGTAATTGATAATTGATGTGATTATAGACGAAAAAGATCAGACTGGGGAAGACAAAAGAAGACATGTTATGTGCGAGGACTGAACCCCTCGCGCATATGCGCGACCAAGCAGGGCGCATAAGCGCGAGGCAGGCAGAGATCATCGCGCATATGCGCGACAGGATGCGCGCATATGCGGGAGCATGGAAGAGAACCTCGCGCATATGCGCGAGAAGAGGGCACGCTTATGCGCGAGCAGTTGCAATGAAGAATGCCGAGACAGAGTGTCTCGCGCATATGCGCCGGGGGGCCGGGGGAGGTCGCGCATATGCGCGAGACGTGCAGATTGAAGAATAAGCCACATGTCTTTGGCATGCAGGATATATATATCAAGCCTTCATTTCCATCAGAACTCCAAAGAAAGAACCGAGGAAGCCATCAAAAGTCTTCAGCTTTTCATGTGGTAGAATTGTGATTTGTGAAAAATCCGCCCGTCCGATTTTCAATCCAAGTTCAGTACCGTGTTTCTATCGACAAAGGCTTCAGAAGGACGTAAGTTTTATTACTTTCTAATATGATTTGAAAATATGATACGGAGAAAATCCTGATATGATTTATATTATCTGTTGCTGAGATTGTTATCATTGTATAATCGAAATCAGATTGAAGAACGGATACCGTTTGAAATTGTTATAATTTTTCAGATTTGATTTGATTGATATTATACAGATTTGATATCAGATTGAGTTTGTTATCGATTATGAGTGGTTGAGATTGATATATGTTGATATTTGTATTGCTGGGTATATCGAGATTGTGCAGTTATGCCGTTGAAACATAATTAGATTGAGTTCTGATTATATCCTGTAACGATTGGGTTGTATATTGATATTGTACTCATCAATATTGTCATTGTCCAGATTGAGTATTGACAGTCTTCGAATTCGAGACTTCGACTTCGTCAAATCGACAAGAGAAAGGTATAAATCAATGTTGAACCGGGAAGATACGACTCGAGTTAGATCCGACTTGAGTTTCCCAAAACCACATACTTTATTTTATTGCATTGATGTTTGCAATTCATGAGATTGATATGCTTAGTCTATTGATTTATAGCATAGAATGTATTGAGTCATGGGCTGATGTGCCTAGTCATTGGCTGAGGTGCCAAGTCTTTGGCAGAACCGCAAAAGCACTAGACTTTTGGTGTATCGATGTTGCTTAGGAGTAGATCGACTTCTATCGCTGAGATTCGATACAGAATGCCAAAGTCTGGGTTCGACCGGGATCCCTAGATTAGGAAAGAGTCGAGTCAGAGATTATGAGTCAAGAGTTTGATTTACAATTTTATATCGATTCATGTCTTTTAGATTATGATACATGTTATTGATAACTGTTTCATGCTTTTATATCTGTTATATGATTGCATGTATACTTTGTTTATACTTGGAATATATTTTTCACCGGAGTTATCCGGCTGTTGTTGTGTTTGTATGTGTGTATGACAACAGGTGGGACAGGATCAGGGTCGAGAAGAGGATGAGAGATCAAGATTAGCGTGGAGATCCGGACTTAGAAGTAGATTTGATTTTCAACACTTGATGTAGTTGTTGAACACTAGTTGATCTGAACATATGTTGTACAAAATGATAAACATAAAAATTGTACATTAATTAAATGTTTTATAATATAAATATATAGTTTTTGTTTTATTAAATGTTTAAATATTATATGTTTTATAATAAATTGTATAAAATATAAGTTGTTGTGTAATTACAAGTTTTTACTATTTTTTTTACAGGTTCGATAAAACAAGAATAAACTTGGCGTTGCAAATGAGATTAAGATGATTCTTGGACCTGTAGAAAGTTGATGTTAATATCTACAATATTGGTGGCAAGAATGAGATAAAAATCCTCTCACAATTGGGATCAAATTAAGCAACAAATAAAGTTACCAAAGGAGTGGCAGTTTTACCATGCTCTAGTATTTTGACCATATCTCTCAAATTACTTAGTCAAATGGTTTGAAAAAAATACCACAACTAGACAACTCAATTATCCACATGTTTCTTTTTATGTGAAGAAGCAAATTCGGAGAAGAAGATTTTCAAAAGTGATGTGTAATATAATATAATATCTTGGAACACCAATAAAGACTTTTGTGTAAAAAAATAATATTTTATTTGTGGTTGTCTCCCCAAATTTGGCTATAAATAGGGGTGAATTGTAATGTATTGGGATATCCCTCATTCTATGAACAAACCTTTTAGTTCATAATATTTCTCTCTATATTTTTTCTTTGTTTCTTCATTTAAATATAATTAGCATGTTAATTTCATATTCAAAGTTTTACACTTTGAATAATGAATAGCTAACTTCCTAAAGTTGAGATGAAAAGGTGAAACTCTTGGCATGATAATAAGGTTACTAAAAGGTAAGAATCTATGTTTTATATTATTTAATCATTATTTATTGTTTATGTTATATTTATTTCTTTAAGCATTTTTATACCCTACTTATAAGTGAGAGTTTTGATTTATTGTTGCTATATGTTACACTAAATTCTTGGAACCATTTAAATGTTATTTTAGTATTACCAACCATTTAAAGTAGATGCCTTGATTTATTATATATAAATATATTATAATATTAAATTTTTGGAACCATTTAAATGTTAGTTTGGTTTTAACAACCATTTAAATTGGATTCCTTGATTTATTATATATGAATATATCATAGTATTAATTTATTGGTACCATTTAAATATTTGTTTGGTTTTACCAACCATTTAAAGTGGGAACCTTGATTTAGTGTTTACAAATATATAAGCACAATAAATACTTGACAACATTTATAAGTTTTGGTATATATTATATAATTATAAGATAATAATATATGACATAATATAAATATGATTATTTAATATATTGGAACCATTTTATTAAGTGGATTTCAATAATTTTCGTTAATGTTAACTTTATTAAAATACCCAGAATGGATCCTTTAATCTCAACTACTTAAATTAAATTTGAACAATTAAAGATTCAAACAACTAAAAGAAAAAATAAATAAAAAGATATTGTAGTGGACTTGTAATTACCTTAGATTCCTCGTGGATACGATATTCGAACTCATCAAATTATACTACTTGTGGACAACCTGCTCTTGGGAGTACAACAATCAAAGTCGCAACAAGTTTTTGGCGCCGTTGCCTGGGAAGTATAATTTAATTTCAAGTCTATTTAATTTTGTTTATAGTTTATTTTTCTTTATTTAAATTTTTATTGCTTTTGTGTGTTTTTATTCTTTTGGATTTGCATTTGCATGAGCATTTGGTCACGTACACTTAGTGGTCGACTCATTCGAAATAACCCTTTATTTTTACAAAACATGGCGGAAGAACCCATCAAAGAAAATGAAGATGAAATTCAATCTCAACATGATCATGATAGACGAAGAACACTTAGAGATCACATGAATCCTACACGTTCTAGTGCACCTTCATGTCTAGTTTTTCCCCCTGATGCATCTCATTTCAATTTTAAGCCTGGTATTATCCAACTTTTACCCAATTTTCATGGCTTAGATTCTGAAAATCCATACATGCATTTATGAGAGTTTGAAGAAGTGTGCAACACATATAATGATCTAAATTGTAGCACGAACACCATTCGACTTAAGCTTTTTCCTTTTTCTTTAAAAGATAAAGCTAAAACTTGGCTACAAAATCTTAGATCGGGATCCATTCGAACTTGGGATGAATTGCAACAACAATTTTTGAAAAAGTTTTTTCCATCTCATAGAACAAATTCTTTCGAAAGGCAAATCATCACTTTCACTCAAAAATAAGGAGAAACTTTTTATCAGTATTGGGATAGATACAAAGAATTGCTTAATCTTTGTCCACATCATGGTTTTGAAATTTGGAGAGTTGTTTCTCAATTTTATGAAGGCTTAACACCTAAAGATAGGCAAATGGTTGAATTTATGTGTAATGGAACATTTGAAGATAAAGATCCAAACGAGGCAATTGAGTATCTCGATTCATTAGCTGAAAATGCTCAAAATTGGGACACTATAGGTACAATCGAACCATCAAACAAGATTCAATCTCCTACATCTGGTGGAGGTATGTACACTCTCAAAGATGAACATGATCTTCAAGCTAGATTTACCTCTTTGGCAAGAAAAGTTGAGGCACTTGAATTGAAAAAGAATGGTCAATTAAAATCTGTTCAAGAAATTGTGTGTCACATCTGTGATACAAGTGATCATTTTACAAAAGATTGTCCCATGTTGCCCTCTTTTAAAGAATGTCTCCATGAACAAGCCAATGTTTTGAACAATTTTAAAAGGCCAAATTTTGAACCTTTTTCTCAAAATTACAATCCGGGTTGGCGAAATCATCCAAATTTTAGTTGGAGGAATGATAATGCTGCACAATTTTCACAATCAAATTTCCAAAATCAACAAAATTTTCAAAATTATGCACCTTATGTTCCTCCACCTAAAAGAAATTTGGAAGATACATTGAATTCTTTCATTGCAAAGCAAGAATTTATCAATACTCAAACTGCTCAAACCATGACAGATTTGAAAGATACTCTTGCTAAATTTGCATCTGCACTTAATGTTCATGAAAAAGGTAAATTTCCTTCACAACCTCTGCCTAATCCCAAGGATCATCATTCACAAACTGGAACTTCTGGAACTCAACCGATGGATCAGGTAAAATCTGTTATTACCCTTCGAAGTGGTAAGGTTGTGGAAAAATCCATTCTTGAACCTTGTGAAGATGATGATAAATCAACTCCAAAGGGTAAGGAAGTGGAACCCATAACTTGCGAAGAGGAGGTTCAACAGACAGTGTCACCACCATTCCCTCATGCATTGAAAAATACAAAAAAATCAAATTTGAATATTGATATATATGATGTTTTTAAACAAGTAAAATTTAATATTCCTTTATTAGATTCAATAAAACAGGTACCATCATATGCCAAATTTTTGAAAGACTTGTGCACTATGAAAGAAAATTGAATGTGAAAAAGAAATCATTTTTAGCCGAACAAGTAAGTGCAATCATTCAAAATAATAATACTTCGAAATACAAAGACCCCGGTTGTCCTACTATTTCATGTATTATTGGAGAACGAAAGATGAAGAAAGCCTTGCTTGTTCTTTGAGCTAGTGTGAATTTACTTCCATATTCAGTTTATCAAGAACTCAATCTAGGCGAGTTAAAATCTACTTCGGTAACACTTTTACTTGCCGATAGATCTGTTAAAGTGCCAAGAGGTATGGTAGAAGACGTATTGGTCCAAGTTGATAACTTTGTATATCATGTCGATTTCATAGTTTTAGATACACAACCTATCGAAGCTTGTAATGCAATTCCTGTAATTCTGGGTCGTCCATTTTTAACAACTTCTAATGCTCTTATAAATTGCAGGAATGGAATAATGAAGTTGTCATTTGGTAACATGACCTTGGAGCTCAATGTTTTTAATCTTTGTAAGTAACCACATGACAAAGGAGATGAAAGTGAAGATGAAAATCTTATTGAAACTCTTGTGGAAGAAAACATTCAAGAAGGGAGTACTCGTGATCAATTAGATATTTGTTCAGTTGAAACTGTTAAAGAAAATATTGAAATTGATCTTGATGATTTTATCATGTATCACTCGTTACCAGGATCAGAGAAAGAATTTGATGCAAAATATGAGAACAAAGACGAACCACCCATATTGGAGTTAAAAGCCTTGCCAGAAGAATTGAAGTATGCATTTCTTGGAGAAGATGAAACATATCCGGTGGTAATTTCTTCCAAACTAGAAAGTGATCAAGAAGGTAAATTAGCTGATATGCTTAAAAGACATAAAAATGCAATTGGTTGGACACTAAAAGATCTCAAGGGCATTAATCCACTAATTTGCACACACAAAATTCATTTAGAAGAAAATGCTAAAACATCTCAACAACCACAAAGGAGATTAAATCCACACATGAAAGATGTTGTGAAAACTGAAGTTCTCAAACTACTTGATGTTGGGATTATCTACCCTATTTCTGATAGTAAGTGGGTAAGCCCAACACAAGTAGTTCCAAAAAAATCTGGCATCACAGTGATAAAAAATGAAAAAGGTGAATTGTTAACAAGTCGAGTCCCATCTAGTTGGCGGATGTGTATTGATTATAGAAAATTAAATGACGCCACTAGAAAAGATCATTTTTCATTACCATTTTTGGATCAAATTTTAGAAAGAGTAGCAGGTCATCCATACTACTATTTTCTTGATAGATATTCAGGTTATTATCAAATTTCCATTGCACTCGAAGATAAAGATAAAACTACATTCACATGTCCTTTCGGAACATTTGCATTTAGAAGAATGCCATTTGGATTATCCAATGCCCCAGCAACATTTCAAAGATGTATGCTAAGCATTTTTTGCGACATGGTTGAAAATTGTTTGAAATTTTCATGGATGATTTAACTGTCTTTGGGAATACATTTGATAATTGTCTTGAAAATTTGGAAAAAGGTTTAAAAAGATGCGAGGAAAAAGTTCTTATTTTAAATTGGGAAAAATGTCATTACATGATTACTTCTGGAATTGTTTTGGGACATGTCGTGTCATCTCATGGAATTGAAGTTGATAAAGTAAAAGTTGATATCATTGCCAATTTACCCTCTCCAAAAACCATTAAAGAAATTCGTTCATTTTTGGGGCATGCTGGATTTTATAGGAGGTTTATAAAGGACTTTAGTTTAATCTCTAAACCCATCTGTAACCTCTTAACAAAAGACACTGCATTTGAGTGGACTCAAGAATGTCAAAATGCTTTTGATAAAATTATTCGACATTTAACATCAGCTCCTATCATGCAACCTCCTGATTGGTCTTTACCATTTGAAATCATGTGCGATGCGAGTGATTATGCAGTCGGTGCAGTACTGGGTCAAAGAAGAAATGGTAAGCCTTATGTGATATATTATGCAAGTAGAACTTTAAACAATGCTCAAATGAATTACTCCACAACTGAAAAAGAACTACTTGCTGTAATATTTGCATTAGATAAATTTCTTTCTTATTTGATTGGATCAACGACTATTGTTTTTACTGATCATTCTGCTATTAGATATTTGTTGACCAAATAGGATGCAAAGCCACGACTGATACGATGGATTTTGTTACTCCAAGAATTTGACATTGTGATCAAAGATAAAAAAGGAACCGAGAATGTCGTAGCCGATCATTTATCGAGACTAGTAACATGATCATCTTGTGAAATGACACCAATTAACGATAATTTTCCTGATGAACATCTATTTTCAGTTACTACTACACCTTGGTTTGCTAACATAGTAAATTTTCTTGTGACAGGAAAAATGCCACCGCAATGGAGTTCCCAAGATAAAAGAAAATTTTTGAATGAGGTAAAAAACTTTTATTGGGATGATCCGTATCTGTTCAAGTATTGTCCAGATCAAATTTTTCGACGTTGCATACCCGACAATGAGGTAAGTAGTGTCATTAAATTTTGTAATTCAGAAGCATGCGGAGGACATTTTTCTTCAAAGAAAACGGCTGCAAAAATCTTGCAGTGTGGATTTTATTGGCCCACTTTGTTTAAAGACACCCACGAAATCTGCAAGATCTGTGAAAATTGTCAAAAATTGGGTGCGATTTCAAAAAGAAACATGATGCCTTTAAATCCTATCATTGAAATTGAAATCTTTGACTGTTGGGGAATTGATTTTATGGGACCTTTTCCATCGTCGTTTGGATACTTGTATATTTTAGTTGCAGTTGATTATGTTTCCAAATGGATAGAGGTAATTCCATGTCGAAAAAATGATCATAAAATCGTCATTAAATTTTTAAAAGAAAATATTTTTAGTAGATTTGGAATTCCTCGAGCCATGATAAGTGATGGGGGAACTCACTTTGTTAATAAACCATTTGCTTCATTAATGAAAAAATATGGTATTACTCTTAAAGTAACTACTCCTTATCATCCTCAAACAAATGGACAAGTTGAATTAGCTAATAGGGAGATAAAGCAAATTTTGGAAAAAACTGTTAACTCAAATAGAAAAGATTTGTCTCTGCGACTTAATGATGCACTTTGGGCATATCGAACAACTTTTAAAACATCATTGAATATGTCTCCCTATAGGTTGGTTTATGGAAAACATTGTCATTTGCCTGTGGAATTGGAACATAAAGCTTATTGGACGATCAAAACTTTAAATTCAAGCATTGATGATGCCAACAAATTGCGTAAATTGCAACTTAATGAACTTGATGAACTCAGAAATGACGCGTATGAGAATTTCAAGGATTTATAAAGCAAAAATCAAATCATTTCATGATAAAACAGTTCTTAGAAAATCTTTTGAGATTGGTAAAAAAGTTTTGCTTTATAATTCTCGCTTCACATATTCCCAGGAAAATTACGATCAAGATGGACAGGCCCATATGTTGTAAAGCATGTGTATACTTATGGAGCTGTGGATATTGAAAATCCTAAAAATGGTGATATTTTTAAAGTAAATGGACAAAGGCTTAAACCATTTTTAGAAAATGAAATCTTTCAAAAAGAGTTTATTTCCCTTTCTGATCCTTGATTTTTTTTTTGTGTTGCATTTTAGTTTGTTTGTTTTTATTTCAGGTTTTCTTAATATTTTTATTTTCCCGCTTAAATGGTGGATAACGGTACTCCGTGACTCTCATAGTCGGTTAAATCAGTTTCCCACAATTGCTGATACAAAAATAAAAAAAATTATTTCTTTTCTTTTCAAAATGGATGAAATTCTCTCAAAAATTTGTAAATATTTTCCCTCTGTTTCTGAAAATGTTCTAAGAAAAATTTATGCAGGAAGGTGTGAAAGATTGAGATTGCTAATGCAAAAAAGAATTCCAGAAGATATTTGTCTTGTAATAGAAGTTAAGGTCCGATTTGGAGGAGAAGTTCCACAATCATTGCTCATTCGGTATTTGCCTGGATTAGGAAAAAGCACTTATGCAAAAAAACGAAGGGCCAAAAGTTTAGGAGTTTGTCATAAGTGTGCAAGATGGACTTGTGACAAACGATGCAGATCTTTGGGATGTGTTTCCAATAACAGAGAAGATAAAATTGGTTTCATTAAGAGTGAGCTGAGTAAGGAGTCTTTAGATAACATCTTATTGACTCTTGAGACGCATTCTAGTGGACATGTGCATATTGAACTTCTCCGTTTATGGAAACAATTCCAAGATGAGCGTCATAGTCTTGGGAATCCGACTAAAAAATACCCTGTTTGCCAATTTATAAGAAAATTGGATGGGAAGCATATCCTCGACTCATAGATGGCGTTGAAGCCGTTTCTGGACGTAAAACCAGAGGAAAATTGTGAGCCACAATCACACTACTGTTTATATGCATGTGTGTCATTATTGTTTTTACTATTTATTCTGTTTACAGCTGTGACCCATAGTTTTGTCATTATAACATATTACCCCTATAAAATCTCTCATCTTTTTTTCTATTTTCACAGAAGAAAAAGAAAGTAAAAACATGGCTGGATCCTCTGCACAAACATTGAAAATATTTGTGTATTTTGTGGGTCGAGTCCTGGAAAAAATGAAGTGTTTGTAGAAGCAGCGAATAATCTTGGAAAGATATTGGCTGAGAGAAAAATTCACTTGGTATATGGGGGAGGTAATATTGGGTTAATGGGATCTGTTTCAACATCTGCTCATCTTGGAGGTAGTCAGCTTTTGGGTATTATTCAACTAGCTTTAGCTGAAGGAAATATTACAGGTGTTACGATTGGGGAGGAATTAAAAGTTTCTTCTATGTATGAAAGAATCACTCAAATGATTGAAAATTCTGATGCTTTTATCGCACTACCAGGTAGGTTTTGGTACATTAGAAGAAATTTTTCACACTGTTTCTTGGGCACAACTTAATATCCATAATAAACATGTGGGCTTGTTGAATATCAATAATTATTTTGACAGTTTGTTGACATTTCTTGATAAAGCTATGGAACAGAATTTCATTTCAGAAAATTCACGACGGATGCTCATCTGTGCTTCGACTGCCGACCAATTAATTGATGATTTGGAAGCTTTTGTTCATAAGCTTGATCCGATTATAACAAAGATCAATTGGTCGCAATCAAGCAGTAAGAAAAGGAAGTTGGATCATTGATTCAAAAGTCGTGGATTGGTTTGCGTTTGTTTCAGTTTGTTATCTTCAATAAAATTCCAGGTGATATCTCTTTCCAGGTGATATCTCTTTCATTATGTACTCTTTATTAATAGTTATTTTGACATTAGGGACAATGTCATATTCTGATTGGGGGGAGAACAAATTTATAAAAAAAAAATAATGTATATTATTTTAAAATAAAATTATGTTTATTGTTTGTATCTTAGTAATTTTTGCAAAAATGTCATACATTACATGTTTGAAAGATTTAAATTAGAACATGCATTAATCTATTTAAGAATGTTTAAATTTTTATTTGAAAAAAAAGTCAATTTTAATATTCTGATCAATATAAAAATATGATTTATGAAATCTTTTTGAGTGATTAACCATTGTGATAAAATCAGGTATTAAAGTATATGGCCCAAGATATATCTTTTAAGAGTGCCTATAATTTTAAACTCACACATATTTTGTGAGTGAGTGGAGAGAACTGAGAAAACAGCTTTCGAGCCTTTATTGATCATGAGAGAGACTATCTATTGTTTAGATCTTGAGTTCTTATTTTGAAGAAAAAAAATGATATTTCCTGAAAAAAAAGGAGAAAAATACAAACAAAAGATATTGAAGATCTATATAATTTTTAAGTTATATGCTACGACCCATATATCTCTCATAAAAAAAAAAACAAAAAACAAAAAAGAGAGAGAAATTTATTGTACAAATTAAATAAATATGTGGTCAAGAAGCATAAACTTAGTCTGATTCCATGATGTTATGCAAAAAAAAAATATCAGGAAAAAATATATAATAAGAACAACTAGATTTTGAATCAATGGATTTTCTATCTTTTGATTAGTTTGGCTCGTTTGTCTGTCTGCATTCTGTAAACCATTTTTCTGAGCATTTATCTATATTCCAACTCCATGAGAGAAATCGTTGCCATAAATTGAAACATTTATTAACCTGTGAGGATATGGAGTTGAGACTCTTACTAGGAATTTCTGAAGGCCGTGTACATTTAACTACCTGAAATAAGCTTTGAATTGATCATCTCAAATTATTTCATAAATTATAATTATGATGATCTTAATATAACTTTGACAGTTTTCAAATTTAATTTAAACACTTAGATAGTTTTGATTACATTTCTATTTAAATTAATCAATATATTTTGTATTGCTATTAACGCTTAAATTGCTAGAGACTAGCAATAAGCTGGTTGGGAGGTGTGATAAACATAAAAATTGTACATTAATTAAATGTTTTATAATATAAATATATAGTTTTTGTTTTATTAAATGTTTAAATATTATATGTTTTATAATAAATTGTATAAAATATAAGTTGTTGTGTAATTACAAGTTTTTACTATTTTTTTTACAGGTTCGATAAAACAAGAATAAACTTGGCATTGCAAATGAGATTAAGATGATTCTTGGACCTGTAGAAAGTTGATGTTAATATCTACAATATTGGTGGCAAGCATGAGATAAAAATCCTCTCACAATTGGGATCAAATTAAGCAACAAATAAAGTTACCAAAGGAGTGGCAGTTTTACCATGCTCTAGTATTTTGACCATATCTCTCAAATTACTTGGTCAAATGGTTTGAAAAAAATACCACAACTAGACAACTCAATTATCCACATGTTTCTTTTTATGTGAAGAAGCAAATTCGGAGAAGAAGATTTTCAAAAGTGATGTGTAATATAATATAATATCTTGGAACACTAATGAAGACTTTTGTGTAAAAAAATAATATTTTATTTGTGGTTGTCTCCCCAAATTTGGCTATAAATAGGGGTGAATTGTAATGTATTGGGATATCCCTCATTCTATGAACAAAACTTTGAGTTCATAATATTTCTCTCTATATTTTTTCTTTATTTCTTCATTTAAATATAATTAGCATGTTAATTTCATATTCAAAGTTTTACACTTTGAATAATGAATAGCTAACTTCCTAAAGTTGAGATGAAAATGTGAAAATCTTGGCATGATAATAAGGTTACTAAAAGGTAAGAATCTATGTTTTATATTATTTAATCATTATTTATTGTTTATGTTATATTTATTTCTTTAAGCATTTTTATACCCTACTTATAAGTGAGAGTTTTGATTTATTGTTGCTATATGTTACACTAAATTCTTGGAGCCATTTAAATGTTAGTTTGATATTACCAACCATTTAAAGTGGATGCCTTGATTTATTATATATAAATATATTATAATATTAAATTCTTGGAACCATTTAAATGTTAGTTTGGTTTTACCAACCATTTAAATTGGATTCCTTGATTTATTATATATGAATATATCATAGTATTAATTTATTGGTACCATTTAAATGTTTGTTTAATTTGACCAACCTATTTAAAGTGGGAACCTTGATTTAGTGTTTACAAATATATATAGCACAATAAATACTTGACAACATTTTTAAGTTTTGGTATATATTATATACTTATAAGATAATAATATATAACATAATATAAATATGATTATTTAATATATTGGAACCATTTTATTAAGTGGATTTCAATAATGTTCGTTAATGTTAACTTTATTAAAATACCAAGAGTGGATCCTTTAATCTCAACCACTTAAATTAAAATTTGAACAATTAAAAATTACCAATTAAAGATTCAAACAACTAAAAGAAAAAATAAATAAAAAGACATTGTAGTGGACTTGTAATTACCTTAGCTTCCTCGTGGATACGATATTCGAACTCATCGAATTATACTACTTGTGGACAACCTGCTCTTGGGAGTGCAACAATCAAAGTCGCAACACAAAACTTATACTTTACTTTCGATGTTTATATCAGATTGAACATCATATATTGTGCACTCATGTACTTAAAAAAATAAAACAAAATTTAGACCCAGATTAATTAATTGATCCTAATGATGATTAAGAAAATGAATTAGGTTCGGGTCCCCACAATTATATTCCACTAATAATTGATTTTACCCTTTAAAAACTCAAATTTGATAATAATTAAATGAAAGAATATTGATACATATAATGAATGTGAAACGTCTGCTATTCGTTTTTCTTTAAAATGTACTATTTTTTTTTCCTCCTAATCTCCATAATTCAAAATATGCATATATATACTTTAAAATACCTTGACATCATTTCAAAATAAAACAACCAACTACAATTTGAAATTCCAAAGAAAAATAGTTCAAATCGTAACATCGTCAAACGTTTTACCAAACCTAAAAACATTATTTGAAAAGTAAAGCCTATGCTATAACCTCTCAAAAACTCTCATAAAAAGTCATAAAATATCTTTAACATAACTTAAAATCATAAATCATAACTAGTGCAGAAAACTAGCGTCGGTCCTTGGGTTATGTGCACCTTCAGTCTAGCAAAGTCAACCCTCAAGACCTCCATTAACATTATTATCATAATCACCTGCATCAATCACACCTAGTGAGTC
Organism: Primulina tabacum; assembly: GCF_025594145.1. NCBI lineage: Eukaryota > Viridiplantae > Streptophyta > Magnoliopsida > Lamiales > Gesneriaceae > Primulina > Primulina tabacum. Next base: position 15,848,987 of record NC_134555.1, on the reverse strand, counting down.
TAAAGACTCAACACATCATAATTTTGATAACAAGTAATACATATATAGATCACATACAACAGAAAAAATATTTCTACTTAAAATATCGTTTTTGTGAAGATGCATAACTTTAAACATGAACATTTTCGTAAACATTTTCATATCATCACAAACATATTCATATGAACATGATAACTTAAACATCAACATTTTCCTTTTTAACCTTTCATATCATATATCCTTTCATCATGAGCATTTACATTTTTCTTTTTATTTAATTCAGATAATTAATTGTGACTTTCCTTTTCCTCATAAAATCGATGGATCCATCTACATGTAACCATAATACTGAGCGCCGGAGACATCAGCGACACTCTCACCCGTCAACTAGGCCTTGGCCTATCCTCATCGAATAGAAATACAATCGTCGGCCTCCCTCTGGAACTTTCTCCCATAGACGGGCTCCCTCTGGGGCCTTCTCCCACGAATGGGCTCTCTCTGGGCCTTCTCCCGTAAATTGGCTCCCTCTGGGGCTTTTTCCTTCCAGACATCCCCATTCATATCCTCTTATCCTCAATAGTCACAATTACTTCACCTTCTCCAATATTTCACATTTTCATCAGTTTATAAAATCATGCATTTTAATATCATTTTCCTTTTAGAACAAGCATGCATCATATCTTTTAACGTTATCGTTTTATCATAATTCCGTTTTTGACTTTTACTTAATTCCGTCAACCCTAGACTATCTCAAATAATTATTTAAGCTTACATAAATTTTCTCAAGCTTTTATTTAGCTTAAATCGAGGAATTTTAAATTAATCTTTAAACATAACATATTAATGCGTTTTAAATCCCGAATTAAACCAAACCTTAATATAAAATTTTCAAATTAAAAAATTAGACTTTTAATAACTATTTGAGCTTAAATAAAATTTTTCATAATTTTATAAAGCTTAAAAATAGGCTTTTTAATTAATTCATTAATTAATGTTTCGTGCGGCGATTAAATCTCGGTTAAATCCAAAACTCAATATTTTGATCTCAAATTTTAAACATATTATTTTATTTATTTATTCTACCCTTGTGATCTATGAATCACACCCGTGGACCCATGGTTCAAATTTTAGTTCTTTAATTTTCGTTTTTGACCCTTAACTGATCAATCTGAGCCATCTCCTATTTTAGTCGAGCCACGCCCAAGCCACCTCAAGCCAAACCCTAGCTAACCCACCTAGGCACCCTCCTAGCCAACCCCAGCCCATAGAACCAGCCCTGGCCCGACCAAAAACCCCTTTCCCATAAGACCTAATTGCATGCATGTGTGTATGAGTGTCCCCTAGCATATCTAGGACTCCTACCCCAACCAGGACACTTCCAGCCGAGCCACCACCGAGCCCACCTGACCTTAACCATCCCTAGACTACGCCCAGACCCAGCCAAGACTAGCGGAATCCCTAGAACCCAGCAGCAAGCCACCTCAATCCAGAAGCACAACCTGCGCACATGCTGCCTCCATAGTGCCTCCCTCACGTTTTCTGTGTTTGGCTCAAGCTGCGTCAAGCCACCCTGCACCAACTCATGACCAGCCCCTCTAGGAACTCTCCTAGACCATTAGAACCCATAGGACTTGACCTTGGCCCCAAAACCGAAGCCACATCTCAGCACCTGTCATGGCCGAGAAACCCACATGCACTATAACAATTTTTTCTTGCTTAGCCACTTACCCAACGAGCCAGACCTTGAACCAGACCCTCATGCACCCTCCTAGGACCCTAATGAGTCGACCTAGCCCAGCCTGAAGTTCCCTCGGTCGAGCCCCTTAACCCTGCACAAAATGAACATCTGCGCAGCCCCTTGATCACCTCTCGGGTGGGAGTCCTAGCTTGCTAGGACTCCTCCCAGCCTCTGGTGCTCAAGTCCTAGCGTGACTAGGACTCCACCCCTGACTCATAAATGACCCTGGCTAGCCTTGGTCGCAAGACAAACCCATGCCAAGCCACAAAACATAAAAGCCGAGCCCCTAAGATCACAACCAAACAGTTTTGGTTCCAGTTATGTTAGTTCATGATGTGCACTGTTTCAGTTGTTTTCTATGACTCTAAAACTTGTGTAAATCATCCTTGATCATATTCTAATCATGGCAGCCCCATTAACAACATAATAAACATTGTTTTGGATGAAAATACAAGTTTTAAAAATTACATAAGATGTCTATACGAAAATATGACATGATGCACTTGTTTTTCATGCAAAACGTTTTTAAATTAATATTATGGTGTGATAGATGTTTGAAAGAAAGAATCTGGCGTGCTTTTGCGTAATTTACGCATGAATATCCATTGACGATTGAAGAACGACGACGAGGAGTCGACGGTTTCAAAAATTCTAGCAATTCGATGCTTTTCCTTCTATTTTTTATGTGTGTGACGTGACTTTGTGTTGAGAGGAGAGTTTTAATTGAGTTTGGGAAGGGGGCCGTGGGGTTTGAATGCATGGGGTAGGGTTTTAGCATTTTTAATATTAATAAAAATCCTAATCAAACTATAATTGCTAGCTTAGGCCCATTGACCATGTTAATTAGGATAATTTAGCCCATTAGCGTTTAATTAAAATTTTAAAAATTATTTTTTTAATAAAGTTTGTGAATTTATTAGGCGAGTTTCCCAAAACATTCGTATTTTTGTTGAAAATCCAACACCAATAGAAATTACATCCCGACGTATAAAAATCGCCTCGAAACTCTTTATTTTCAAAAATAAGATAAAGCATCAACCATATTTTAAATAATTAAAAACAACTATTTAATAAAAATATTTTCTATTTTTACCCAACGGTCTCTGTTCCTCGATCTCAACTCGAATAACCTTGAAAAATACATTTTAATGCAATAATGTAGAAAATTATATTTTAAACATGTCAATATGCACCACATAATTAATTTATGAAATTAAAACAATTAATTTAAATACACAATGAATTTAATAACTTGTATGCATGTGGTTCGCCTTGAACTTCTAATTTTCGGGATTTTACAGAATGATTACCAATAAATATTATGAATGAATACTAATGAGGATGATATCAAATGAAGTATTGCTTTGTCATTTAATGAATACCAACAAGCATTGTGAATGAATATTAATGATATTGTAAATTAATATAAAGAAGTATTATGTCAAATAAGTATAATTTGAATATAAAAAAGTATTGTAAATTAATATTGATTAGTATTTTATAAATTATTAATCCAAGAATAGATATGCTTAAAGTGCAAACTTCAAGCTCATTTACGAACTATGTTCATAATGCATATCCAAATTAGTCCATGATGAGTAATGAACTATGTTTATCTATTTAAATGACATGAATAAGTATCCTAATGAATTTTTCATTGAAAGATTGCCTATTCGAATATCCAATATTTTAATGCATATTGTGAATATCTCATTTATAAAATCAAATATTTGCAAACTCAAATTAGGTACTTCTCAAGTAAAACTAATTACTTTAAAATTTTCATGCTTATTTGAGATTTTTTCCAAATTTTTTTTTAAATAAGATGAATATGTAATCCAAATGCATCTTCCATTGAAAGACCAATACTTGGTTAACTTACGTTGCATATTCGAATATCCAGTAGTCTATTACATATTATGAGTATCTCGTGTACCAAATCAAGTATTTGCAATATGAAATTAGGTACTTCTCAAGTAAAATTAAGTACTTTTAAATATTCATTCTTTTGTGGGAATTTTTTTTAAATATTAAATTATATGAATATATCATCCAAATGCATCTTCCATAGAAAGACCAACACTTGAAGAACTTACGTTGCATAATCGAATATTCAGTATTCTATTACATATTATGAGTATCTAATGTACCAAATCAAGTATTTGCAAAATGAAATTATGTACTTCTCAAGTAAAACTAAATACTTTAAAATTTTCAAGCTTATTTGGGAATTTGTATTTTTTTAAATAAAAAATATATTAAATGAGATAAATATGTCATCCAAACGAATCTTCTATTGAAAGCCAACACTTGGTAAACTTACATTGCATATTCAAATATCCAGTATTATATTACATATTATGAGTATCTCCTGTACCAAAACAAGTATTTGCAAACTCAAATTAGGTACTTCTCATCCAAATGCATATTCCATGGAAATATCAACACTTGAAGAATTTATGTTGCCTATTTGATTATCCAGTATTTTTATACATATTGTGAATATCTCATTTACGAAATCAAGTATTTTTCAACTCAAATTAGGTACTTCTCAAGTAAAACTAAGTACTTTAAAATTTTCATGCTTATTTGGGAATTGTTTTTTTACAAAAAATATATTTAATGAGATGAATATGTTATCCAAATGTATCATCCATAAAAAGCCAACACTTGCTAAACTTACGTTACATATTCGAATATCCAGTATTCTATTACATATTATGAGTATCTCCTAAATCAAATCAAGTATTTACAAATTCAAATTAGGTACTTCTCATCCAAATGCATATTCTATGAAAATACCAACACTTGGAGAACTTACGTTGCCTATTCGAATATCAAATATTTTAATACATATTGTGAGTATCTCATTTACGAAATCAAGTATTTGCCAACTTAAATTAGTTACTTCTCAAGTAAAACTAAGTGCTTTAAAATTTTCATGGTTATTTGGTAATTTCTTTTTTTTTTTTACAAAAAAATATATTAAATGAGATGAATAAGTCATCCAAATGCATTTTCCATTGAAATATCAATACTTGGTGAATTTACGTTGTTTATTCGAATATCACATATTTTAATACATATTGTGAGTATTTTATTTACGAAATCAAGTGTTTGCAAACTCAAAATAGATATTTCTCAAGTAAAACTAAATACTTTAAAATTTACATGCTTAGTTGGGAATTTGATTTTTTTTACAAAAAATATTAAATGAGATGAATTTGTCATCCAAATACAATTTTCATGAAAAACTCAACAATGACTGAATTTATGGGGATCATTCGAAGATCCAGTATGTTTTTAAACATTTGGAATATTTAAATAGCCAAATCAAATATCTAGAACTTCAAAATAGATACTTTATATGTCAAAGTAAGTACTTAATCTTATTTTATGATGAGTGAGAAACTATATTTTTAAAAAAATAAAATGACATGAATAAGTCATCATAATGCATTTTTAATGAAAAACCAACAATGACTGAATTTATGATGATTGTTGGAAAATATAGTGTTTTTTTATATATTTGAAGTATTCAAATAGAAAATCAAGTATCTGAATCTCATAACAGGTACTAATATTTTGGTAGATGGAAAACACACAATTAATTTGATAGATAAAATTATTTATTTATTTAAATAATAAAAGGGAAAAAATGTAAATTTATCTTTATAGGGAATTAAAACTATATTTGTAGTGTTTTCAGGTATTGATTTGTAAAAGAAATCATCTAGGTATTTAATCTTAAATCAAAGATGTACAAATGTAATTTTTTCAAATTTGCCCTTAAAATATGGGCAACTTATTTAAAAATACCCAATTCCCTTTTCAACTTTTTTTTACTACACATCCCTTCAAAACTTAGTTTTAACTATCCCATTTTTTGAAAATTCAAAGAATACCGTTATTCCTTTAAATTTGGTACGTGACATTGTTATACATATCGAGTCTGTTCCTAAATGCATATAGCCCCAAGACATGCAGCTACGCAAGATTTTCAGCCAATATAGTATACTCAAATGATCGAATTTTTTTAAAATTAATGGTCCATCAAGCTTCTGTATAATAAATTGAACAGTTTACCTCTTTGACCAACGTGCCATCGGGTTATATCCACCGAGTTTTACAGACTACTCCTCACAACCTAACTACGCAGTCGCAACAGATTGTTCCTGACACAATTCCTTCAACAGCACTTAGCACAACCCTATTTCGTTTCCTACCTCAGTGTGTATAGTAAAGTAGTTCAATTTGAAACTAATACATGAGAGGGGCAAAAGCCTTGGTTGTTTTATTCAAGCTATTATTACATAGTAACCTCTTGTAGAGGAGGAGAAACTTGTTTAACTACTAATAGTAGCTGAACTTACATCACACATAAACTTGAAAGAGAAAATATTACAAATATTTTGAAGAAAAACGAAGAGGTTGAGTGATGCCTTCATCTTCCTTCTGCCTTCTTATTTATAGAAGCCCTTTGCAGATTTGAATCCCAGACTTCAATTCTTGGCATAACTTTTCTTTAATGCCTTCCAGCTGTGGTTGGCACTATCTCTTGAGTGGGTCGAGTGAGTGGTTGAGTTGTCACTCCACTTGAGTTGTCTTCTTCCTAGATTATTAATCTAGAAATAGCTCGTTCTTCAGATCTTATCTCGTGGCATAACCAGTTGATATGTGTCTGAATTATATCAGCTGATATCTCATTTCCTACTTCTTTTAGCCTTTTGTGGTAGGCTTTGAAATTCTTCAGCTGTTCTCTGATTTTCTTGATGCGTCTTTTAAAACCTTCAAAAATGTATAATACATTTTCTTTAGGTTTCGACTTTGTGTATTTTATTAGTTCCCAAATTCTTGCTCTTTTTGGTTTGGGCATTGGGCAGATCTGCTCTGACCATCTTCCGACATGAGCCACATTGCAGAATTTCCGACGAGTTTCTTTACTCCCAGGCAGCTTGCTATTCCACAGAAGATTTCTTTTCTTTTCGAATATATCTTCTGCAAAACTTTTGGTTTTTCTTGTCATAGTATTTAACAGAAATGATCCGTTTACCGAATTATGATAAAATTTAAACGGAAACTTGAATTTTTCCATCTCAGTAAGACAGACCCATAGACCCCATGCTCTTCTGGTGGAAATGTCATATTCAGTTATTGAAGCAACACGGGGTGTTTTTTCTGACAGAAGATCTTTGATAAATTTCTGAGTATTTGTATCTGACCTCTTTAGCTTGACAAAATGAAAGGTTTCATGTGAGACTTTTCCTGTTGGTTCTGGGGATGTACTCAAGAAGTGTAACTCCAGAATATCTCCTCTGGACAAATAATCATTATTTGCCCAAGTTTCATGAACAGTTTCCTGGATCCATTTCGGTAATCTTGAAATTTTTGGGAAGCTGGGCGATGTGGTATAAACTGAGGTAAGAGTCCCGAATTCATACCAAGCTTTGACCTCCTTTGAATATTAATTTGGTTTCATCTATACCCTAGGATATTTTTCTGAAACTTCAATCTTGATAGTAGATGGGTTAATGCCTACTCTTATTTTTAATTTTACCCAATTTTGTTGGTAAACCTGAAATGGAGAAATTGCTGCTTCATTAGTATCAACCTTAGATTTCCCCTTGTCAGTATTAGGTATAAGGTTGATATTATACTCTTCAATGCCCGAGGTGAAGGATTGACTTGAGGACTCGAGATAAGGATCTGAAGTCTCAATTTTTGTTTCAGCTGACTCTTCTAGAGATGTACCCGACTTAACACTTGTGCTAGGGTTATTTTAATCCCCTGCTCCAGTTATGGAGTCCTGTACTAAAAAATTCTCTATTTGGGAAACCAATGGCTTCTCAATGCCTTGGAGAATATGCCTTTGCATTACAGACCATAATTGAGTATATGCATGTAAACATCATGTTATTCGATCAAATACAATTCTCTTATCAGCTTGTTGTAACCTTCCCTCAACTTCTTCGTTTAACACCATCTTGTTGAACTCGGTTTGAAGCATTTTAAGGTGTTCCCTCAAATGCCTCTGAATTTTTATGATGACATCAATATCACCAGTGTCCATCTCTTGTTAAAAAATCTATAAGAATATTTTTATGAGATTTAATTATCACAATATAAAAAATATAATTCTGACATAATTCTTGTCATCTTAATAATCTAGCTTTTTCAGGTTTAGATTCTATTATATTCCTTAAGAAAGCTTTCACCTGTGTATTATCAACTTTTAAAGTGAATTTCTTTGCGAGTAAGAATAATGGCCATTTTTCAAAAACTCTTTTTACTGCATATAATTCCTTTTCGTTGATATGCCATCTTATGGCTTCTGCATCCGAGAAAAGACCAATGCAATATCTGCATGGCTGTTCTCCTTCTGGTGTGAGCTTGGTTAATACTGCCGCCCACCAATGATCACTAGAATCTGTATACAATACCAGATCATCTTCATCCTGAGGAATAGCCATTTTCGGAAGATTCTTACAAACCTCCTTTAGTTGACTAAGTCCCTGTGTGTTCTTTTGTCCATATAAATTTGAATTTTTTTCAATAATGAATTGAACACTTTCCTATATTTTGCTAGATTTTTAATAAACATCCTAGCGAAATTAACAAATCCCAAAAAGCTTTGATGTTGTTTCTTTTCTTTTTGTTCGTTTGGAAAATTTTGCACTTTTTCTATTATATGATCTTGCAAACTTATTTCAGACTCATCGATTTCTATTCCTATAAATTCAATCTTTCTTGTGGCAATGACTGCTTTCTTTTCTGATAGAACCAGTCCTTCATTTTTACAAACATCAGAGAAAATCTCTAGATGCTTAATATGTTCTTCCATATTTTTAGATGCGATCAACACATGGTCAATATAGACAAACATATATTTCAAATAATCTTTAAATAGATTATCCATTTTTCACTGAAATATTTTTGGTGAATTAACCAATCCCATTGGTAATACCTCCCAGATATAGTGTCCTTGTGGTGAAGAGAAAGATGTGAATTTATTGCTTTATTTCTGCATTCGAATCTGATAAAAACCAGACTTACAATCAAACTTTGATAATATCTTTGCATTGCGTATGCAACTAATTAGATGTTCTCTGCTATATATGAAATACCCATCAAACTCCATTATCTTATTAATCTCCCGATAATTAATAACCAGTCTGGGTTTGCTCTTTTTTATTTCACCATGATTTCTCACCAGGAATCCTGGGCTGCTGTATGGTGAAATTCCTACTTTGATCAAACGAAGGTCCAAATGTTCCTTGATTATAATTTGCATATCCCTTTGATCAATTATGTTCATTGGGATAGGCTTGCAATGGACAAATTCATACTCTTTGCTTTCCTTAATTTTAAGACAAGCTCTGAGTTGATTTCTTTTCCACCATGCCAAGGGATCTACATTGTAATTTTATTTAATCCTTTTCTTCACATCTTCTAAAGATACCTTAAATTCAAACTCTACCTCATTTTTATGTAGAGCTATCTTGAGACAATCTATTTCTTCTAGTTGAAGCTCTTTACCTGCTCTTAGTTGGAGCATTGTTTATCAAAACCGTCAAGAATCCTTCATTTTTTGGTTCAGAAGTTTTCCTTCACAACCACGCTTTTTGCGAAACTGGATTGGCAATTTTCTGTTAAATGTCTCTCTTAGTCCCTGGACTATGATTTTGTGATCACAAGGTGTTGTAAACACTAATCTTCTAGTCTCATTTTCTTGCGTATAGGACTTAAACATTTGTAGGAAATTGTTTCCTAGAAAAATGTCAGCTCCTGTATCATGAAAATAAATTAGGTGGTTTTTTTTACTTTATACCAAGGTGTTTGTCCAGCACCTGTCAATTACGATTTCAGTCATCTTATTCCCTTTGCATAAGATTAAGATTCTTCTAGAAAAATATCTTCCAGCAATCTTTGGTAATTCTTATTCCAAATTATTTGGAAAAAACTCCTCTTTGTTGTATAGATTCCAGCCCCTGAATCAATATAAGCAGCGAAATATTCTGCCTTGTAATGTTCGTATAACATTCATACTGTAATATATATCGAGAATGGGCTTGAGGTCATTGGATTTTCCACATCCTATCGTCTGCCATAAACTCCATTACATACTCTAGACATTTCCAAGGTTTATATTCCTCGAGAAACTCTAGTCCAAGAATCAATCGATCTGGTTCTTTCCCTGGAATTCCTTTGATATGAACTTCCAATTCTCCGATATTGATCGTTCCTTTGTAAGTTCTTATCATAGGTTGTTCTAAATAGTATATGGTATTACAAGGAAATTGATTCATTTGTTTCGTAATATCAAATACTATTTCTACTTCCTTCCACCCTTCTGGGCATCTAAGCTTTCCTATTGTGGAAAAGCTTTTTGGATCCTGTTGAGTTTCTTGGATATGTTTTTTTCCCCACCTGTAACTTGTAATTCTATTCCCTTGAAAATATAGTCTTCTTGATTCCAATCTAAGACTTTGATTCCTCTGTAGAAGCGGTTTGTCTTGTATTTGGATATATGTTTCCTGTATTAAAAGAAAATCAACTCTTTATGGATAAATTGCCTGAGCAACTTTTCCAAATATTTCAGGTACTTCAATGAACTCATTTCTAATAAACAATTCAGAATGATATATATTAGATAGAGGATATGAAATCTGATAAGTAATAGAATATGGCCTATTACCTTCTTTCATCAGTCTTTTTTCTTTGAAATTATGATGTAATTTCAAGATTCGACTGAAATCTCGATCTGCTAAGTTTTAGGCAATTCTAGGATAAATTACTCCTACAATCTCTCCTGCGCAGAGATTTCCTGAGATAGTTCCTAGTACTGAATCTTGAAGGTTCCCCATTCTTTTATCGCATATAGCAATATCAATTGGTGAATCTATTCCTTCTTTGAAAGTAGCTTTTATCATAATTTGGATTGCTCCAATATAAATCCAGGACATGTTACGTGCTACTCATATCTTGAGTTTTTGTAATTCCTCCTTAATTTCTTCAGAAGGAATTAGCTGCATCTCCATTCAATTTCCTGTAAGTTCCATAGAAATTGCGTCATTTCCCTTCTAGAAACTTTATAGATTAGATGATGTTTTCTGTTTCTTAGGTCAAGACTTCCTAAAAACTTTCCTACCTATCCTGCAGATGATCCTTGATATCTCTGTAGACTAGGATTTTCTCTCATATTTCTTTGAACTATGTTATGGAGATATTGTTGTCTGGCTAAAGAAACCAGATAAATCTTCATGTGTCTCGTGTCGAAACATCTCGTCTTCAGTCAGATTCTGATTCAGTTCCATCAAATTCTTCCTGACTTAAAACTTCTTCTTCTTCATTTATACTTTCTTCTGAGGCGATATCCTCAAACTGGTATACTTGAATAAGATCCTTGTAATAAACTGCTTCTTCAATATCCGGGGTTGGATCGAATCATTTTATTCCTCATTTTTAATTTTCTGGACAATTGGTCAAAATATGACCTCTTGATCCATATGTCCAGCAATTACAATCCTTAAAACTTTCATTAGCTCGATCGATCGAGTATTAGCTCTTCTGAAAGTTTTCTTTGTAGGTGTTCTTTCTGTGCTTCGAGATGTACTCGATACTTGAGATGATATCCTACTTCTTGATGGCCCACTTCTTTGTCCAGATTTGTAAGATCTGGATTTCTGTCGAGACCATACTATTCTTGGTTTCCAAGAACTTCTTCCACTTCTAGCGTAAGGATGAGATCTAAAATTCTTACTTTTATGCCTTTGTGGTTTACTTTCAATGATGGTTGGAAGATTATATTCTTTACGACTAAGGATGAGATCTAAAATTCTTACTTTTATGCCTTTGTGGTTTACTTTCAATGATGGTTGGAAGATTATATTCTTTACGACACAAAGGAGTTCTGTAATTGATACCCCTTAATCATTTGTAATTCTTTTGTAATGTTGTCATATGACACCATTCTGCCAATTTTCCTTTTAGAAAATAGGTTCTTCGTGCCAACGTATCTGGATTGTCTGGGACATATTCCCTTATAAGCATTTCTCTCCAGGGACTTGGCATTTTGGCGAAGAAAAGCTGCATGGCTATATTTTCTTCGATCCTTGAATTCCATCTATATTTAGTGAATAACATAATATATTCATCCACTAAACATATATCATGTAATTCAAGTCTATACAGAGCTTGAGTATATTTGTTCCTCTTCTCTGTATCATGACTGTTAAAATAGTCTACCCCTATAAACTGAGCTTTAAATAGGGTAGCCATTTTTTCAGCTATTTCAATAAGAGATTCTCCAGCTAGAACTGACTCTTTAGTTTCTAATGAACTCATTTCCCAAACAATTTTAACTGATCCCATAAGACTCATTTCTAAAAGTTTAAAGAATCCTTCTTTGTTGAGATCATGTTTTCTTGCAGCAATTCTCATAGCAGATGTCCAGTCATCTATGAGATCTTCTATGTTTTTGAAATCTAGTACATCAATGTTAAGTATAACCCCATAAGGATGTATAGGTTGTAAAACAGTTTTCCCATAGGGTGTTTGGTGCAAGGAATTTGGACTTCTCATTGTCCTTGTTCCCGGTGGGTGTGATTCTCCACCAGTATGGAAATTGGGTTGCGATTATCTCATATTTATATTCTGAGATCTCACATTTTTTCCCGGTGGTTCCTGAGAAGATGACCAGGTTATAGAAGGTTGTTCACCTCCCGTTGTGTTAATCTTCAGATCTACGACCTTGAGATTTCAAATGATTCAAAGAGTTGTTGTAAATCCTCGAGACCAATCCTTTCTAAAGTTGTAATCAGATTAATTTTTTTTCTGAGAGAAATTTAATTAGATTGATCATTTTCTCTTCTTCAGTCAAAGATTTTGGCACTAATTTGGCCTTCCCTTGTTGGTGTAACAAGGGTTCAGTACCAAATGATGGTGATAACCTTCTTTCTGAAGTTCTCTTACTAGAGCTGGGTTGTTGTTCTAGGACTTGAATTCTTGTTCGAATATCCTTTAATATTCCAAGAATTTCTTCTTGGTTTTTAAGGATTTTCTCGAAATTTTGTGGTACATAATACAACATATTGCCATAATTCAGTACAATTTTTTGAATTTCTCTAAGATCTCCAGAGAGTTTAGAGGAATCCGGTACAATTTATAAGAACCTGTTATTTTGAATCATAAGTTTACCTTAGGATTCTGATAAGTTCCTTCTTGATATCTAACCTTGGTTAGATCTTCCTGTTTCAAATATTTCAAAGTTCTGGAATAAATCCTGTAAATAAATAATCTCGAACCTGGGTTCGGATTCATGCAATTTGAAAAAATTATCCTCCTCAATCATTTAACTACTTCATAATAATAAATTCGTATTTTGGTATAATTTTATCTCGGCTCTGATACCATTTTCGGCCCGAAAATCAACTATTTGAACTTTTCACATTTAAGTATAAATAAGGGTATTTTTGTCTTTTTAAACTCTTTTTAGGTAGTGGAACCAAAGTTTTTAGCGTGGGTATTAAATTTAAAGTTTAGTTTGGTTTGAGTATTTTTTCACAATTTACCCTTAAAATATAGCCTATTAAGTCTTGATAAAATGTGATATTGGTTTATGTAATATGGAAATATTCATGATAAATAATTTTTAAAAACCTTGCACACAAAGTAAAATAAGATTGATGCATAATATTCTCAAAATATATGTATTGATTCGAGAACCATGATTGGCATGCAATAAAAACATTTCATTAACTTAATTAACCCAATTTAATTAACTAAATGAATGATTAGTATTAAAATAAATAATTTTTATCCTTATTAAAGAGCATGCATTCGGTTGGAATAAAAGGAATGAGAAGAGGACCGAAGCTTTGAGAAGAAAAGAAAAGAAAAGAAAAATTCGATCGGCTATTCTTGCTCTCAAAAGCGTTTAAACCAATTTGTTTTCTTGATCTCAAATACAAAAAATTTACTATAGTTTCTAATGCAAGTTAAAAGAGGAACAAATATTTCAGTCGTGGACCTGATTCGGAGATAGAAGAAAGTTCGTAGGGAAATTCGATAAGAGCTATGTCCGCTAATACCAGAATAGTTGGAGTCGAGTGAATTAATTCACTAAAGCTATAACTTCTAACATCTTATGAATATTTATGTTTAATTAAAACCATACGAGTGTCTAAATATTTTGATAGTCAAAATAAAGAAAAAATTAAACTTCCGCTGCGATTTAGACACGAGAAAAAACGAGATCCCAACAGATGACACTAACAATATAATTTGCAAAATCAATGTACCAAGGCAGTGCAAAAACTTGAAACAAATTCTCATCGACAAATTTCTCATTATTCTAATCTACATCTGTATCTATATCATGCTCATAGGTTAATTTTTCTATCCTAGATAAATTATCAGCCACTACATATTCTATACCCTTTTTATATCTAATATCCATTTTATATACTTTCAACAACAAAATCCATCTAATCAAACGAGGTTTAGCATTTTTCTTTGCCAAAGGTATTTAAGTGCAAAATGATAAGTGTAAACAATAACTTTAGCCAAAAAAGGTAAGAATCAAATTTATCAAATGAAAACAATTGTAGCTAGAAACTCTTTCTCAGTGGTAGCATAATTCTATTGCGCCTCATTCAAAGTACGACTAGCATAGTAAATGATGTGAAGTTCTTTATTCTTCCTTTGGCCAAGAATCGTACCTATCACTATGTCACTAGCATATCACATGATTTCGAATGGAAGCTCAAAGTCTGTTGCTACCAAAATGTTACTGTGATCAGCTTCTTTTTTATCGTTTCGAATGTGTGCGCACAACGAGAAATAAAATTGGATGGTGCATCTTTAGCTAAAAAACTAAATAGGGGCTTAATTATAAAACTTAGAAAAATCTTTAGAAATGATTCTACGATGAAAACCAGTATGTCCTTTAAAAACTCCAAACTCCCTTCACTGATACTTGTGGATGTAATTATTTTATCACATGAATTTTTGCTTGGTCAGCTTCAATATATTTTTGGGATATTTTATGTCCCAAGACTATATCTTCCTGAACCATAACGTGACATTTTTCTCAATTAAGAACCAAATTAGTCTCCTTAGACCTTGTCAAAACAAGATCCATATTATTCTAACACACATAAAAAGGTGCACCAAATACCGAGAAATCATCCATCAAAATTTCTAAAACATCCTCTATCATATCATGAAAAATAGACATAATGAATCGTTGAAAAGTTACATGTGCATTACATAAACTGAAAAGAATTCTCCTAATGAAAATGTGCTATAAGGACAAGTTAATGTGATATTCTCTTGGTCCTTAGGTACAATTTCTATCTGATTATACCCATAATAAACATCCAAAAAACAATAAAAATCATATCTTGCATGCTTTTCTACTATTTGATCAATAGAGGGAAGATGAAAGTGGTCCTTACGTGTAGCATCAATCAATCTCCTATAATCTATACACAATCTCCATCTAGTGATTGTCCTAGTACGAATCAGTTGGTTAGTTACATTAGGAACAATAGACATACCTTTCTTCTTTGGCACACATCAGACTGGACTTGCCCACAAACTATAAGAGAGGATAGATAATACTTGCGTCCAATATCTTGATGACTTAAGCTTTTATCATTTCTTGCATCTTTGGATTGAGGAGTATTTGTTCTTGAACCAAGAGATTTTATTTTTCCTTTACCAAAATTTTATGCATGCAAATCAAAGCATTAATCCCTTGATGTCTACTATCTGTTAGAGCAGATGCCCTGTAAGCCAACTGTTGGCTAGGGATTTTATTGACTCAGTTGTAATAAACAATCTTTATTTTAATATAATTCATTATTTCATGGTTTGTTATTTCTTTATCTGTATACTCATGTGAACAACATAGATAAATACCTTGATTATACTTTAATACAAATGAATCGTAATACAATGTTGAAACTCATTTGTAAACACTGTATGATCTAAATTCGTTCCTAGTCGATTCATCCGCCTAAAACATGGATAAAGATCGCTTGAGTTTGAGACTAGCATATGTGATGTTGTGTACCGCGTTTCTTGGTAAGGGCATAGAGATGTCCAAACATGCAGATGGGTAGTCATATGATGATTATGTCGAACAACCAGCCCTCGGAATTTCCAAGTGGTTATCATTCATCGAGAGGATAAGTATGTGGTTATGATTGTACACCATTAGTCCTTACGACTCGGGACAACATTGAGGCTCTATATGCTAGGGCTGTGCTTTGACTTTTTTACCGACTCCAGGAGAGTCATCAGGTGGCGAGATTGGGTACAATTGCGACACATGTAGGAGCCAATGCATTGTAGTTGGGAATCCACCGCTCACCTACGGGTATGGATATCCTATGTGATATGATGAAATAATAGTGCATTGAATCTCTGGCCAGAGTATGAAATGTACGTTCGAGAAGGAGTTCTCGAATGGTACATGCGATGCCATTCGATCGAAATATATGAGATGAAGGGACCGTACTGTACGTTAATAATAATCGACTTGTTCTTGTAGGCACTATTAATGATACCTAGGTAATCATAGGGCGATGCTAATAGACGCTCTTACCATGATTCAATGGGTTTAATTAGAAATATGATTTCTGACATTCTAATGATCAATTGTTGATACATAGAATGTGACAAATTAGGGTAAGCCGAAATAAAGGATTATGTCCTGTATCACAATGAGTTGTGAACCCACGGCTAGCTGTATCCCTGAACCATTGAGGGTCACACAAGCACTGGATCATTTGTTCCCGTAGAGAGAAAATAAATTCAAGGAGTTGAATTTATATTATGTTATAGTAAATTCAAGGATTTGAAATTATGACAATTAAATTTTGAGAAAAAATATTCATGGAGTTGAATTTATGAGATAGTAAATTCAAGAAGTTGAATTTATGAAATTTGGAGATAATAAATTCAAGGAGTTAAGTTTATAAAATTTGAGGATTTAATTTATTAAACTCAAAAGTTGAGTTTATTAAATATTAAATTTAATATAGTAGAAAATATGTTTAATGGGCTTGTAGGAGTACAAGTCAAATATACTAAATAATTAAAGTTCTTAATAGACTTTGATTAATTAATTAAATTAGTTGGACTAGTCCAATTAATTAATCAAATCCGTTAATGTTAATTATGATTATTAGGTCATGGCTTGATTAAAAATAGTGGAAAAAGCCATAACCCTAGCCACCAAGCAAGCCTCCACTCCCCTCCATATTTTCGAAAAATCCCTTTCCCAAAGCCTCAAAATTTTCCGCCATTCACTTTGCAAAAGGAGATTGTGCCGCCTCTCGAATTTTGATCTTCTATGTTGAAACTTCTTTCAAATACTCTATTGCTATTTGGAAGAGGAACAAACTATCTAGTCGTGGACTTGATAGGATGATTAAATAAATGAGATTTGAAGAAGGTTTGTAGGGAATTCATCAAGAGTTATTTATCTCCGCTAACCCCGGAATAGTTGGAGCCGTGTGAATCTTTTACCAAAGGTATAAAAGTTAAACTCCCTATGAATGTATAATCATAAAGACCATACGAGTGCTAAAAAATATCTTGAATGTCAAGATCTAAAAAATTTTAAACTTCCTCTGTTTTGGGCATGAGAAAACCGAGATCCGACGGTGGTATCAGAGCCAGTCTTTTCTAAATCGTATGGTTTTTTGATATTGAAGAATTTGTTTCTAACCACGCAAGAAATTTTTCTCAGAAAATTGTAGCACCATAAAAATTTTTATTTTCATCAGAAAAAAATTTCGGATCTGTTCCGGGCATACCTACACGCGTAGGGCTACGTGCGCAGCGCCCTACGCACAGTTGGGCGCGCCACGCGCACCTGTGCATGCCTTGCGTGCACAGGACTCCTGTCACTGTCCGAAACGTTCGGGCCTCTTCCTGGGAGTGTCTCGGGAACCGTGCTGGATAATGGGCTTGAATTGTTTGGGCCTAAGGTGCGATTTTATGATTTTTCAAAACTATAGGTTTATGAAAATTAGTTCAATTTTTTTTAGAAAAATTAATTTTTGGAAAATTAATAATTTTCTTGTAAAATAAATTATTAGAATATGATTTTAATTATTTATTGTGAAAATGAGTTTTACAAGAAATCAATTATTATTGAATTAATTGAAAATTAAATAAAGGTGTTTATTTAATTTATTAAATTTTTTAATAATTGTGGTGATTAGTAATAAAATTATTAGATACATGATTTATCAATTAATTACATTTTTTTAACTAAATTGATGTTAATATTTGATATTAAATGCATGAAGATGATCGAGAGCCTTGACCAATGTGTTAAGTGTATGTTAGGATATTTAACTGTTTTATTCATTCCGTTAATATTTAATATTATCAAAGCGGGCCTGGTTTATGGCCCGTTCCCATTCCATGAGATGTATCTCTTATGTGCCATGAATATTTAAATGTAAATATTAGAAATAGTGGGAGATCAAGACTGGAAGATGGTGGGCCCGATGCACAAGATGAAGACATGTAAAATATCGGAAGCACTTGTAATAGTTGCATTTGCATCCCTGCATTCACCTGTGTTTTGGGCCTAAATCCATGTCAGGCTCATATGGATCTAATAGTGTTGGCGACCGATCATCCTTATTTATTGTTGAATGTCATATTATGATATATATGTTATATATAGTAGTATGCATGTATGTATATTATTAAATAACATAGTTGCATGAATCTGGCAAACATACAAACTCGTGGCACGCGATTTTAAATTAAAATGATGAGACAATTTTAAAATTAAAATCCCTCATTTTGAATAAGATTCAAAATTTTTATCAAATCGAAAAATTAAAAATTAAAAGAGTTTAATTTTTTCCTTGCCTTCCATCAATCGTAGTTGCATGTTGATCGCTACCCGCAGACAGTGTATGGATCATATTATTGGAGAGGCCTGGATGACGGAAAGTTTTGACTTCCACCGGACATATGATGTGAATTGAGTGGAACTCCCATGACTTCGCTCATATTATTGGGGGAACTCGTGGCGAACGTCCACTACAATTCAATATTGATGGGTCGGTTTGACACATGAAAATAAACGGCGTCATATTATTGGGTCCTTATTAAACGTGAGGCGAAACACGCGGAGGTTGCATAGGGATGCAATTGGAATGGTGAGACATGGTGAGACCATGATCTTCAAGCTAAGAGATAAATGTTGGCTTCTATGTCGAATGAACTTCAGAGAAGATTCGAGGAGGCGGTGAATGCTGCTGACATTCACCTTCATTTGAAAGAATTATATTCGGTACAAACTCGTTCAGAGAGACATGCTACTGTGAAAGAACTCATGACTACACACTTGAGAGACGAGGCTTCGGTCCATGGGCATGGTGTTAGGATGATTGGGCTCATCGAAAAGTTGGTGGGACTTGACGTGGTTGTTCCTAGTGAGCTCTCGACTGATATTCTCTTGATGTCTTTGCCTGCCTCGTTCGATGGATTTGTGGTTAATTTTAATATGAACAAGCTTGAGGCCACCCTTGAAGAGTTGGTCAAAATGCTTACTAATTATGAGGCCACAATGAAAAAGGAAAAGCCTGTTCTTCTAGTGGGTTCTTCGTCTGGTACGAAAAAGGAGCCCCAAATAAAGGCAAGAAGCGTTCTGCCCCTCTGAAGAAGAACAAGCCCAACAAGAAACCAACTCCGGGGCCAACAAAGCCTGACAAGTCAGAACAAGTCTGTTTCCACTACAACAAGCCTGAACATTTTGGAGGCGTAATTGCATGGAGTATCTTGCCCAGAAGCGTTCTGGCCATGATATGTTTTATATTGAAGTTAATATTTCTATTAATTCCTTTTCTTGGGTATTGGATATCGGATGTGGTTTTCATCTATGCAATGATTTGTAGGTGATAGGAAGAAGCAAGAGGCTTAGAGATGGTGAGACATTTCTAAGACTAGGAAATTGAGCGAGGGTTGCTGCCACTGTCATTGGAGACGTTACTTTAATTTTGGACAATGATTTTAAGTTATTTTTGAGAGACTTTTTATATGTTCTCGAATTGGTTAAAAACATTACTTCTATTTCTATGTTTAATAGGGATGATTATTCTTGTGTTTTTGATAAAGGTGTTTGCAATTTATACAAGAATATGAATGTTTGATTGGAACCAGCGAATTAACAAAAGATCTATATAACTTAAAATTAAAATATATTCCGTTAAGCAATATCCAAGCGCATACGAAAAGAACAAAAAACAAAAGAAAAATTAAAGATCCAAATCCCGCACAAATATGACACGCTAGAGTAGGTCATATTTCCCAAAGAAGGATGCACAAGCTAGTGGGAGAAGGCATGTTTCACTTGTCAGACATAAATTCTCTACCTACTTGTGAATCCTATCTAAAAGGAAAAATGACAAAGACTCCATTCAATGTAAACGTGGAACGTTCGCATGGTCTACTGGATTTGATCCACAGGAACATTTGTGGTCCGCTAAGCGTTAGCACAAAATTTGGGCATTCCTACTTCATTACCATTACTGATGACCATTCGAGGTATGGGTACGTTTATTTGATGAAACACAAATCTGAAGCATTTGAAAAGTTCAAAGAATTCAGATATGAAGTAGAAACCAGCTAGAAAGAAGTATTAAGGCACTTCGATCTGATCGAGGTGGAGAATACTTGTGTGCTTAATTTTGGGTTATCTAAAAGAGAATGATATTCTCTCACAGTGGACTCAACCAGCAACACCACAATTGGATGGTATTTCTGAACGTCAAAATAGAACCTTGATGGACATGGTTCGATCCATGATGTGATTCACTGAATTGCCTACATCGTTTTGGAGCTTTGCGCTTGAAACTGTGAAAATGTTGTTGAATAATGTCCATACTAAAGCAGTGGATAAAACATCATATGAGATATGGATGGGAAAAACTCCCAAATATTCTTACATGAGAATAAGAGGATGTCCTGCTTACGTGAAGCAGACAGTGGAAGACAAATTGGATAGTAGATCCACTTTGTGCTACTTTGTAGGATATCCAAAGAATTCTGTTGGATATTATTTCTATCATCCCAATGAAGCAAAAAGTGTTTGTTTCAAGAAATACCACCTTTTTGGAAAATGAATTTCTATTAGATAGAAAATGCAAGTTGATAGAACTTGAAGAAATTCAAGATACTCCCTCAACTATAGAAGTTGAACCCTATCCCCAACAACAAGTAGTTGAAGTACAAGCTCGTAGAAGGTCTGATTGGGTTATTAGACCACCTGCAAGATATACGCTTCTTCATAAACAAAGCCATGATGAGGTTTGTGTTGGATGTGATCCAATGAATTTCAAAGAAGCAATATCTGATATTGATTCAACCAAATGGCTTGAAGCCATGCAGTCTGAAATGGAATCTATGTATTAAAACCAATTTTGGACATTGGTGGATCCACCTGAGGGAATCGTTCCCATAGGATGCAAATGGAACTAAAAAATAAAGCTTGGGGCAGATGGGAAGGTATTGACCTTCAAAGTAAGATTGGTTGCAAAAGGTTATACTCAAAGGCAAGGAATTGACTATGAAGAAAATTTTTCACCAGTTGCTATGTTTAAGTCCATTAGAATACTACTAGCCATAGAAGCATGGTATGAATATGAGATATGACAAATGGATGTAAAGACTTCATTACCATTGGAGACATCAAAGAAGAAATTTATATGTCTCAACCTGAGGGATACATATCAGTAGGAAGTGAGCATAAGGTATGCAAACTTCAGAGATCAATATATGGTCTCAAGCAGGCGTCAAGGAGTTGGAACCTCAGATTTGATAGTACTATGCGTGTACAGGAAAGTTAGTTGGAGTGCAGTAACATTCCTAGTACTTTATGCTGATGACTTCCTACTCATTGGGAATGATGTAGGATTACTGCAATCAATTAAAGTATGGTTAGCAAGTAAATTCTCAATGAAAGACATGAGTGAAGCATCATATGTATTGGGAATACAAATCTATAGAGATAGATCAAAGAGGATGCTGGGACTGACCCAAGCTACTTATATCAATACCATTCTGAAGGGATTCTCTATGGAAGAGTCCAAGAGAGGATACTTACCAATGTGTCATGGTGTTACTCTATCTAAAGTTATGTGTCCCAAAATTGATGAAGAGATAGAGATGATGATACGTATTCCATATGTGTCAGCCATTGGTAGTATCATGTATGGTATGATATCGACACGTCCCGATGTTGCTTATGCTCTGAGTGTTACAAGCAGATATCAGGCGAACCCTGGTCCAATGCATTGGAAGGCCGTGAAAGATATTCTTAAGTACTTGAGAAGGACTAAGAACTTGTTCATTGTCTGTGGGGGTGGAGAATTGAAATTGAAAAGCTACACTGATTCTAGCTTCCAATGTTACGTAGATGATTCGAAATCGGCCTCTGGCTTTGTATTCATGCTTAATGGTGCGGCTGTCTCTTGGAAAAGTTCCAAGCAAGACACCGTTGCAATTCCACCACTGAAGCTGAATACAATGCTGCATCTGCTGCAGCCAAAGAGGCAGTTTGGATGATGAAATTTGTCCAAGAGTTGGGCATTATTACTAATGGAGTTGATCCAGTCCCAATGTACTGCAACAACACTGGTGCCGTTGCGCAAGCAAAGGAACTAAGGTCTCATCAGCGATCCAAACATGTATTGAGGAAATTTCACATCATTCGGGAGATTGTGGGAAGAAGAGATATATCAGTCGAAAGAGTCCCCTCTGTAGATAATGTTGCCTATCCACTTACAAAGCCCTTGCCAGGACCATTGTTTGAGAAGCATCGCGAAGCAATGTGATTAAATTTAATGGGTAGTTGGCTCTAGGACAAGTGAGAGATTGTTAGAGTAGATGTCTTGTAAGCCAAGCTTTAGCAGGGATGGAGACAAGTATGAAGGGGGATCTTTTCATGGAGATCGATCCTCCGTTCAAGGAAAGTCCCGCTACCGTCGAGGACTGGCAAAAGGTCCTCAACAAAGTGGTCCCAGCAGTCGTCGTACTCCGCACCAATGCCTGCCGTGCCTTTGATACCGAGTCCGTCGGTGCCTCTTATGCGACCGGGTTTGTTGTCTACAAGAGCCGTGGTATCATCCTTACCAATCCCCACGTTGTTAAGCCAGATTTGAAAATTCACGATTCTTTAGTCTCTGTCTGTTTGTTGCCCCTGAAAATGGTTTTAAGTTCAGTTTCTGAGATAGTCGTTGTTGCCGTTTTTTGTTGAAGGTCCGGTGGCTGAAGCGATGTTTGTGAACCATGAAGAAGTTCCGGTTTATCTCATTTATTGAGACCCCGTGAGTTGTGATTAATTATTTTAGTTTATGAATGATCTTGTATATTTCTCAAAAATAAAATATAGGTATTGATGAACATTGTAGCTCGGGTTTATCCAACTTATGACTTGGATGTCCTAGGTTCACGATTTTGGCTTCTTCCATTATGACCCTTCTGCTATAAAAATCTTGAGCTATGCAGGAGATTCCTCTTGCACCTGAGGAGATTCCTCTTGAGCTATGAGGAGATTTTTCTTGCACCTGATGACAACCACGAATTTTAGAGGGCTTCTCTGGTATTTAATGAGCTGGGCAATAGGCTGGAAGGAAATTTTATGCGGCATAAATCCATGATATGGATTTTTTTCCGAGGGATGTTATAATCATTTGCAAAAAATGTTAACAGAATGTGTGCTAGATGATCAGTTCTTTTTTTGCATGACTCTTTGAGTTCTTGTCTTGTTGTAGTTGCTAAATTATCTTTGAGGATTACCTTCTTTGTTATCTATATTCAAGGAAGACCAGCATTTGCCATCACATTTGACTTTGAGTTGACCATATGTGCAGGGATGGCTACAATGACTTCAATACATTTTACATCCAAGTAAGCGTTGTGATTTTTGATGATTTTTAATTGCACTATGCTTGATACTCTTTGGGACCATGAAGTTTTCTTAGCGTCTCATTGTGATCCTGAATATTTTCCTGTTTCTCGTTTGATATAATCACGTTTGGAATGATTTGTTATTGTTGCATGGCTTTCTAGAATGATATACTTGATTGTAAGTGTGAAATAACCAGATCTCGATAGAAATTGTAATGAGAACTCGTGAAAGTATCCGCGGCACGCACTTTCATGCGGCGCACATGCGCATGCCGCAGATAATAGTATTAACGACGTGCGCATGTGCACCATGGATAACAGTATCCACGGTGCTCATGTGTACGCCGCAGATATTATTATTAACGGCGTGTGTTATATGCCGTGGATAATAATATTAATAGCGTGCACATGCGCACCATGGATAATAGTACCCACACGACGCGCACCCGCACGGCGCGGATAATCTTGAACTTTTAACTGCTTGCAGTTGTGCAGCGTGCAATGTGCGCCACGGAAAAGGAATTTACACGCTACGAAAAGTCATTTTTGTTGTAGCGATAGTTTGATATTATTTTGGGTATGGACTGGCTTTCCTTGAATGGAGCTATCATATATTTCCGACAGAGATCAGCATCTTGACCGCCCAGCGGTAAGCCATTTATTTTTTAGGCAGCCAGACATAGCAGATGTCACACATCATTACCTACATGTGTGCGAGGAAGCTGATAAGTGCAATTTATTGCACTTTTATATACTTGTATTTAACTTGGAATTTTGTGATTATTGAGCAGGTTTTATGCGATTTGTTGTTGTTTTTGTTGTTGTAGTTCGGAAGCTTTTGATGAGAGTTTGGAGTATTAAAATGTTGAATTAGAAAGTACAAAAAGATGCAAAAATACAGAAGCTACAGCGCACCCGCGCTTATACATACACCGCACCCGCGCTAGAAAGCATATCGCACCCGCGCTCACACACCAGTAGAAGCACGGCACCCGCGATGACTTCTTAACCGCACCCGCGGTCCTTGCACGACAGAATCCGAAAATCTGTATTCTGGTGTGCTACGTATGGAAGTCCAAGATTTTGGTGTGCTGCGGATTGAGGCTTGTCCTGGGACTATAAAATACATCATTTACTTACCATCTAGGGTATTGGGGAGCCAAGGGAAGAGTGGAAGCTGCTGCTAGAAGATTGAAGACTCAAGTTCATCAAGTTTTTGGGAAATATTTTGCACAACTCCGGGGACGGAATCAACACTTCAAACTCTTGTTCTAAGTTCTTCTTTCTTTTATTTTTCATTTGATATGTCTGGTTTTAGAACCTTGTTTTGTTGTTTTGCTTGTGTTATTATGAACTAAATTTTATTTCTAGAGGAAAGAGGGAACAAAACTAGAAAACATGTGTTAGAATCTATGAACTAAGCTATTTAAGTTCTTCACATTGTTCATTTACGTTGTTTTAAGCTTAATGCTTTCAATTTATTGGCCATAATTTGAATGATTTAAATGTTTACAATTTATCACTCAGAAGAGGAAATTATAAACAAGAAATGAGAAAATACATCAATGGTATTTATAGAGTTCGGGAGGGCCTATAATGCTATCGAAGCCCATAGAGAATCTAGTGCTTGATGTGTTATTTATTTGTAGATTGTTGATGGGAACGTTGCAATCCATTTTTAGATAACTAATATCTACTTAAAATTTGGGAGAGGAGAGTAGATAATTATAGGATTCTTGGCTAATGAATAAGAAGGATTTTTATAACATAGCTGCAAGGAATTACACATGGTGGACAGTTGCGTGAAATCGGACCTCTAGATCTTTTATTCCATTGTTATTTGTTACAATTTAGTGTTACATTTAAATCTATTTTCAATTTAGTTATTCTTGCAACCAAATCTTTGAATTGATTTTTCTAAATAAAATCGAGATTATTTTAATCACAACCATTAATATACATTTAGATACATACTCATCGTGGAATCGACACTTGTACTTAAAATTACATTTTACTATAACTTGACGTCGTGCGCTTGCGAGCAATTAAGAAAACACGCAACAAGTTTTTGGCGCCGTTGCCGGGGAGTGTTTATTTTAAGTTTATATTAGTATTTTTACCAATTAGTCTAGATTTTAATTTAGAGCTGCTTTTATTGTACTACATTAAACATTGATTTGTTTCTTTTCTTTGTTTGATAGTGCATGCGAAGATCGCAAAATCTTGACTTGCTTATCTTTAATCCCGAGATCAAAAGAACCACAAGAAGATTAAAAAAGGCAAGAAGAGAAGCGATTCAAGCAATGGCTGACAACAGAGATAACGAAAATCCACCCCCTACAATACCCATCAGAAATCAGTTTAGGCCAGTACGAAATGCTCATTATTCGGACATAGCACGAGGGACTATTAATGCAAACAACTTTGAGCTAAAGCCCCCGCATTGATAAACATGGTTCAACAGAACCAGTTTGGGGGAGCCGTTACTGCATATCCTCATCTACATCTTAGAACATTCCTTGAAATCACTGACACGTTAAAAATAAATGGTGTTTCTGATGATATAATTCGATTGCGCTTGTTCCCCTTTTCGCTTAGGGACCAAGCAAGAGGATGGCTTCAATCGCTTCCTTTGGGGAGTATCACTACATGGCAGGAGTTAGCAACCAAGTTCCTTGCTAAATATTTTTCACCTGCGAAGTCTGCACAGTTGAAGATTGAGATAAGTACTTTTAGGCAGACTGACTTTGAGCAATTGTATGAGGCATGAGAATGGTATAAGGAGTTGTTGAGGAGGTGTCCAAACCATGGTTTTGAAGATTGGATACAGATTGAATTGTTTTACAATGGTTTGAATGGACAAACAAGAGGCACTGTGGATGCAGCAGCTGGTGGCACGATATTTGCCAAATCACCTGATCAAGCATATGATTTGCTTGAACATATGACCATTAACAGTTATCAGTCGCCGTCTGAGAGGTCGGGAGTAAAGAAGCCAGCTGGAATTTATGCCGTATATCTTATTACGTCACTCACCGCACAAGTTTCAGCTTTAACAACTCAAATTGCAGCTATGAATAAAGCTAGTACATCAGAGGTTGAAAATG
The DNA here is from genome assembly GCF_025594145.1 of Primulina tabacum. NCBI lineage: Eukaryota > Viridiplantae > Streptophyta > Magnoliopsida > Lamiales > Gesneriaceae > Primulina > Primulina tabacum. The sequence goes on along the minus strand of NC_134555.1, from coordinate 15,822,218 downwards.
TATCAGTTGTTATTGAAGAACCACATATTCCTGATGAGGCTCATTATATCAACAATAGGAATTTTGGTGGCTACGAAGGATATCGAGGTAACCCTCCCCCTAACACTTATCATCCTGGTTTGAGAAATCATGAGAATTTTTCATATGCTAATAATAAGAATGTGTTGAATCCTCCACCGTGGTTCAATACATCGTAGGGGGAAGGAAAACCTTCACTTGAGGATCTAGTTGGGACATTTGTTGCTGAATCTAGTAAAAGGATCGCTAGAATTGAATCTCGTCTTGACGGCATGGAAACTCACATGGGAAATATGGGTGCCACAATGAAATCATTGGAGACACAGATTGGACAGTTGGCTAATGCATTGAGAGATCAAAATAGAGGTCAATTCCCAAGTGAAGTGAATCCAAAGGAGCTATGCAAAGCTGTAGCTTTGAGAAGTGGAAGAGAACATTGAGGTTAAAAAATCCAAAGAGAATGAGGAAAATGAGAAGAGAGTTGAAGAAGATGACTGTGAAAATGGAAAGGAGAACAAGGTTGAGGAGTCTCGGATTGAAACTGAAGTTGAATGGATTCCTACACTGAAACCGACTCTTCCATACCCATAGAGATTTAGGAAGAAGATTATTAATGATCAATTTGGAAAATTTTTGGAGATTTTCAAGAAGATTCACATCAACATTCCATTTGCTGATGCTTTAGAGCAAATGCCGAACTATGCGAAGTTCATCAAAGATGTGATGTCAAAGAAGAGGAAGTTGCAAGAGTTCGAGACAGTGAAGTTGACCGAAGAGTGCAACGCCATTCTCCAAAAAAAATTACCACAAAAACTAAAAGATCCAGTGAGTTTTACTCTTTCTTGTATTATTGGTGGTACTCATGTTAATAAAGCTTTATGTGATCTTGGAGCGAGTATTAATCTTATGCCATTTTTTATTTATAGGGACTTGGAGCTTGGGGAGGTAAAACCAACCACTATAACTTTGCAACTTGCAGATAGGTCACTCACCTATCCTCGTGGAATTGTTGAAGATGTTTTGATAAAAGTTGACAAGTTTATCTTCCCTGCTGATTTTGTAATACTTGATATGGAGGAAGATCAAGATGCTCCATTGATTTTTTGGGCGACCCTTCTTAGCCACTGGAAAAGCATTGATAGATGTACACAAAAGAGAACTCACCTTGAGAGTTGGTGGGGAAGCTGTGATATTCAACATCTATAAGGCTATTAAAGGTAACGACAAGGTGAGTATTTGTAAAAGTATTGATATAATTGACTCTTGTGTTGCTGAGATTGGTATAGGTCATACAGTAGAAGATCCATTAGAAAGATGCATTTCTAGTACTGTCAGTAGAGTTGATGATGATGATTGGGAATTGAAAGAGCAACTTTTAGCTCTTGAAGAGTTGCCAAATGTGAAGAAAGCCGCACAGGAGAAGTTGGAAGAAGAAAAATGTTCTGAGATAATACATTCATCCCCTGTTTTGAAGGAATTGCCAAACTATCTTTGCTATGCTTTCTTGGGTGAGAAGTCGACATATCCGATAATTATCTCTTCCTCTCTTACTTTAGATGAAAAAGAGAAATTGTTGAGAGTGTTGAGGAAATTTAAAACTGCATTTGGGTGGTCGATTTCTGATATCAAGGGGATTAGTCCCACCATATGCATGCATATGATTTTAATGGAGGAGTCATACGCTCCTTATGTGGATCATCAGAGAAGGCTAAATCCAGCCATGAAGGAGGTAGTGAAAAATGAAGTGTTGAAATTGTTTAATGCTGAAGTTATATATGCTATTTCTGACAGCAGTTGGGTGTCTCCTGTGCAAGTAGTGCCTAAAAAGGGTGGAATGACTGTGGTAAAGAATGAAAATGATGAACTAATATCTACTCGTACTGTGACTGGATGGCCAGTATGTATTGATTATAAGAAGTTGAACAATGCCACACGTAAAGATCAATTTCCATTACATTTTATTGATCAAATGCTTGATAGACTTGCTGGTTATTGTCACTACTATTTTTTAGATGGTTATTCAGGTTATAACCAGATTGCTATAGCACCAGAGGATCAAGATAAGACAACATTCACGTGCCCCTATGGAACGTTTGCTTTTAGTAGGATGCCTTTTGGACTATGAAATGCACCTGCTACTTTTCAGAGGTGTATGATGGCCATATTTGCAGACATGGTGGAAGACATCATGGAAGTCTTCATGGATGATTTCTCGTTATTTGGCTCTTCATTTGATCACTGTTTACATAACCTTTCCCTCGTTTTGTAGAGATATCAAGAAATGAACTTAGTTCTTAATTGGAAGAAGTGTCATTTTATGGTCCAAGAGGGTATTTTTCTTGGACATAAAGTGTCTTATAAGGGATTAGAGGTAGATAGAGCCAAAGTGGTAGCAATTGAAAAGCTTCCTCCACCAAAGAACATCAATGGGATAAGGAGTTTCTTAGGACACGCTGGGTTTTATCGTATATTTATCAAAGATTTTTCTAAGATTACTAAACCTTTGTGTAATTTACTTGAATAAGAATCCACTTTTATTTTTGATGATAATTGTCTGCAGGCATTTGAGAAGATCAAGAAGGCATTGGTGACAATACCAATCATGATAGTACCAAATTGGAAGGAGCCCTTCGAGTTGATGTGCGATGCTAGTGATTATGCAGTAGGTGTGGTGTTGGGCCAAAGGCGTGATAAATTTTTTAGATCAAGCTACTATGCAAGTCGAACCATGGATGCTGCCCAACAAAATTACACAATTACTGAAAAGGAGATGCTTGCAGTAGTGTTTGCATTTGACAAGTTTAGATCCTACTTGGTCGGCACAAAGGTAATTGTTTTCACTGACCATGCAGCCTATTCGATACCTATTTGCCAAGAACGATGCAAAACCACGCTTGATAAGGTGGATTTTATTGCTCCAAGAGTTTGATTTTGAAGTGAAGGATAGGAAGGGGTGTGAAAATCAAGTGGCTGACCACTTGTCACGACTCGAACTTGAAGATAAAATAGATGAAGGAACAATAAAAGAAGCATTCCCTGATGAACAGCTGTTTGAGGTAAATTCTATACTCCCTTGGTTTGCTGATATAGCTAATTTCTTGTCATCGTGGTACTCTCCCTCCAGATTTGAGTTATCACCAAAAGAAGAAATTCTTTCACGATGCAAAGTTTTACCTATGGGATGATCCATACGTCTTCAAGAGATGTGCTGATCAGATGATTAGAAGATGCGTAGCAGAGGAAGAAGCGAAAGTTATTCTTGAACAATGCCACTCTTCACCATATGGCGGCCACTTTGGAGCATCAAGAACAACAACAAAGGTATTACAATCTGGTTTTTATTGGCCTACTTTGTTCAAAGATAGTTATACCTTAGCCAAGTCATGTGACAGATGCCGAAGGGTTGGCAATATTTCTAGACGCAATGAGTTCCCATTGACCAATATTTTGGAAGTTGAACTTTTTGATGTTTGGGGTATTGACTTCATGGGACCATTCTCATCTTCTTTTGGTCAATCTTATATTTTGCATGCTGTGGATTATGTGTCAAAATGGGTGGAAGCAATTGCCACCAACACTAATGATGCTCGAGTGGTTGCTAAGTTTGTTCACAGGAACATCTTCACAAGATTTGGGACAACAAGAGCCATAATTAGTGATGAAGGTACACATTTTTGTAATAAAATCTTTAACTCACTTTTGGCTAAATATTATGTGAAGCATAAGGTGACCTTGGCATACCACCCACAAGAAAATGGAAAAGCGGAAGTATCCAATCGGGAGATTAAGCAAATATTGGAGAAAACGGTGAAGACAAACCGGAAGGATTGGGCACTGAAATTGGATGATGATTTATGGGCGTACAGAACTGCATACAATACACCTATTGGGATGTTACCCTATAGGTTGGTCTTGGTAAGGCCTGTCACTTACCACTGGAATTGGAACAAAGAGCTTTTTGGGCCGTGAAAAAGCTCAACTTTGACATGGACGCATCTGGTGAGCAGCGGCTATTGCAATTGAATGAGATGGAGGAGTTCAGAAATGAGGCTTATGAGAACGCAAAGATCTACAAGGAGAATACCAAGAAGTGGCGCGACAACCATATCTTGCACAAAAATTTCGAGCCCGAACAACAAGTACTGTTGTTCAATTCACGCCTCAAACTATTTCTTGGTAAGCTAAAATCAAGATGGTCGGGGCCCTTTACAATATAATCAGTCCAACCATATGGAGCCATTGAGCTAAAGTGCAACGACGGAAGAACGTTTAAAGTAAATAGACAACGTATCAAGCATTATTATGGGACTGAAGTACGGATCTTGACAACATTCCTTTGGGCGGATCAACTTGATGTTGACTGTTGGTAGTTGGGCTGACGACGTTAAACCAAGAGCTTATTGGGAGGCAACCCAAATATTTGTTTCTTTATTGCATTTCGTTTTCGATTTTGCTTCTACTTTGTATTCTTATTTTTTGTTGTGATTTTTTGGTTTAGTGTGTTCTTGTTTTCTCCCAAATCTTATGCATCCCAATTGTGTTTTTCTGGACTAACAATAGAGGAGAAAACAATTTCAAAGAGTGCACCCGCGCTGGAAATATACCGCGCCAGCGGTCGTTGAAGACAGAAAATAAAAAAATTTCCAGTAGCCATACCGCACACTACAAACTAGACCGCGGGTGCGCTTTCCCGCGGTACTTTATTGAGTGCACCCGCAGTGTTTGCTGAATGAAAACTGAAAAATTCCAGTAGGCAAAGCGCACCCGCGGTCTAGTTTGTAGTGCACCTGCGATATGTTTTCAGAACCAACACCGCACCCGCGGTAGCTGAAGGTCGAAAATTCAAAAATTTCCAAAACCAACACCGCACCCGTGGTAGAATACTCACCGCACCCGCGGTCGATGATTTTAAAAACAGAAAGGGGCAGAAATTAAGCATCAACGAAGAACACATCTCCAAAATTCTCCTTCAATTCGAAATACCTTCTCAGAAAACACATTCCACACTCAAATTTTGTTCATCCAAGCACACATTTCCCACTCCACACCTACATAACTTCACTCATTCCATCCAAAATCCATCTTCATTCCACAAAATCAATACCAAACCTAGGGTTTGAAAGGGGGCTCGAAAATTTTACACCAAGGATTGATTGGAGCTTCGATTTTGTTCTTCTAAGAAACATTTCAACACTCAAGGTGAGCAAATCCATACTAAATTTGCTTTGAAATTTGAAATTATTGGTGCTATTGGCTTTGGAAGAAAATTAAATTTTAGTGGAGTACATCCTTTACATTGTTGATTGGATTGGTGTGTATATTGTTGAGGTGTAGTTATTTTGATTAATAAGTTTGGGGGAGTGAAAGAATCATCAAATTTAGTGAATTGGATTGAAGGGGAAGTTAGTGCTTTGAAAGTGTTTGAAAAAATGCCTCCAAGAAAAAAACAATCAAAGATTGCATCCTCATCTGCGAATTATGATGCACACAAGTGCTGGCACGAGAAGACGGAGGAAAATTATGGTAAAATTCTGAACAAGAGCATTGTGAAAGAGAGGGGATTTGACCTGAGCTTCCCACGAACCGAGATCGGATTAATGCTTACCGCTAGGCATTAGGAGGAGTTTGGCAAGCCACCACAGGTTGCGATCATTTCGTTGGTAGGAGAATTTTATGCTAACCTTAAGGTTAAGCATGATCACTTGAAAGTTTTGGTGAGAGGAAAGATGATAGCTTTTGATGCTCATACCATCAACAGGATGTATGGTATCCCTCCAGTCATGCATGATGAATATGAAAAATATCGGACCGAGGAAGTTGATTATAATAATATTCTTCAGACTATATGCATTGAGGGAGCGGAGTGGCGAATGAGAGAATATGTTCATTTAAGCCTAGCCAAATCTGATCTAAAAAATGTTGCCAAATATTGGTATTCCTTCATTTCGGCTAGGATTAAGCCTACTAACCATACTACCACCGTCATCAAGGAGAGGGACAATCCTGATTTTTTGCATCATAACGGGAAAGACAATTGATTTAGGTCAATTTCATTCAGAGCTCGATGTTAGATTATGCAAAAGGTAACTCTCCTAGTGGACTCCTCCACCCTTCTTGTAACGGCCCATTACAGGCCCACTGGACCGCCCATACGGCCCACTGCCCCGATCGACCCAAGGTTATCCCGATCTTGGGCTCCCTCAAAGGGATCTTTTCCCTCACGGGCTTTCCATAGGCGTCGTACGGGTTACTCAGATCTCCCCCTCCCTACCAAGGGGTTTCTTTCGCTTCCCCAGGACTCGATCCCATGACCTATAGGATAAGTACATTAGCTCAATTGGTACCAGGACTCTTGGTATCAATGTACTTATCCTATAGGTCATGGGATCGAGTCCTGGGGAGGCTAAAGAAACCCCTTGGTAGGGAGGGGAAGATCCTATGAGTAACCCTGTACGACGCCTATAGAAAGCCCGTGAGGGAAAAGGCCCCTTTGAGGGAGTCCAAGATCGGGATAGCCTTGGGTCGATCGGGGCAGTGGGCCGTATGGGCGGTCCACTGGGCCTGTAATGGGTCGTTACAATAAAAGGCGCGCCTTTTATTGTAACGACCCATTACAGGCCCAGTGGACCGCCCATACGGCCCACTGCCCCGATCGTCCCATGACAATTAATTTAAATAAATAACATACGCGGAAGCATTATAATTTAAAGGAAAGAATACTATTTGCACCAAAAACATTTCAAACTTTTAACCATAACCATTAATAAAACCATCTTCATCATATTTTCAAAAATCACCCCACATTTTCTCACAAGATTCAAGTTACCAAATACATGATATTTTAAACTTTCAATGTTAACCAAAATAATGGTTACATAACAAAAGTTCAAAAGTCTTTCCCTTCAACTTACTATATGACTTCTCCCTCCCTCGGACAATCCACTTCAATCCTTTTTATCACCTGCATCACATGACATTAACTGGAATGAGATAAAACTCAGTAAGCAGAAAGCTGTACATAACAAATACATATACATGGCTTGGCTTGAAACATGGCTTGGCTTGAAACATGGCTATGGAAATGGCAATGAAAATCGAACAATACCATCTTCAATGAACAATACAAAATCAAGGCAACATAGATGGTATAACATGGCATGAATTAAAGGAAAGAAAATGATAGTTCTGTGACCTGTGACCTGTGACCTGTGGATAGTATCTCTTTGATATATAAATATATCAAAAATGTGAGAGATACTCATAATCATGTGATTGTCCAATGACATGCATGAATTACTATCATTCCTTGGCTTTAATCATAGGAAACTTTATTGGGACATTTTAGCAAACACTTGGTAAGCAACAATAGAGTACTAGCTCCTTATCAATGAATTCAATGATATTCTTGGCTCAATGAACAAATAACAATACATACATCAATAATCTAACAATGGAAGGAGCTAGACATCAATAAACATGACTTATATACATATATATCATGTGAGCATTAGAAGGAAAAGCTTCTACTTACAACCAATCAACAATATGGTTACTATGATGATCTCAAAGGATTCCTACAACAATAAACACAATAATAACTATGAATCATTAACATTAATCCAAAGAATCCATCAATTCAACTTAACCCTTCACATAACCTTAATATTAAAAATCCTTCCAACTGCAATACTATAATCCTTACCTTGTAGCTTGGAGGAAAAAGTGGAAACCACTAAGAATACAACTAAAATCCTTGACTTGGAGTGGAAGATATAATTTGGAGAGAAAACTTTGAAGGTAAAAGAAGTAAGAACCGATGCAAGGGAATGGGAGGAAGATAGATTATGATAGAAGCCTCTAGAATCAAGTTATAAGCCATCAAAATCCATCAAAAACGTGTTTTCTATGCCATAGACATGGACCCCGTGCCCCCCTCCGTGTATAGGTCCGTGTAAACTCGGGAAATCACTCATTTTGCATGGCCAGACCTGGACCCCGTGTAGAGGTCGTGTGGGGTCCGTGTACCCTCTCAATTGGTACCAGGACTCTTGGTATCAATGTACTTATCCTATAGGTCATGGGATCGAGTCCTGGGGAGGCGAAAGAAACCCCTTGGTAGGGAGGGGGAGATCCTATGAGTAACCCGTACGACGCCTATGGAAAGCCCGTGAGGGAAAAGGCCCCTTTAAAGGAGCCCAAGATCAGGATAGCCTTGGGTTGATCAGGGCAGTGGGCCGTATGGGCGGTCCGCTGGGCCTGTAATGGGTCGTTACACTTCTCTTATCACAGACCTATGCCAGAATGCGGGAGTTAATTGGGCAGCACATGAAGAATTGTTAAAACCAAAAAATTCCATTGTGGTAATTCAACCACATAGGTCACTGACATCTGATCAACATGATGCACGTCAAGCTCAGAGAGAATTCAATAGAAGAGCTGCAGAAAGACGTGTCCATGTTCAGGCCCCACAACAACAAACACAACCGCAACCAAGAAATGTGCGAGATCGATTAACCCCTTTCGAAGAAGAGATGCTGTGGGGACCCGGGCTCTAACTCAATTCTTTTTGGGATTAATTGGATCTTTATTCAATATGTGGGTCAAATTTTCGCTTTTTAACATTAATTCAAATGTACATACTAAGCATAATATCTTTCTTTATTTAATTACAACAAATATAATATACATGTCATGTTTTACTACCAACACATCACTAGGGTTTAATACAAACCATAAACTACAAGTAGTACAAATCTAGTACAACATCACTATTGATCTTCTGCGCCCGTAGTCACCACGCTATCTTGATCTCTCATCTCTGTCGCGACCCTGATCCTGCCCCACCTGTGAGAACAAATCCCAGTATAAAACATGTATACATGCTGATACGAAATCATAAATCATGCATGAAAGCAATAACAATGGCTCCATAGTCTATGAAACCGATCTATCTAAACATGCAACTCCAATCAAATCATGTCTTGACTCGAATCGACTCTACTCTAGGGATCCCAGTGTGAATAAGACGTCACTGTCTGTCACCTACCCTCCCTATCGGGGTAACTGTACGTCTTATTCCTAGACTTCAGTCAAGTCTGTATCGAATGTCTACAATCGAAGTGAATCTGATCCGAAGCGTCGATACCACCGAACATCTAGAAGCTTGGAAAATCTGCCAATGACTCTCCTATCTCAAATGCATGAATATAAATTTATAAATGCATAATCATATCAAAAGATTTGAATAAAATCCATAAACAAATCATAATCATGTCAAAAGACAAGCAACTAATCTAGTATGTGGTTTTGTTGGGAAACTCAAATTGAATCTTATTTGAGTGGTGTCTTCCCCAAACAAAACATGCATTATACCTTTCGTCGCACAATGTCTGTCGATGTCGAAGTCTCGATGACGAATCTGTCACTATCAAATCTGAAATGACAATGTTGAGATGCACAATATCAAATAACAACTCAAACTAATACTAGTACGGTTCAATATCAAATCTTGATACAATTCGACGGTATAATGGCATAGTTTCTTGATACCGATCAATTCAAATCTTAACATATATATCCTCAACTCATAGTCAATACCATACCCATTTCAAACTCTGAAAATCTGCATAATCTCATGCACATGTAAGCTGGAATTCCATACAAATTGCATACGAAATCTAATAACCGATCCGTTTACGATTCTACGACATCTATAATCTCAAGAACATATAATCACAAACATATCTGAATTTCCTCCACATGTTAACTTCAAAACATGCTGAAAAGATATAGAAAGTATACCCTTTTGGAGCCCTTGTCAAGAGGAACAAGAATCTCAACTTGGATTAAAGTTTGGATATGTAATTCTTTCAAAATCACAACCTTAAAGCATAAGGAGTTGAAACTTCTCCCCACTCTCTCACGTTTTCAGCTGATGGAAATGGTGAAAGTGAAGACTCAGCACAATTTTATATATATATATATGCCATGTGTCTTCATGGAGTTCGAAGGTGGATTTCTCGCATGCAGCACCGCGGGTGCGGTCACTCTTCACCGCGGGTGCGCTGTGCCCACGGCATGCCTTTCATTTTCTGAAATTCGACGACCGCGGGTGCGGTACATATAAGACCGCGGGTGCGGTGACATTACCACGGGTGCGGTTACTTTAGCACCGCGGGTGCGGTGTCATTTCTGTAATTAATTCTCAACTCTCTGTCCATAAACCGCGGGTGCACTCTGTCTTGGACCGCTGGTGCGGTGACCCTACTGTAAAATGACCAATTTTCTATCCATGCACCGCGGGTGCAGCATCAGAAGGGGCGCGGGTGCGGTCTCTTCCTTCCAGCAACACTTCATCTTTTCATTTTATCCACATACAATCTAGGGCATTATATTTCTCCCCCTCTTAGATATTAGTTCGTCCTCGAACGTGAAATCAATTAATCAAAGTATGTACGAACAGCAGTAAAGTCAAAAGCTGAATCAATACTCACATCATGAGAATAACTCGGGATATTTCTGTTTCATATCTGCTTCTGTCTCCCAAGTCGCTTCTTCGGTGCCATGACGACTCCACTGGACTTTCACTAGGGGAATAGTCTTCGTTCTGAGCTGTTTCTCTTTCCGATAAAGAATCTGTATCGGTTGTTCAACATAACTCAATGTCTGATCCAGCTCAGCTTCGTCAGGCCGAATGACATGAGAACAATCTGGCATGTATCTACGCAGCATCGATACATGAAAAACGTCATGTATCTCGGATAGAGAAGGAGGAAGAGCTAGTCGATATGCTCGATCGCCAATTTTTTCAAGAATCTCGTATGGGACCGATGTATCTAGGAGACAATTTCCCACGCTTGCCAAATCTGACAATGCCTCTGAAGGGAGAAATTTTCAAGAATACTCTGTCTCCCTGTTCAAATACTAATGATCTACGTCTGATATTGGCATACTTGGCCTGTCTATCCTGTGCCGTCTTCATTCTTTTCTGGATTATCTTCACTTTCTCAGTCATATCACGAATCATATCAGGCCCAAGTTCTGGTACTTCAGATATATCATCCCAATATAAAGGAGATCTGCACTTCTTGCCATACAATGCCTCAAACGGTGCCATCTCTATACTCGTTTGATAGCTGTTGTTGTACGAGAATTCACATAACGGTAGTGAATCTTGCCAACTAGTGCCAAAGTCTAGCGCTACAGCTCTCAACATGTCCTCTAAAGTCTGGATAGTCCGCTCTGACTGTTCGTCTGTCTGGGGATGATAAGCAGTGCTCAGGTGCAATGTCGTACCTAAAGCCTGCTGCAGACTGTGCCAAAAGTGAGAAGTGAATCGTGGATCACGATCTGATACGATAGACTTCGGCACACCATGCAATCTAACTACCTCTCTGACATACAACTCTGCCATCTGATCGTGTTGATATGTAATTTTGTATGGAATAAAACACACTGATTTGGTCAATCTGTCAATAATGACCCAAATCGCATCACAGCCCCGAGATGATCGAGGTAATTTCGTCACGAAATCCATGGAAATGTGATCCAATTTCCATTCAGGAATAGACAAACTCTGAAGTAAACCTCCGGGCTTCTTTCTTTCGGCCTTCACCTGTTGGCAATTTAAGCACTTAGACACATATTCGGCAATATCTGATTTCATTTGTTTCCACCAGAACTGTGTCTTCAAGTCGTTGTACATCTTTCTGCCGCCAGGGTGAATGCTGAACCGACTACAGTGCGCTGCTGACAATATTTGTTGTTTCAACTCTGAAACATCTGGCACTACAATACGGTTATTCACATACAGGACAAAATCACGTACCTGATATTCAGACTGATGTCCTGATCTGACCATCTGAATTGACTGCTGTATATTCTGATATGTTCTTTGAGCTTCTTTGATTTTCATAATCAAATCTGGCTCAACATGAATCGTGGCAAGTCTTAATGGTCTACTATCTGTGTCAAATGCTAAACCAGACAAACAACAATCTTCAATTAAATTTGAAACACCTATCGTCGATAAGGATAGGGCACAAACCTTTCGACTCAAGGCATCTGCTGCTGCATTTGACTTCCCTGGATAGTACTTGATCTCGCAATCAAAATCTTTCAAGTAGATCAAGCCATCTACGCTGCCTCATGTTCAACTCTGATTGAGAAAACAGATACTTCAGGCTTTTATGGTCAGAGTAAATTTCAAATTTCTCACCATAAAGATAGTGACGCCAGATCTTCAAGGCAAATACGATAGCTGCCAATTCAAGATCATGAATGGGATATCGAATCTCGTGTGGCTTCAGCTGTCTAGAGGCATATGCGATCACATGACCTCGCTGCATAAGAACACATCCCAGCCCTCTGTGAGATGCATCACAATATACAATGAAATCACCAGTACCCGAAGGAATCATCAAGACAGGTGCACTGGTCAGCCTCTTCTTCAACTCTAGGAAACTAGATTCACAATCCGCAGACCATACAAACGGCGCATTTTTCTGTGTCAACTGGGTAATCGGCTTCGCAATACTGGAGAAATCTTTGATGAATCGTCTATAGTACCCTGCTAGACCCATGAAACTGCGTATCTCAGGCACCGAAGTCGGTCTAGGCCAACCGATCACAGCTTCCACTTTACTCGGATCCACAGAAATACCATCTCCAGATATGATATGACCCAAGAAGACAACCTGTCTCAGCCAAAACTCACACTTTGACAGTTTAGCATACAATCTTTCATTTCTCAATGTTTGCAACACAATTCTCAAATGATTGGCATGGTCATCCAAATTCTTTGAATACACCAAAATATCATCAATAAAAACAATCACAAACTCATCTAAATATCTCTGAAAGACACGGTTCATTAGTCCCATAAACACCGCTGGTGCATTCGTTAAACCGAAAGGCATGACAATAAATTCGTAATGTCCATACCTGGTTTGGAATGCTGTCTTTGGTATATCAATATCTCGTACTCGTAGCTGGTGATATCCAGATCTCAGATCGATCTTGGAATAGATAGATGATCCCTGCAACTGATCAAATAAGTCGTCGATACGAGGCAAAGGATATTTTTTCTTTATCGTTGCCTTGTTCAGCTGCCTGTAATATATACACAATCTCATAGAACCGTCTTTCTTGCGCACAAATAGCACTGGTGCACCCCAAGGTGATACACTAGGTCTGATATATCCCTTGGCTAGAAGATCTTCTAGTTTTGCTTTCAATTCCTTCAACTCTATAGGCGCCATCCTATACGGAGCTCGAGATATAGGAGCGGTACCTGAATAAGATCAATAGTAAAATCTACCTCTCGGGCTGGAGGTAACCCTGGAATCTCGTCAGGAAATACATCTGCAAACTCCCGTACTACTGGCAAATCTGCCAATGTCGGGCTCGGTTTCAGTAAGTCTACTGAATAAATAAGGAATCCTTCTGATCCTTGCTGCAACAATCTACTCATAGTCAGAGCAGATACTAAGGGAATCCGAGATCTGGAACCCTTACCGTAGAATTTCCACTCCTCTGTCATTTCAGGTCTGAATCTGACAATCTTGTGAAAACAGTCTACGGTGGCTCTGTACTTAGTCAACATGTCAATCCCGACAATACAATCAAAATCAGATAAACCAAGTACAATACATTCTAAATCGATCTCATGCCCTTCAAACTGTAGTACACAATGTCTAACTGAAGACACAGATATCAGACCACTTCCCAACGGAGAAGAAATAGACACTACAGTAGACAATGACACTACAGGCAATGCATGTGTCAATGCAAAACGTTCTGATATGAATGTATGGGATGCACCTGTATCTATCAATACATATGCAGGATAACTGTAAAGAAAACAGTTACCTGCAATCACATCGTCTGGTGCATCTTGGGCTTGCTCCTCGGTCAGTGCAAACACCCTAGCCTGTTGTCTAGGAGGTTGGCTCACTGTCTGGCCACCACTAGCTCTAGGCTGGGATTGTGCAGATGGTGGCTGGAATGAATGTACAGATGTTTGTCTCTCAGGCTGAGTCACTGATGCTGATGACCTTGCACTCTGAAATCTCTGGGCACCTCTCTGGGGACAAACTCTGGCAAAGTGTCCCTGTTGCCTGCATATATTACATCTGCCCATCACTCCCTGACACTGCTCTGTGGCATGTCGGCCTCCAAAAGTAGTACAATATACACCTATCACATCTGTACTCTGGCCAGGACCTCTCTGTCTTGACCCACTGGAGCTCGATGAACTGATCCCTGCTCTCTTGAACTGCTTACCCTTAGCCTTCAAAGAATCTTTCTTCCCACTACTACTGATTCCACTATCAAATCGAGGAGGAGGTGGTGGAAACTGTGCGGCAGGCTGTGGCGGTCTCTGACCCTGAACACTATAGGAAGCTCCTCGCTGCCTAATCAAGCCAGCCTCTGCTCCCTTCGCTCGATTCAGCGCCTCAGAAAAAGTGTTGGGTCGCCCCGTGGTCACTAAAGTGAAAATATCCGGATTCAAACCATTTATGAATTGATCGGCAACTGCCCTCATCATTCCCTGCTACTGTGAGGTTCAAATCGAAGCAAGGACGAGAATTTGGCAACATACTCCTCTATGTTCCATTGCCCCTGTCTCAAGTTGGCGAACTCGGCCCCTTTGTCTTTTCGGTATGACACTGGAAAGAAACGTTGATAAAATTCATCTTTAAAAACTTTCCAAGTAATATCAATACCTCGATGTTCTAAGGCTCGTTTCGCCGTTAGCCACCAACTCTTGGCCACTTCTTGCAATTGATGCCCAACCAGCTTCACTCTACGTTCATCTGTATAGGCAAGTGATTCAAATAACATCTCTATATCATCCAACCAGCTTTCGCAATCCGCTGCATTCTCAGTGTCTTTCAAAGTCGGAGGTCGGAATGACTGAAACCGTTTCAACAGAGTCTCCATCGGGGTAGCGGTTACGTCCATCTGGGTACCTGACGTACTCCCCTGTTCTGGCACTTGTCTTGCAGCTGGTTGCGGTATCCTTCTAGGCGGCATATCTGATTATCAAACAGATTAAGATACAATCTATACAATCTGTCTCAGCCCTCCTCTAATCATATACCTCTGATCCAGAATCGGTTCTGATTCAATCTTTACAAGTATATGCTGTAAATCAACTCAGATACAATACAACATATAATAGGGAAAGCATTAAATCATGCTAGCACATCAAAAGCAAGGAAGAAGACTCGATCTACCCCGCTCATTCTATTCTATCTCAGTCTACAGAACCTACGGCTCTGATACCACCTGTTGTGGGGACCCGGGCTCTAACTCAATTCTTTTTGGGATTAATTGGATCTTTATTCAATATGTGGGTCAAATTTTCGCTTTTTAACATTAATTCAAATGTACATACTAAGCATAATATCTTTCTTTATTTAATTACAACACATATAATATACATGTCATGTTTTACTACCAACACATCACTAGGGTTTAATACAAACCATAAACTACAAGTAGTACAAATCTAGTACAACATCACTATTGATCTTCTGCGCCCGTAGTCACCACGCTCTCTTGATCTCTCATCTCTGTCGCGACCCTGATCCTGTCCCACCTGTTGTTATGCACACATACAGACATAACAACAGCCGGAAACTCCGGTGAGAACAAATCCCAGTATAAAACATGTATACATGCTGATATGAAATCATAAATCATGCATGAAAGCAATAACAATGGCTCCATAGTCTATGAAACCGATCTATCTAAACATGCAACTCCAATCAAATCATGTCTTGACTCGAATCGACTCTACTCTAGGGATCCTAGTGTGAATAAGACGTCACTGTCTGTCACCTACCCTCCCAATCGGGGTAACTGAACGTCTTATTCCTAGACTTCGGTCAAGTCTGTATCGAATGTCTACAATCGAAGTGAATCTGATCCGAAGCGTCGATACCACCGAACATCTAGAAGCTTGGAAAATCTGCCAATGACTCTCCTATCTCAAATGCACGAATATAAATTTATAAATGCATAATCATATCAAAAGATTGGAATACAATCCATAAACAAATCATAATCATGTCAAAAGACAAGCAACTAATCTAGTATGTGGTTTTGTTGGGAAACTCAAATTGAATCTTATTTGAGTGGTGTCTTCCCCAAACAAAACATGCATTATACCTTTCGTCGCACAATGTCTGTCGATGTCGAAGTCTCGATGACGAATCTGTCACTATCAAATCTGAAATGACAATGTTGAGATGCACAATATCAAATCACAACTCAAACTAATACTAGTACGGTTCAATATCAAATCTTGATACAATTCGACGGTATAATGGCATAGTTTCTTGATACCGATCAATTCAAATCTTAACATATATATCCTCAACTCATAGTCAATACCATACCCATTTCAAACTCTGAAAATCTGCATAATCTCATGCACATGTAAGCTGGAATTCCATACAAATTGCATACGACATCTAATAACCGATCCGTTTACGATTCTACGACATCTATAATCTCAAGAACATATATAATCACAAACATATCTGAATTTCCTCCACATGTTAACTTCAAAACATGCTGAAAAGATATAGAAAGTATACCTTTTTGGAGCCCTTGTCAAGAGGAACAAGAATCTCAACTTGGATTAAAGTTTGGATATGTAATTCTTTCAAAATCACAACCTTAAAGCATAAGGAGTTGAAACTTCTCCCCACTCTCTCACGTTTTCAGCTGATGGAAATGGTGAAAGTGAAGACTCAGCACAATTTTATATATATATATGCCATGTGTCTTCATGGAGTTTGAAGGTGGATTTCTCGCATGCAGCACCGCGGGTGCGGTCACTCTTCACCGGGGGTGCGCTGTGCCCACGGCATGCCTTTCATTTTCTGAAATTCGACGACCGCGGGTGCGGTACATATAAGACCGCGGGTGCGGTGACATTACCACGGGTGCGGTTACGTTAGCACCGCGGGTGCGGTGTCATTTCTTTAATTAATTCTCAACTCTCTGTCCATCAACCGCGGGTGCACTCTGTCTTGGACCGCGGGTGCGGTGACCCTACTGTAAAATGACCAATTTTCTGTCCATGCACCGCGGGTGCGGCATCAGAAGGGGCGCGGGTGCGGTCTCTTCCTTCCAGCAACACTTCATCTTTTCATTTTATCCACATACAATCTAGGGCATTACAGATGCGCCATCAACGCCAAGACATGGACGAGTTTTGGTTTAAGACCGATACATTCATAGGCTATATGATGGATTTCACGTCCGTCTTGGCTCAACAATTTTCATCAGCTTCCACATCTGGTAATCCATTTCAACAACCTACAAAGTGGCCGCCCGCATACTATCCGCCGGAGTACCACCCACCACAAGAAGGCGCAGATGATGAGGATGGTAATGACCACTAACGGTCGTTGCCCGAGGTATGTGTATTCGTCTAACTTTCATGATCATTTACATCGAGGGCGATGCACATATTTTAGTTTGGGGGAGATGTTATTTATTTTATTTTGTGTGTTCAATTATTTATTTAGTTTTATTTGAGTGTTTTATTTACTTTGGAGTTATTTTCTTGTGTGTTTGTAGTGTCATAGTCATGAAATTTTTTGAAATGACCAATGATGAACAAAATTTGTGTATTGAGAAGAAAGGTCATGTATTTCATTCATGTTCATCAATCAACTGAAAAATTTAGAGAACAATCATGAGATTTGATAAGTTTGAGACTTATAATTTCTAAACAACTCTGTGATTTTCATTTGATATTGAAATAAATTTTGCAAACACATATATGATTGAGGCAATCTTTAATTTTATTTGGGCTTATTTATATTGTTCATAAATATTCATTTGAAGTCATCTTGAGCCTATATGAGAAAAGAATTGTGTTCTTGAAATTTCGTGGAAGCCAAGCACTTTTCTTTTGAATATATATGTATTTGGTTTATGCATTGAGACACCATTTTTCAGGATGATTAGATTCTACTTTGTGTTTGTGAATTGAGATTTTGTATAGAACTATTCAAACAACACTCGAGGCGAAATAGGGATAAACTATGATTTAGGAATAATTTAGGTGATTTTTTTGGATCGATTGAGCCTTTCAAGCCACCAAATAAAAATAATTTATCATTTGTCACATCTTTGTAGCTTATATGAATTCGAATGACACACATGAATATGTGTAAAAGACCCTTATTCGATATCCTTTCAAATATCCCACATTTACCACCCCTTTGAATATCTTATACATTAATTTCCTACCTTTTCAAGGGAGTAAGAATTCAAAGGATTAAAGAAATTGAAATTCTCCTACAAAAGAAAAGAAAAAAAAATGAATGATATTTGATTGAAGAAGTTGGAGAAAAAGGGGAGAAAAAGAGATGAAAAAAAATTGGAGATAAAAGAAAAAGTGGAGTATGCAAAAGAGATAAAAATTCAACTTACTCCCTTATTTGAATTCCTAATCTTCATTTGTAGCCTTAAGCCAAGGCCTAACATTACAAGCATTACAAATCATATTGACCAAGTCATAGTTGTCCAATATATTAGTGGAGAGGGATTGGGAGGATCAAGCCTATGGACAATCGCTAAACACTTCCATTGAGTACGAATCTTGATCAACTTTACACACACCTCATTGCATAAAATATTTATTGGGTACTCCTTTCTTGAATGAATATTATTTGAACCCAATTTTTTCCGAAAAAGACCTCTTGATTTGTGTTTGTAAAAATTGAAATCGATTGAGAATGTTTTGAAATATGACTTGAAGATATTAAAATTTAAGAAAATTAACCGATTGCATGATTATATTCGGATGAAAAATTGGTTGGATTGATTTGACTTGTGAATGCATGAAGAGTTAGTTAAATTATCTTGAGGCCAAGTTCTTTTAAAAATATTTCATGACTTGTTTGTTTGTGTTGTTTTATTTTGCTCGGGACTAGCAAAATCCTAAGTTTAGGGGAGTTTGATAAGTGCAATTTATTGCACTTTTATTACTTGTATTTAACTAGGAATTTTGTGATTATTGAGAAGGTTTTATGCGATTTGTTGTTGTTTTTGTTGTTGTAGTTTGGAATCTTTTGACGAGAGTTTGGAGTATTAAAATGTTGAATTGGAAAGTACAAAAAGATGCAAAAATACAGAAGCTACAGCGCACCCGCGCTTATACATACACCGCACCCACGGTAAAGCACGGCACCCGTGCTAGAAAGCATATCGCACCCGCGCTCACACACCAGTAGAAGCACGGCACCCGCGATGACTTCTTAAACGAACCCGCGGTCCTTGCACGACAGAATCCGAAAAATCTGTATTTTTGTGTGCTGCGCATGGAAGTCTAAGATTTTGGTGTGCTGCAGATTAAGGCTTGTCTGGGACTATAAAATACATCATTTACTTACCATCTAGGGTATTGGAGAGCCAAGGGAAGAGTGGAGGCTGCTGCTAGAAGATTGAAGACTCAAGTTCATCAAGTTTTTGGGAAATCTTTTGCACAACTCCGGGGACGGAATCAGCACTTCAAACTCTTGTTCTAAGTTCTTCTTTCTTTTATTTTTCATTTGAAATGTCTTGTTTTAGAACCATGTTTTGTTGTTTTGCTTGTGTTATTATGAACTAATTTTTATTTCTTGAGGAAAGATGGAACAAAACTAGAAACCATGTGTTAGAATATATGAACTAAGCTATTTAAGTTCTTCATATTGTTCATTTTTGTTGTTCTAATCTTAATGCTTTCAATTTATTGGCCATAATTTGAATGATTTATATGTTTACGATTTATCACTCGGAAGAGGAAATTATAAACAAGAAATGGTAAAAATACATCAATAGTATTTATAGAGTTCGGGAGGGCCTGTAATGCTATTAAAGCCCATAGAGAATCTAGTGCTTGATGTGTTATTTATTTGTAGATTGTTGATGGGAACTTTGCAATCCATTTTTAGATAACTAATATCTACTTAACATTCGGGAGAGGGAGTAGAAAATTTTAGGATTCTTGGCTAATGAATAAGAATGATTTTTATAACATAGCTACAAGGAATTACACATGGTGGACAGTTGCGTGAAATCGGACATCTAGATCTTTTATCCATTGTTATTTGTTACAATTTTGTGTTATATTTAAATCTATTTTCAATTTTGTTATTCTTGCAACCAAATCTTTTAATTGATTTTTCTAAATAAATTCGAGACTATTTTAATCACAAGCACTAATATACATTTATATACATACTCCTCATGGGATCGATACTTGTACTCAAAAATATATTTTACTATAACATGACGTCGTGCGCTTGCGAGCAATTAAGAAGACACGCAACAGAAGCTCATGAAAAGAGGATGCCAAGCATTTTTTGGTCAGTATTGTATCAGTGTCAGATCCAGCCAGTCACAGGCTCGAGGACGTTGATGTGGTCAGAGTCTTCCTAGTGTTTTGCCTGACGATGTTTCATGCATTCCACCAGACAAAGAGGTGGATTTTTCTATCGAATTTATGCCGGGTACCGTGCCTATTTCTAAGGCGCCCTATCAACTAGCACCTGCAGAGATGAAGGAGTTGAAAGTCCAGATACATGATTTGCTAGATAAGGGTTTTATTCGCCCTAGCTTTTCTCAATGGGGCGCATCAGTACTCTTTGTGAAGAAGAAAGACGGCAGCATGCGGCTATGTATTGACTACATAGAGCTGAATAGAGTCAAGGTCAAGAACAAATATCCGTTGCCCAGAATCGAGGATTTATTTGATCATCTTCAAGGAGCATCGGAATTCTTGAAGATAGACCTCCAGTCCGCATACCATCAGCTGAAGGTTAAAGAATCTGACGTACATAAGACGACGTTCAGGATGTGATATGGGCACTATGAGTTTCTGGTGATCCCCTTCGGACTTACGAATGCGCTAGCCATCTTCATGGATCGCATGAATCGCGTGTTTCAGCCATAATTGGATCAATTCTTCATAGTTTTTATAGATGACATATGGATTTATTCGAGGAGCAGCGAGAAGCACTGTCAGCATCTGAGGACCGTACTGCAGACTCTATAGGACAGTTGGTTGTATGCCAAGTTCAGTAAGTGCAAGTTCTGGCTTGAAAGAGTGGCAATCTTGGGCCACATTTTATCTCGGGATTGTATAGAGGTCGATCCCAGCAAATTTGAGGCAGTCAGAAATTGGCCAGTGCCTAAGAGCGTGACAGAGATCCCTAGCTTCTTGGGAATGGCTGGTTATTGCAGGAAGTTTATTAAGGGCTTCTCTTCTATTGTGGTGCCTATGATCGCCTTGATGAAGAAGAATGCCAAGTTTAGTTGGACATCGGAGTGCCAGGAGAGTTTTGACAGATTGCGCTCACACACCAGTAGAAGCACGGCACCCGCGATGACTTCTTAAACGCACCCGCGGTCCTTGCACGACAGAATCCGAAAAATCTGTATTTTTGTGTGCTGCGCATGGAAGTCTAAGATTTTGGTGTGCTGCAGATTAAGGCTTGTCTGGGACTATAAAATACATCATTTACTTACCATCTAGGGTATTGGAGAGCCAAGGGAAGAGTGGAGGCTGCTGCTAGAAGATTGAAGACTCAAGTTCATCAAGTTTTTGGGAAATCTTTTGCACAACTCCGGGGACGGAATCAGCACTTCAAACTCTTGTTCTAAGTTCTTCTTTCTTTTATTTTTCATTTGAAATGTCTTGTTTTAGAACCATGTTTTGTTGTTTTGCTTGTGTTATTATGAACTAATTTTTATTTCTTGAGGAAAGATGGAACAAAACTAGAAACCATGTGTTAGAATATATGAACTAAGCTATTTAAGTTCTTCATATTGTTCATTTTTGTTGTTCTAATCTTAATGCTTTCAATTTATTGGCCATAATTTGAATGATTTATATGTTTACGATTTATCACTCGGAAGAGGAAATTATAAACAAGAAATGGTAAAAATACATCAATAGTATTTATAGAGTTCGGGAGGGCCTGTAATGCTATTAAAGCCCATAGAGAATCTAGTGCTTGATGTGTTATTTATTTGTAGATTGTTGATGGGAACTTTGCAATCCATTTTTAGATAACTAATATCTACTTAACATTCGGGAGAGGGAGTAGAAAATTTTAGGATTCTTGGCTAATGAATAAGAATGATTTTTATAACATAGCTACAAGGAATTACACATGGTGGACAGTTGCGTGAAATCGGACATCTAGATCTTTTATCCATTGTTATTTGTTACAATTTTGTGTTATATTTAAATCTATTTTCAATTTTGTTATTCTTGCAACCAAATCTTTTAATTGATTTTTCTAAATAAATTCGAGACTATTTTAATCACAAGCACTAATATACATTTATATACATACTCCTCATGGGATCGATACTTGTACTCAAAAATATATTTTACTATAACCTGACATCGTGCGCTTGCGAGCAATTAAGAAGACACGCAACAGAAGCTCATGAAAAGAGGATGCCAAGCATTTTTTGGTCAGTATTGTATCAGTGTCAGATCCAGCCAGTCAGAGGCTAGAGGACGTTGATGTGGTCAGAGTCTGCCTAGTGTTTTGCCTGACGATGTTTCATGCATTCCACCAGACAAAGAGGTGGATTTTTCTATCGAATTTATGCCGGGTACCGTGCCTATTTCTAAGGCGCCCTATCAACTAGCACCTGCAGAGATGAAGGAGTTGAAAGTCCAGATACATGATTTGCTAGATAAGGGTTTTATTCGCCCTAGCTTTTCTCAATGGGGCGCATCAGTACTCTTTGTGAAGAAGAAAGACGGCAGCATGCGGCTATGTATTGACTACATAGAGCTGAATAGAGTCAAGGTCAAGAACAAATATCCGTTGCCCAGAATCGAGGATTTATTTGATCATCTTCAAGGAGCATCGGAATTCTTGAAGATAGACCTCCAGTCCGCATACCATCAGCTGAAGGTTAAAGAATCTGACGTACATAAGACGACGTTCAGGATGTGATATGGGCACTATGAGTTTCTGGTGATCCCCTTCGGACTTACGAATGCGCTAGCCATCTTCATGGATCTCATGAATCGCGTGTTTCAGCCATAATTGGATCAATTCTTCATAGTTTTTATAGATGACATATGGATTTATTCGAGGAGCAGCGAGAAGCACTGTCAGCATCTGAGGACCGTACTGCAGACTCTATAGGACAGTTGGTTGTATGCCAAGTTCAGTAAGTGCAAGTTCTGGCTTGAAAGAGTGGCAATCTTGGGCCACGTTTTTTCTCGGGATTGTATAGAGGTCGATCCCAGCAAATTTGAGGCAGTCAGAAATTGGCCAGTGCCTAAGAGCGTGACAGAGATCCCTAGCTTCTTAGGAATGGCTGGTTATTGCAGGAAGTTTATTAAGGGCTTCTCTTCTATTGTGGTGCCTATGATCGCCTTGATGAAGAAGAATGCCAAGTTTAGTTGGGGATCAGAGTGCCAGGAGAGTTTTGACAGATTGAAGCAGGCTTTGACCTCAGCGCCAAATCTAGCTATGCCTTAGGGGCAGGCTGAGTTTGTGGTATATACAGATGCCTCGAGGCTCGGTTTGGGCGCAATGTTGATGCAGTAGGACATAGTTATAGCCTATGCGTCCCGAAAGCTGAGTCCATGAGAAGAATTATCCAACGCATGACCTCGAGCTAGCAGCAGTGGTATTTTCCCTGAAGATCTGGAGACATTATCTGTTTGGGAAGAAGTGCATGATTTTCACTGCCAACAAGAGCCTGAAGTAATTCTTCACACAGAAAGAGCTGAACATGAGATAGCGGCGGTGGCTAGAGTTGCTGAAAGATTATGATTGTGACATAAGCTACAATCCGGGTAAGGCTAATATGATTGCAGATGCACTGAGCAGGAGGCACATAGTGATTGCTCATTTGTCGGTACAGAGATCGCTGCAGGCAGAGATTCAGAGGTTCGATTTATGCCACGGGAGATGCCCCAAATCTTGCTACTCTGACAGTCCAGCCGAATTTGAGAGACAGAATTCGGGCAGGTTAACTCTTACGAGCTGTTGCAGAAGTGGAGACAGAGGGACGGGGCTAAGGGCCTTAGACTGTATAGAGTTGTGAATGACATGGTCAAATATAAAGACCTACTGTGGGTTTCTGACTGTAGTTCCCTGAGAGTAGATATCTTACGCGACGCCCACAGCAGTCCGTACTCCATCCATCAAGGGAGTACGAAGATGTATAGGGATCTTCAGTCTCTCTATTTGTGTCCGGGCATGAAGAGAGATATTCTGCGATTTGTCTCCAAGTGTTTGACTTGTCAGCAGTTCAAGGCAGAGTATCAGAGACCTACAGGGAAGCTTAGGCCACTCCCTATTCCCGAGTGGAAATGGGAGAACATCACCATGGATTTCGTGACAGGGCTCCCGAGGACGACTGATGGATGTAATACCATATGTGTGATCGTTGATCGGCTCACTAAACCAGCTCATTTTCTACTGATCAAGAAGACTTTCACCATGAATCAATACGCAGAGTTGTACATCAGAGAGATAGTCAGGTTGCATGGGATTACAGTTTCCATCGTGTCGAACAGGGATCCGAGATTCACGTCTGCATTCTAGAAGAGTCTTCACCAGGAGTTGGGTACTAAGCTGCTATTCAGTACTTCCTTCCTTCCTTCCTCCGGATGAAGATCATTCAGAAAGAGTTATTCATATTTTGTAGGACCTACTTAGAAATTGCATGATCGACTTCCAGGGCAGCTAGGAGAGATGAAGTTACCTCTTGTGGAGTTCACGTGCAACAACAATTATCAGGCATCTATCGGCATGGCTCCATATGAGGCATTGTATGGGATAAAGTGCAGGTCTCCAGTGTATTGGGACGAGGTAGGTGAGAAGGCAGAGACAGATCATCAGTAAGACTGTAGAGCTAGTGGACAAGATCCAAGACAAGATGAAGATCGCCTAGAGCCGGAAGAAGAGTTACACAGATCAGCGGCACAGAGATCTTGAGTTTGTCATATGGGATCATTTATTTGTGGAGGTCGCACCGATGAAGGGTGTGATGAGATTTGGGAAGATGAGCAAGCTCAGTACGAGATATATAGGGCCGTTTGAGATACTGGAGAGAGTTGGGACACTCGCATACAGAGTTACATTATCGTCGAATCTGACAGGAGTTCAAAATGTGTTCCACGTCTCAATGCTGTGGAAGTACATGTCGAACCCTTTTCATGTATGAGCCACTTCAGCCGGCACCGAACTTGTCCTTCGAGGAGAGACCCACTCATATTCTGGACAGACAGGAGAGGAGGCTCCAGAACAAAGTAATCCACATGGTCAAAGTCAAGTGGATGAATCATTCCGATGAGGAGGATACTTGGGAGACGGAGACCGAGATGAAAAGTCGCTAGCCGAAGTTATTCGGTATGTTTTAATTTCGAGGACGAAATTCAATTTTAGGGGGGGAGAGTTGTAAGGTCTAGAAATTTGAATTACGTACTTGAATGCATGCAATCTAGGGTTTTATTTAAAATATATGTTTAAAGACTTTTATGCTTTTAATTCATGGTTATTGCATGGTTAGAATTTATTGCTTGATTATTTTAATGTTTCATACATTAGGGTTTTATGTTGCATTTCGCGCTCGAACGAGGAACGGAAACCGGAGGCTATCAGGAAAAATATTTTTATTGAATGTTTAATTTTAATTAATTAATTTGAATTATTTTAAGGGTATTTTTCAAAAATGGGTCTTGGTTGGTTATTTTACTCGTCAGGTATAATTTTTCCCGGTACGCAAATTTTAACGATTCGGATGACTTTCTGAGCTTTAGGTCAATATTTTCTGAAACGTATCAAAAAGAAATATTTTTCGGGAGTGTTATTGGGCTTGTTGGGTTTGTTTTATTTTTAATGGGCTCAAAACCATTTTTATTTTCTTAATTGAGGCCCATTAGTGCATTTTAATTAACATAAACTCCACTTAAAATAAACCCTAAAGCTAATTAGCATTTAGGGTCCGCCCACCACATTATTCAGCAGCCTCCATCACGTAAATAGCAGCTTTTCCCTTTCCCTGCAGCAGCACACTTCATACATTGCTGCTTCCTCAAGAAAAGCTTCTCACCGCCTCTCCGGTTCACGTCCCGCGCATAGATATTCAAGCTTTTGATAATTTAATCGATAAGGCAAGCTTTGTATCATTATTTTTCTCATTATTCACGCTATACATGCTGATGTATATGTATTTGAATGTAAGATTCGTAGATCTATCATATAGCAACGTTTATGCTCCTCTTTGTCACGAAATACGTTAATTCATGCATGTAACTCATGTTATTCTGCTTTTTGTGCATGGGGGCTGATATTTCTAATTCCTCTAAGGGCCGTGTATCCTTGGATCTAAGGGGTTGAGATGCTGGAGTTGAGATCAAATCGAGCTTTGGTGAGAAATCGATCGGATCTTTGGGGTTCTAGAGTTTTGTAGCCGATTGAGTGAGGATTTGAGGAGGGATCAGCCACGCAGGGCAAAACCAAGATGCGGTGAGGACCCTGGTGGGTCCAAGCCATGGATTAGTGAGGCCCGAGCATGGCTAGGATCGAGTGGAAGGAAGATCGAAGAGGCTAGCCACTAGTTGGGGTTGTGTGATTGGATTTCATGGCTTGTGATGCGTGGATCTCGTGCGCAGCGAGCATGAGGCTAGGGTCCTTGGTTAAGGTAGTCCAATGGTGGGCGAGGAGTGAGTGGTTCCTGGCTGGTCTGGGTTAGTTGAGTACACGGTGGAGGATGGTTTCATAGTGTTTGGGTCGCGCAGGGTTAGTGCCGAGGAGCTACATTTTGAGCTCCGCAGCGCCTGTGTTTCGCACCTGGAAACGCCGTAGTGCTGAAGACAGGTGCCTAGGTGCTAACCAAGTGCCGCAGCGCCTCGGTGTCGGCGCTAGTGCAGTGTGTAAGGGACTTTGGTTTAGCACAATTATCTTGATCGGGGTATCATTACGACCTTAGGACTGAGTTTAGTTAGGGTTAGGTTGGGTCGTTCAAGGCTTAATTAAGAATATTTGAATTGGGATTTAAGCCTGGTTTCCTTCGGCTTGAAATTTAGAGGTCCAGGGGCAAAATGGTCATTTTGGGTTTTTAGGGGTAAAATGATCATTTTGCACCTGAGTCAATATTTTTGTCCTAGCAGTGCCCTGAGTTCAATTTGACATGTTTTATTCAAATGTTTTTGTTTCACGAGCATGATTTTTATGAATTATGAAAAACACGTTGCACGCTTGATTTTAAGTAAAAAAAAAATTCGTATACGCACGATTTTGATAAGTGATGAAAATGATGATGATTTTGAAGGATGGGAGTTGGTTGTGACATACGGTATATGTATACGATGATGATGAGGCCTAGGCACAGTGGGTGGGTAATACTGTCGCTGATGTCCGACAGTCGTCAGGTACCACAGTTATACGTAGAGGGATCAATCAAATAGAGCTGACACGAAAATCATAACTAATGAATTGAATTTAGTTTAAAGTAAATGTATAAGTAAATGATGTTATGATAAGCTGTTTTGACACGTATGCTTTTACTATATATTTACGTTCACGCTTTAAAAATCATGAAATGTATGTTATTACAATAATTTTCACTGTTGCTTGCTATGTATATCTATTTGATATTAACGGTACATGTGTTTTGAGTTTAAGACTCAGTAAGCGTGTTTAATGTAGGTGAGCATGTTGATGAGGAGGCTGGAGGTGTCGAATTCTGAGTAGACAGGGCTGTATGTGCGCACATGACCCGAGGATCGTATTTTCCGCACATCACGTTTTTATGATTTTAGAGTGGATATGAACATTTTGATGAACTGGTTTTGTCATGTTGATGATTATTAGGACTTTCACTTGTTTAATTTTATGCACATTTTTTGGATAGGATGAGTTGGTTATTTTTAACTATAGCGTTTTATTTGTAATTTAATTACGATCATTTTTAGAAGGGTATTTTTCAGCAACGTCGTATGCATGTAAATTTTAAGAATTTTGAAAATGAGCTTGTAAAAAAAATAAAATCTAGTAGTATTTAAGTAGTAGATGTTTCAACTAACATGTACAAATTCCCAAAAATGTTCTAGAGGAGTCTATAATTAAATTTACAAAAAAGTTAATTTATAAAATAAATAATGATTATTTAATTTAATCAATATACATGTACATGTATATATTTTATATGGTGATATAAAATATATGTATATGATATTATAATATCATGTATTACTATAAGTTAATAAATACATTATATATTAATAATATGGGAGTTTAAATATAATGAAATTATTAGAGTCTTTATGGGAGAGGGACTCCTAATCCCATTAGGAGTCAATCTCTATACATACACCACTAGGACTCATAATTCATAACCATAATTCCGCAAGCAAAATAAACTACAAAGCTTTTCTTTCCATCAATTGAAGTCACAGACAAGTTGAGTTAAAGCAAATCAAGTCATGCAGTTAATTTTAGACTAATGATTTGATTAGCTTGGATAATGATTGATTATGAATCAATTAATTTCCCCACTTTGTAAAAACTCTCGGTCATCACAAGAATTGGTGAAGAAATATTTTCGGCCTTCCTTGTTCTTTCTACGTCGTGCCGCCGACGCTATTTCGTGAAACGTTTGCTCATTTTAAAATTCTATTAAACATTTTTTAAAAATGCAATGGCCGAAACCATGCCTACGTAAATCCATAATATTTGAAACATGTATTTTTTAAAATCATCCACTGTTGAATACAATTATTACATTTAAAATTATGAAAGAGCAACCGACCTACTCCATTACTGTTTTAAAAATATAAAACGTCTGGCATGTAAATATCTGTCAAACCCTCAACAAAATAAAGTCATCAACCATTTAAAAAAACTGTTTAAACGTGTTCCCATAAAATCATATTATTGCGGAAGAATACAAGGTCCTCGGGTTAACGTGCACCACCAACTCCGCCCGTTCAGTCATCATCACCTCCAGCCTCCTGATCAAAATGCCCACTTGCATCATTCACACTTAGTGAGTCTAAAAACTCAACACACCTGTAACATTAATAAGAAGTACATATACATAACATGCAACAGTGTAAAATACTGTAAATCAACATGCATTTCAGGATCTTAAAAGCATAAACATAAACATGTCATATAATAGCATAACATGTCCAAACATGTGTCATCATATCATCATATACGAATACATTTTCTTTAATTGAATTTAGTTCATTAGCTGTGACTTTCGTATCATCATGTCAGTCGATGGACCCATCTACGTGTAACTGAGGTACCCGGCGACGAAGACATCATGTGAGAACCCGGAAATCTTGAAGCAAATCATCTAATACGGCTCGAGGAAGTAGCTCCAAAGCTCGGGGATTAGCTCAACGGGAAGCCAAGCTGCAAGTAACCGCATCCATCGAATAGTCGCCACTGGAGGCGTAAAATCCCAGCTCAGGGACTTGATCCTTCAGCTCAAAGAAGCTCAACCAAGCTTGTCCTAACAAGACCAAAAAGCGAGCTAAAAGAGGAGCCAAGGAATTGGACAAACTTATTGATATGAATCTAGCAAAGCCACTACGCGTTCTAGCCACAAAAGAATTTATATTCGAATTACTGTTCATTGAGTGCTGTTCACACGATTTCACTGTTCACGGTACTGTTCATCGCGATTCTACTGTAGCTTCGTACTGTTCACCCGAAAAAAAAAAAAAACAAAAGGAGTACAATATGCTTGATAGTCAATTTCAGTCATTGTTGGTAGAATTTGGTAAAAGGATGGAGGAAGAATTTAAACCTTTGCGTGAAAGGTATGGGCGAGTGGATGAGAGTGGGAGGATGAGTAAAGAGGAGAGAAGCATGGCGACACCAGCAAGGAGTTCAAAACATGGATATCAAGGTACATCGTAATTCTCACATAATTATATTTCTGATATTCGATGTTCATGGTGTCTAGAGGTAGGACATGATTTTCATCATTGTCCGAATGAGGATGTGAAGGCAGTGGATTTGTAGAACCCGTAAATCAGTAGACGTATAAGCCATGCATAATTCTAGATTTTTAAATTTAATTGACTTCATTGCATGATTATTTTAAATGCATTTGTTTGAAGTTAATTATTTCATTATTTCAGTTCAGTAGATTGATTTTTAGCATTTCAGTATTTTCAGTGAGGCCGGACCGGAGTTGGAGTTTTGAGATAGAATTTAAGATTCGAGAAATATTTCCAGAAGTTAATTTAGCTAGCAACCAAGTTCATTTAAGTTAGAAAGGGAGGTTTGAGGATTTAATTTAATTATTTGAGGTGATTAAGAAATGAACTCATTTAAGTTATTAAATTAAGGGATTAGCTCACTAAATTATTTAAAGGATTAGTAAGGCTTTCAAGGATTATTAGTTGACTAGATAATCAACATTCCCCTTTATTTTATTATGCATTTTTCGGCCACCCTTAGTGCTAGAAGATTCATTTTCCAACTCATCAACTTTGACCAATTCTTTGCATGTAATTAGTAGGATAATTCTAGGATTTTTGGGTGCACAATTTAATTAATTAATGGACATATCCTAGACTAGAAAATAAGCAAAATTTCGGCCACTACCTCCTAGAAGCATCCACCAACTCATTTGATATCAAACCATAATTCAAAAATTCAAAAATGAGAAGACTTTGTCTTGATTCTTTCCTTATATCTTGCACCCACTTCCCTCACCCTCCTAACCATTTTTCCCCCCCTCTCCTTTCCGAAAATTCAGAGTGAAATCAGACCCCTTTTCAGTAGAAAAAAACTTGAATAATAGCTAGGGAGAAAGGGAGAAAAATCGAGAGGAAGAAAGGTAGACAAGAAGCGCTCCACCTCCTCCGTGCCGCGTCGTCGTTGTTTCGTTCGTTTTCTTTCAAAACGAAACCAGGCATGTCTAGATTCTTTCTAAACCTCAATCAAGTCATATTATCATTTATTTTTCAGTACATGATCATGTTTATTCAAGCAAAAATCGAGATCCATGTCCAAACATTTTGAAACAACACATGCAGAATTTCGGCTCTTCATGGCAGCTTCACGTTTTCTTTTAGTTTTGATGGTTTCAGGTTGTGGTTCGACCCCAGGCTCCCAAGGCGGCTTATATACATGTAGTAGGATGCACTAGGACCATGTTGGTCCATTTAAACCAGCCCCATGCTTGCTGGAAATTCAGAATGACAGCAAGTTCCCATAGGCGCAGATTTGTGTTTCGAAATTTCAGTTTTGTGTCAAGGGTTGTGGATCTGATCTTGGCTGCCCCAAGGGCCTATAGCCATGGTTATATCACTTCCCTAGCAAGTCTAAGACGTGACGAAGTTTCCCTTTTGGTGGCTTGGTCCATGGCTCATCGGTTTTTAAATAATCAACAAGAACAGCCCCTATACCCCTTCGGCTACTTCGGTTGGACAGCTTTTGGTTCGTTTCTTTTGGTTGCTTGGTATGGATCTTGGTTGGCCTATGGCCCTTAGCCACGGTTCATATCATGCTCCTAGATGTCTAGATCGTGCCATGGTCAATCAAATGGCCATTGGAACGACACAAGACATCGATCATAGCATAAACACTACACACGCATGCACGTTGCTCTCGGTTGGACCCTTCGGTTGAGTTATGGTGTGATGCGGATTGTGGCTGGCCTAGGGCCCTTAGCCATGGTTCAAATCATTCCTTGGGATGTTGGTAAGAGTCTCTGGTCGGTGGTTCACTCCCCTAATGGCCGATAGTCTCGAAACCAACGCAAGTCTTGTAGTTGCGCAGCTGCTGGGAATTACAGCAAGTTGCTGTGTCGTTTAGAAGGCTCGTTTGAGTTCTTGGTTGGCTTTTAGCCCATGGCCTTGGACTGGACAGTGCCTCATTGAGTTGGGAAGGTCATGTTTTTGACCGTTCGTGATTCGGATCATTTTTGAGGTCGTACGAGAATTTACGGTGCAATGTGCCAAATTGACTCTCGAAAGAGCGTTTCGTGTTTTGGCCTCCATTCCACCTAGATTTCGACCCTATCATTTTAGGAGCATTATTTTATAATTTTTCAGCGTATTTTAATCATGACTATACGTCGGTTCGGTGTCGGTTCAGGTTGGCTCGGAGTCATGATTAAATGCGAAGTCATTAGGCGTCATAGTCACATCTTTTGAACGTAAATTGCATAGTTGGTCAAGTTTAAGCTATTGCATATTTTCATGGCACAGTTAAGTTGCAGCGAGCCTGGGGACAATCCAATCCAATCCAGTTGGTAAAATTACAGGAATTTTCATTACGCCAGTTAATTATTTTACGTGCATTAAATAGAAAATGATTATTTTTGAGATTTATGCGATATGGCTTGTGGTTCATTCACTATGTGGGAGTGTTATTTTATACGGTCGCCAGTGACCGATCAGTTCAGTATGGTACCACCCGGTCGCCAGTGACCGGCCAGCTCAGTTCAGTTTCAGCCTCCCCGGTAGCCAGTTACCGATCAGTTCAGCTTAGTGCAGTGGCCACAGGCGTAAAACATAATCTCAACAGAAAATTTTACCAGATATTTCAGTACAGGCTCCAAGGAGCAAATATTTTTACAGTAATTTCCAGTTCAGTTATGCACGTATTATAATTGCTCAGTACAGATTATTTTCAGTATGCCTCAGGACAGGATATGTTAACTCATGCATATTTTAAATTCAGATTTTTACTCGTTACCTGCGATATATGCATGCTGAATCTTTAGGCTCACTAGACTTGATTGTTGTAGGTACTGATGAGGCCAGGGCCGAGGGCGGGGACCAGTGAGCCAGCTTGGGTCGGCAGTAGTGGCACCCGAGGACCTCAGTGCAGCAGTTGTTATAAAATTCCGCTAACATTTTATCAGTCGTTGGATATTTTTAAATTGTGATTTTTGGCAAACTTTATTTTCTTCTGCTGCTATTTTTTGAAACATTGAACTTGATTCACCAGTGATTTTATGAATGAGGCCATTTAAGTTCTTTTAAAAAGAAAATTTTTAATTTTTCCGCAAATTTTCAAGAAAGGAGGTTTAGGCCCTTTACAGGATTCCACTTCCAACCTTGCCAAACTTGTGGATGATTTGAATGTTGATACTCCAATTGTGTCTCATGCGAGTATTGAGTGTTGTGCTGTGGAGGGTGAGTTGTTATATGATGTGCAAGTTGTTTCTTTTGCTCAACTGTCTACGAATGTAATATGTATTGATGAATCAATTTGTTATGAGTTGAGAGAAAAAGAAAATGGGATGGCCAAAAAAAAGAGTGATAAAAAAGGCGGGATGGCCAAAAAAAAGAGTTGTGTGAAAAAGAGGCCAAACAAACAAAAAAAGAAATTATATGTATGGCCCGAAAGAGTGAGGATGAGCGACTCTTTATTTTGAATAAACCACTTCATGTACATCTGAGAAAAATTGGTTTATTTTATTTTAATGAAATAGCCGGTTCGATCCCGAGCATTGTTAAACTCTACTTGCAGGATTGTGGAAAAGGCATGAAATGTATTGATCTCTCTAGCTATCAAGAAAGACAAGATTTAAGGAAAAATCTTTTTGAAGAAAGGGAGTATGATATGAATCTAGCCAGCCACTATGCGTTCCAAGAACAAATCCCGAGAGGACGATTGAAGATGTTGAATGTTGCCCTTCATTCAACCAATGAAAGCTTGGAAATAAGGCTCGAGGGGTTCGGGTTGCATCACAATCAAGTAGAGGATGAATTGGAAGCTTGCGCCTTAGTGCGTGGAGGGAAGTTTGAGCCGCCAAAAGACTATTTTCTTAACCTAGTTTCCTTAGTTTAATTAAATTCTAAATTAATTATTGATTTGTTATCTTTAAATATGCAGTTTTCTATATTTAGGGTTTTGTTACCTATATTTAAGCTAGAATACCATGTAAACAATTCAACTTTTGTTCATTATTGATTTGATATCAAAATTGTGAGATTTTCTCTCAAATACACTTTGGTGTTTTCAAAATCGAATTTTCAAAGGTGGATTCTTTAGTCATTCGTCTATCGATTTTCACGAGGGTTGCCAAGGACGGGTTCTTTGGAGGTTCTCTTGAACGCGATTGTTTCTATCGTTTATTAATTGTTGATAGACTGCGTGATCTAGAGGCGATTATCACATTTATCAATTACTTGTTTCAAATATCGGGACAAATCAAAGATCTCGTGGGCGGGATCGCATCACTTATTAGGCAAGAAGTGACCATTGAGATACCAATGAAGGAGTTAAGAGAAGAGCTAAAGGTTTGAACAAACTTATTATTTAGGAAGATGACCATTGAGTTAACCAAGGAAGGAGCTAAAGGTTTGGACCAATTTAATGTACAAGAATGGACCCTTTAGTAAACAAAGGTGACATTTGATGCTTGGGATAACCTTGACCACAATTATTAGTTGCTTGGGCAACAAGGTGGACGTCCAAAATGGGGTAAGGAAGGGTCAATATTCAGCTATAAATAGCACTTAAGGGCTGAAGGAAAATCACACCAAAAAGCCACCAAATTTTCGGTTTTCTTCCCTCCACTAAGCATCCAAAATTCGGCCAAGGCAAGGGGGAAAAGGAAGAAGTTTTGTGTCATTTGTGTGCTCAAGCAAATACGTCGAAGTGCTGCCAAAATAACTCCAAAATATAGTCAAGAAATCGAGGAAGTACAGCTCAAGTTCGGTCGAAGTATCGCCAAGAAGAAAGCGATCGAATCCTATCTTTCGAACTAATTGTTAGTGGGTTTTTGTTACGTAATTTATTGTATTTTGAACTTTGAATATAAATATCATGACATGCATGTGTATGTCCTTATTTTCAAAAATATCAGTCTGTTCTTTTAAAATTTTCGATCAATGATATGCTTTTTCTGTTCTTCGATATTCTTTGATTCCGCTGTATCCGTATGAATTTCTGATAAGTTCTGTTCGATAAAAGTCTGAACTCTGTGGTGCACTGTTACAAATTGATTTGAAATGGTACGAGAATTTTAATTCTGTCTGGCCCCCATTGGTGGGTATAAAACCATATTATGTCTGGCCCCCATTGGTGGGTATAAAACTGTATTCTGGCCTCACCCCTTAGAGGACTAACATATTGGGAACAATTTGACCATGAAAATGAGATGGGTAACAGTGTTGTGTCTGTTTTTGAATTGTTCTGAAATGGTCTGATTTGCTTCTGAACTTCTCTGAATTATCTGATAACCTCTGTCTCATATTCGATTTGTTTCTGTTATGAGAAGTTAAAGGTAATAAGTTTTGAAAGTTTGTTAAAGAAATGCTTTAAAAAATAAATTCTATATGTATCATAGGAAATCGATCGACCCCCACTTGCTGAGTGTTTCCCAAAACACTCACCCCTTACAAATTTCAGATAAGAATTAAGAGCAACTGAACGAGGGGGAACATGAAGCGTTCTGGGGTGGTGGTCGAAAGACAAGTCCAAGAATTGAGATTTTTATTCTTCTCTTCTGTTTCGTTTCCGCAAACTCTGATGAAATTTTTATTTTATTGTCAATGTAAAGACAATGTTTTATTTATGTAAAATACTGGTTATTTGGCATTTCGATACGAGGGTTAATTGTTTTCAAATAATTGTTAAACAATGTCGGATGTCACCTACGCTTCGGACACGGGTCGTGACACATCAGTGACTGCATTACCCGTCCACTAAACCCTGGCCTTACATGTCATCGTAATAGTCACAAGCAACTCCCATCATTCAAAACATGTTATCATATTCATCACTTAATAAAATCATGCATATACGTAATTTTTTCTTGAGACCAAGCATACAACGTATTTTCACAATTACGTAAAATCATAAATGTGACGCATGAATATTTAAAAACATGAAAAATTGGTGCTGAGGGCACTGCCAGGACTAAAATCTCGACTCGGGTGCAAAATGAACATTTTGCCCCTGGAAACCAAAAATGACCATTTTACCCCTGGACCTCGAAATTTCGACCCGAATCTTACCAAACTCTTTAAAACATCCCAAAACATATTTAAAATCATTTCTTAAACATAAACTCGAACCCGTTTGAAAACTTAATCGACTCGTTTTAAAACTTGGACATGGGTCCCGGTTTTAACCCGAATCGATCCGAAACTTAACAATATTTCTCTCAAATTTTACCACACCTTACACACACCTTAACAGCCCTTAAACCGTCAAGACCAGGCTTCTAAATCTTCGGACAGACCTTGAGATGCTGCAGGAAGTTCTCGGCCCTAGTTTCTTTCAACCCTAGTCGTACCTCCCTCAATTATTACCCATCCTAGACCTAACCCTTGAGGACCAGCCCCACACTAGCTCTCCCTAGCACACCTAGGTACCCTAGTGGACCTAATTGAATAACGACCATATCACCATGAAAGCTCCACAACGCACACGCTTGCTATATACTTAAATCACATCTCTTGAGCATCACCCCCTTATCGGGCAATCGGCCGGCTACATGCATAGTTCCAGCGATGGTTGAGCCACCCTGGGCCTGTCTCAGACCCTCCAGGATCTGGTCCATACCTCGGTTCAGCCCTTGCACCGCCAGCTCCAACCCTTACTCGATCCACAACCAAAACGAGACACACCTCCACGCACACTTCTCGGCCTATACATCAACTCAAGTCCTACTCGACCAAGTCATGACTCCAGCCCTTAAACCCTTTACTCCTTGACAAGAACGTTCCCCTTGCAACAAAAAACCGGCATCCCCTTGCACATGTACATGACAAACGTGAGTACTATGACAATTTAAGCATGTTTTCGAAAAGAAAAGCAACCAGCAATGATGTTCCATGATAGATTGAAAGATTTCCCACAAAAATACACACATATCAACGTAATTAGCGTGAATGATGAGAAAAGGATGATACAAGGCATGCCTTGATGAGTGTATGCTAACAAACTTGAAGGAATACGCGTCAGGGAAGCACCAGAGGAGGGAGGAAATTTTCTTGAAAATCCGTTGAAGAGTTGGAGATGGCTGCTGAAATAATCTGGGAAGAGCTTCTGGTGCTGCTGAACGTGTGAGGGAGGGGGCGACCAAGGTTAATTATAGGTTTAAGGTTTGTTAGTTATGTAGTTAAATCATAATAAAAGGTGTAAATGGGCCCTTAATTAAAATAAAGAGGATAAAATGAATTTAGGCCCATTATACTATAAAATAAACCCGTCAAGACCAATAACACCCCATGAAAATATTTCTTTTAGGTACGTTTTTAGAAATATCTCCCGAGCCCTCAAAAAGTCCCTTGATTCAATAAAATTTGCGTACCGATTAAAAATAATACCTGGCGAGCAAAAATACCCACCAAAACCAAATTTTTCAAAAACACCGTTAAATACATCTCATAATAATTAATTAAATAAATCATTCAATAAAAATATTATTCTTGATAATCCCCGGTTTCTGTTCTCTGTTCGAGCGCGAAATGCATCTTAAAATCCTAATGCCTGAACATTTAAAAATAACGTGAAATAAATCCTAACCATGCAATAATTATGCATTAAATGTATAAAGTAAATAAAAACATGATTTGCATAAAACCCTAGATTGCATGCATTGAGGTCACGTAAATATAAATTTCGTGGACCTTATAACTCTCCCCCCCTTAAAATAAAATTTCGTCCTCAAAATTTAAAACATACCGAACAACTCCGGGTAGCGACTCCTCATTTCGGCCTCCATCTCCAAGTAGCCTCCTCCTCGAAATGATTTAGCCACTTGACTTTGACAATGTTGATCATCTTGTTCCGGAACTTCCTCTCTTGTCTGTCCAAAATCTGAGTGGGTCTCTCCTCAAATGACAGGTGCGGTGTCAGCTGAAGTGGCTCATAGTTCAGCACATGTGAAGGATTCGATATGTACTTCCCCAGTATAGAGACGTGGAAAACATTATGAGCTCCCGCCAGATTCGGAGGCAATGTAACTCTATATGCAAGTGTCCCAACTCTCTCTTGGATCTTGAATGGTCCGATGAATCTAGAGCTAAGCTTGACCTTCTTCCCAAATATCATCACACCCTTCATCGATGCGACTTTCACAAAAACGTGATCCCCTACTGCGAACTCGAGATCTCTGCGCCTCTGATTTGCATAACTTTTTCTGACGACTCTGAGCGGTTCTCAACCTGTCTTGAATCGTGACCACTAACTCTGCGATCTGCCTGACAATATCCGGACCTAAATTTGCTCTCTCTCTTTCCTCATCCCAATACACTGGCGACCTACACTTCCTCCAGTACAGTGCCTCATATGGAGCCATACCAATCGAAGCATGATAACTGTTGTTATATGTGAACTCAACGAGAGGTAACTTCGGCTCTCAGCTGCCCTGGAAGTCGATCATGCAAGCTCGGAGTAAGTCTTCCAGAATCTGAATCACCCTCTCTGACTGTCCATCTGTCTGAGGATGGAAGGCAGTACTGAACAATAGCTTAGTACCCAATGCCTAGTGTAGACTCTTCCAGAACGCATACGTGAACCACAGATCCTTGTCTTACATGATGGAAACTAGAATCCCATGCAGTCTAACTATCTCTCTGATGTACAGCTCTGCGTACTGAGTCATGGTAAAAGTCTTTCTGATCTGTAGGAAATGAGCTGATTTAGTGAGCCAATCAACTATCACCCAGATGACATTATATCCTCCAGTAGTCCTTGAAAGCCCTGTCACTAAGTCGATGGTGATGTTCTCCCATTTTCAATCGGGAATAGGGAGTGGTTTCATCTTCCTTGCAGGCCTCTAATACTCTGTCATAACCTGCTGACAAGTCAAACACTCGAAAACTAAACACAAAATATCTCGCTTCATGCCCGGCAAGAAATAAAGAGTCTGTAGATCCTTATACATCTTCGTACTCCCTGGATGGATGGATTACGGGGTGCTGTGGGCCTCGCTCAAGATAACTGATCTAAGGGAATCACTGTTAGGAACCCATAGACAGTCCCTATATCTAACTATGCCGTCCAAAAATGTGTACAGTCTCTCGCCCTTAGCCTCGTCCATCTGTCTCCACTTCTGTAACTGCTCGTCAGAAGTCTGCCCTGCCCGATTTCTGTCTCTCAATGTCGGTTTTACAGTCAGAGTAGTAAGATCGCTGGTGCATTCGTCAAATCGAAGGGCATCAAAATAAACTCATAGTGCCCATAACACGTCAAGAAGGCTGTCTTATGCACGTCAGACTCTCTCAACTTCAGCTGATGGTATCTGGATCAAAGATCTATCTTTGAAAACATTGATGCTCCCTGAAGATGATCAAACAAATCCTCTATCCTCGGCAACTGATACTTTTTCTTGACTTTGACCATGTTTAGCTCTCGGTAGTCAAAGCAAACCCTCATACTGCCATCCTTCTTTTTAACGAACAATACCGGTGCGCCCCATTGAGAAAAGCTAGGGCGAATGAATCCCTTAACTAGAAAAATCCTATATCTGATCTTTCAGTTCTTTCATCTCGGCAGGTGCTAGACGGTAGTGTGCCTTAGAGATAGGCGCGGTACCTTGCATGAGCTCGATAGATAAGTCAACCTCTCTGTC
Organism: Primulina tabacum; assembly: GCF_025594145.1. NCBI lineage: Eukaryota > Viridiplantae > Streptophyta > Magnoliopsida > Lamiales > Gesneriaceae > Primulina > Primulina tabacum. The sequence goes on along the minus strand of NC_134555.1, from coordinate 15,782,633 downwards.
TGGTTTGATGCCTGAAAGATCGCCAGGGAAAACGCTGGAGAACTCTCTCACCACATCCACGTCCTCTAGCCTCTGACTGACTGGCTCTAACACTGATACAATACAAGCCAAAAACGCCTGGTAGCCTCTTTTCACGAGCTTCCTCGCACACATGCATGAAATAATGTGAGGCATCTGCTGATGTCTTGCTAACTTAAAAATAAACTCCTTACCACTGGGCGGTCGGACAGTCACTGACCTCTGTCGAAAGTCTATGACATCTCCGTTCAAAGAAATCCGGTCCATACCAAGATGATGTCAAACTCCGGCAATGGTAGAACTATCAAATCTTCCTGCAACGCATATTTATGTAACCAAGGATTCAATTTCTTCACTATCAGTGAGGTATACATCTGATCCTCCGATGGAACCGATACTAGGAATCCTAAATGCATAGTCTCCGGTATGATTCCTAGTCGCTTGACGAAGGATTCAGATATAAACGAATGTGTTGCTTTTGAATCTAGCAATGCATGCGTGGTTACACCTGAAATATATATCCTTCATGCGACAAAACATACCATCAAATCTGATCGCGTTGAAATTTAAGAAATTTCTTACCAGTAATTATCCCAAAATCCTCAAAAATTCGCTGAACTAATCCCAAGTATCCCACGAAAAATTTCAAAAATAATTCTAAAAATTCATAATTTGCGTTTTATCCCTTAAAGTTTCGAAAATTAAACTTCGTTCCTACACAAATTTTCGAACTTCACAAAATTGGCCCCATAAAATTTCGAATTCTAGACCCCTCAACCCAGAAAATTCTTGGAAATGAATATTAAATTTCTAAAAAAAGTCTTTTAGTTACGAAAATAGTCCCTCAAGATTCCGAGATTTTGTAATTAAATCCTCAAATTACTGGTTAATGCGTTAAGGCCCATAAAATCCTCAATTAATGCCATTAAATACATATTTCCAACTAGGTAGAACATGCACCATAATCCTTCTATGTTTTTAATTTCAGCAATTAATTCCCATAATAATAAATTCACGTAATGCATTCAAAGCGATAAACACATAAAACTTAAGCGTAAAAGTTACCAGTGATCAAAGTAGAATCTGGCTCCGCCTCAGCTTCCTCGGCATACATCATGTATGCCCTGCTAGTAGTGGGACCCTTGTTCTGAGGGCAATCTGCTGTCAAAATGCCTAAAATTAGGTTTAATGCAATCGGTGAATCGATAGAAGGCTCAGTCTCAAACAAACCTAAAGTTCGTATTCCTGCTTTCAACCTATAGTCCATTCCTAGCTTGCCTTGTGCCCCTCTTATTTGCATACGAAGCATCTGAAGGTGCCCCACATGTATTTTCCATAGTGAAGTTTGTTGAACTACTTGCACGGTGGTCCTCCCTCTAGCCCGGGAGCCCCTGGTGCTTGAGATCGCCGCTGCTGCCCCGGTCTCCTATACTGTCCCTGGGGCTTCTGTTGCCCCTGCTGCCTTGGCGGCCCTGTATACTGCTTCTTCTGTGGCTGAGAACTGGACTGGGCCTGATGTTGCTTCCTCTGCATCTCGAAGTTTATGTCCTGCAGGGCTTGCTCCGCCTGAAAAGCGTAGGCGGTGACCTTATCATAGCACGTCGGCCTCATCAGCATAGCATCCGGCGTAAGGTGGGTCTCAATCCTTCCAAGAAATGCCTTAGATTTTGAGCGGCATCCCTGGCAATAATGGGCATGAAATGGCAGCCCCTTTCAAACTTCCGAATAAACTTTTCCACAGACGAGTCCCCGTGGAGGAGACTCATAAACTCCCTCATCAGGCGGCCCCTGACATCAGCTGGGAAATACTTGCCGTAAAACATCTCCTTGAACCTGTCCCACGTGTGAGTAGCCAAGTGTAGAACCCGTAAATTGGACTGCGTATAAGCCATGCATAATTTCTAGTATTTTAATTAAAATGATTTTTATTGCATGAGTATTTAAATTCTTTTCTTTAAATTTATTTATTTTACGAAGTAGTTTAATTGTTACCTTTTCAGTTAAATAAGTGAGTCAGGACTGCAGATGGAGTATTGAGATAAGTTAATAAAAACTTATTTAAGAAGTGGTAATTTAGCATGTTAGTAAATATATTTTAAAAATTTTATTTAATTGTTTTGAAAGCATTAAATGCATGTTTATTTCATTAATTTATGTTTAATTATTTTTATGCATTTTAGGCATAATTCATGCATGATAGGATTTGTTTCATGAAATTTTAAATGTTCGTGCATTAAGATTTTTAAGTTGCATTCGATCGAGTAACGAAGACCGGAGAATTTTCAGGAAAATTATTTTATTACACGATTTATTTTTTTTAAAATTAAGTGGGAACGTTTTTAAGTGTATTTTTTTCAAAAATGAGAATTTTTGGGTATTTTTACCCGCATGTTTTTTATATTTATCGGTACGTAAATTTTATCGAATCGGGGGACTTTTTAAGGGTTCGGCTAATATTTTCAAAATCTTTCCAACTCGAAATATTGTTCGAGAGTGGATTTGGGCTTATTGGGCCTACTTTGAGTTTATAGGGCTTAATTATCTTTTTAACTTTTAAATTAAACAATATAAGCCCATAAATTAATTTGTTATCTATATAATTAACCTTAAGCACCATTAACCCTAAACCTAATCACTTTTACACAGCCGACACCTCCCCTCAGCTCCTCTCCTTCTCGGTTCAGAAAACTCTAGCTGAAGGCCTCGTTTTCTTCTCTTAGGCTTGCAAGAAAAACTGCTCACGGTTCCCTCGTCTCGTCTTGTTCCCTTAGCATCATCAGGCACGTGTGCATCTTTGTTCCTTTCATCATTCATGCCAATATTATGTTAAAGTGTGTGTAAATGCATGGAAGCCCATCGATCTATCATGTATGCACGTTCTTGGTTGAAAGATTTACATACATCCTTGCACTTTTGAATCACTACTCACGTTTTGTTCATGCTGCGCAAGGGCCTGCGGTTTCGGTTGATTAAGGCTGTATAGGGTGTCAAGGGGAGGTCTTGGGGGTTTCATTGGTTGCTGGTTTGTGCAGGAGAAGGGCCGAGAGGGTAGTTGTGCTGGTTTCTCCTCGTTTTGGGTGTAGATCGAGCGAAGGAGAGCCGCAGCGGTGCATGGCTCGTCCTCGGTCTTGGTGCTGAACCACCTGGGTTCGTGACAGACCCTGGAGTGAGCCGTGAGATCGCTGGGGCTGTGGTGGAGCGAAGGTAGCGAGTGGCCAAAGGTATTTGGGTTATGCGTCGTGGGGTTTGTAGTAGCAGTAGGATTGAATAAGTGTGTGCTAGAGGAGTTCCATGGTTTCGGTGGTGACTCATTCTTAGGTGGATATGTAGGGGGGACACGTGAGGATGGTGGAGATTCAAAGTATTTAAGAGGTTGGTGATGTGTTGAGGAATGAGTGCACAAGGGAATGTTGAGTGTAGGGCTGAGAAGTTTTTATTAAGGTGGAGAATTTTGTACCGAGAGTTTGGCTTGTTCTAGGATTTTGGCCGTGGATTTGGGGAGCTAATGATGTTGTTTTAGGACCTAGTTAGTGTTGAAAAAATATGGTTATAGTTGTAGAAAATTCGAGTAAATTTTGGATTGATTCGGATTAAAAATCGGAACCTCGATCCAAGTTTTAAAACGAATTAAATAAGCTGCGATTTTTGGCTCGAGTTAATGTCTAAGAATGGTTTTAAATATGTTTTGGTACATTTTAAGGAGTTTGGTAAGCGTCGGGTCAATTTTAGAGGTCCAGGGGTAAAATGTTAATTTTTGGGTTTCCAGGGGCAAAATGGTCATTTTGCACCCAGGGTGAGAATTTTGTCATGGCAGCGCCCCTGAGCACAAATCATGATATTTTTAAATGTTCATGCATCACGTTTACGATTTTTACGCTATTATAATAACTATTGTGCATGTTTGGTTTAAAGGAATTAAGAGAAAAAAAGTGAGAAAGTGAAGAGCACTCCGTCTCCGCCGCGCCGGGTCGTTATTTCGTTTGTTTTCTGTCAAAACAAACCAAGGCATGTTTATATCTTCTTTCACTTTCAATCAAGCCATATAGGTATTTTTAAATATCGCAAGTACATGATTTTAATGCAAGAAGATCCAAATTGTTCATATTTAATTATGTTGGTTAATTATATTACGTGCAAACATTCATTTTGAGATTTATGCGATATTGCTTGTGGCCATCTCACTATCATGGGAGCAATATTTCACCCGGTCGCCAGTTACCGGTCAGTTCAGTTCAGTGTAGGGGCCACTTGCGTAGACCATAATCTCAACAGAAAATTATTATATGCTATTTTCTTACAGGGCTCCAAGGAGCAAACATTTTCACTATGATTTTCATTTCAGTTATGCACGTATTATAATTGCTCATGACAAGCTATTTTAACTTTATGCCTCATAACATGATATTTTTACTCCAATGCAAATTTTACTATATTATTTACTCATTATTTACGATATATGCATGTTGAGTCTTTAGGCTCACTAGACTTGATTGTTGTAGGTACTGATGAGGTCGGGGCCGAGGGCGGGGACCTAGTGAGTTAGCTTGGGTCAGCAGTAGTGGAACCCGAGGACCTCATTTACAGCACTTGCCATTTTTTTATGCTCAAACATTTTATCAGTTGTTGGATACTTTAACTTGTTATTTTGGCGAGTAATAATTTCTTCTGCTGCTATTTTGAACATTTAAACTTGATTTTATCAGTTGATTTTGTGAATGAGGCAATTTTGATTATTTTAAAAAGAAATTTTTTTAATTTTTCCGCAAATTTTCAAACAAGAAATTTAGGGCCATTATACCAAGTCCACTGCATGAGCGGCTCACTCCCACCATAGGGATGCATCATCCCTTAACATATATATGGCGCCCATGACCTGGTTGCCATCTCTCATCTGCAGATACTCATAGTGCAGTTCCAGCGATCTAATCCATCCCTCGGCCAAGAATGGATCAGTGGTACCCCCGAATTCCTTCGGGTTGAGCTGTCTATATTGCTCATAAACATTAGCCTACGGTCGGGGAGCCTGCTGCGCCTATTGGGCCTGCTCCATAAGCCTAGCTATCCCCTCCAATACTCGGGTAGCAGCATTCCTGGCGGCGGTGGTGGCGGAGGGCCTCTACCGCCTCCAGGAATCTCATCCTAAAGATCTGTACTAGAAGCACGACTGGGAGGCATGATATCTGAATACTGTCCCAATTCTAAACGTAACCCATCATGCAATTTAATCTAGTTTTTCGAAATAATAAGTCCTTAAATCATAAAACCAGCTAAACATGCATTGCAAATCATCGTAAAACGTATATAATGTAAACAGGAAGGTGATAGCAGTAAATCATTTAAAACATTTAAATCTTGCAGGATTGAGGCTTGAAGACTGAGCTGCAGAGCTGGCGGTGGCACAAGCCTATACGAGACTCTTGCTCTGATACCAACTGAAATGTCTCCTCATTTTAAAATTATATTGAACATTGTTTTAAAATGTAATGGCCGAAACCATGCCTATGTAAATCCATAATATTCGAAACATGCATTTTGTAAAATCATTCACTACTGAATATAATAACTATAGTTAAAATTATGAAAAGAGCAGCCAACCTAAACCATTACTGTTTTAAAAATATAAAACATCCAGCATGTATAAAAACTGTCAAACCCTCAACAAATTAAAATCATCAACCATTTAAAAAAATTGTTTAAATTTGTTCTCATAAAATCATATTCTTGGGGAAGAATACAAGGTCCTCGGGTTAACATGCGCGACCAGCTCCGCCCATTCAGTCATCATCACCTCCAGCCTACTGATCAAAATGCTCGCCTGCATCATTCACTAGTGAGTCTAAAGACTCAACACACCTGTAACATTAATAGCAAGTACATATATATAACAGGCAACACTGAAAAATAGTGTAATCAACATATATTTCATGATCTTAAAAGCATAAACGTAAACATGTCATATAATAGCATAACGTGTCAAAGCATGTCTCACCATATCATCATATATGTATACATATTCTTTAATTGAATTCAGTTAATTAGTTGTGAATTTCGTATAATCACGTCAGTCGATAGATCCATCTGCGTGTAACCTAGGTACCCGGTGGCGAGGACATCAGCGACTGCATTACCCGTCCACTGAGCCCTGGCCTTACATGTCATCGTGTCATCGTATTAGTCACAACCAACTCCTACCATTCAAAACATGTCATCATATTCATAATTTTTCTTGAAACCTAAGCATGCAACGTATTTTCATAATTACGTAAAAATCTTATATGTGATGCATGAATATTTAAAAACATGATAAATTGGTGCCGATGGCGCTGCCAGGACTAAAATCTCGACTCAGGTGCGAAATGACCATTTTACTCCTGGACCTCGAAATTTCGACCCAAAGCTTGCCAAACTACTTAAAACATCCCAAAACATATTTAAAAGTATTTCTTAAACGTAAACTCGAACCCGTTTCAAAACTTAATCTACTCGTTTTAAAACTTGGACCGGGGTCCCGTCTTTAACCCGAATCGACCCAAAACTTAACCAAATTTCTTCCAACTTTTACCACACCCTTCACACAACTTAACAGCCCTTAAAACATCAAGAGCATGCCCCTAAACCTTTGGACAGACCATGAGATGCTGCTGGTAGTTCTCGGCCCTAGTTTCTTTCAACCCTTGTTGCACCATGCTCAATTATTACCTATCCTAGACCTAACCCTTGAGGACCAGCCCCACACTAACTCTCCCTAGCACACCTAGGTACCCTACTGGACCTAATTGACTCACGGACATAGCCCCATGCAAGCATCATGACGCACACTCTTGCTATATCCCGAAATCACATCACCCGAGCCTCACCCCCTTATCTCGCAATCGGCCGGCTACGTGGATGGTTCCAGTGATGGTTGAGCCTCCTTGTGATGTGTCTCAGTCCCACCATGGTCCGTTCCATGCTTCATTTCAGCCCTTGCACCGCAAGTTCCACCCCTTACTCGATCCACAACAAAAATGAGACACACCTCCACGCACACCCCTCGGCCTATGCATCAAGTCGAGTCCTACTTGACCAAATCATGACTCCAGCCCTTAAACCCTTTACTCCTTGACAAGAACGGTCCCCTTGCAGCACAAAACCGATAGCCCCTTGAACATGTACATGAAAAACTGAGTACTATGACAATTTATGCATGTTTTTGAAAAGAAAAGCAACCAGCAATGATGTTCCATGCTAGATCGAAAGATTCCCCACACAAATACACACATATCAGCATAATTATCGTGAATGATGAGAAAAAGATGATACAATGCGTGCCTTGATGAGTGTATGCTCACAAACTTGAAGGAATGCATGTCGGGGAAGGTGCAAATGGGCCCTTAATTAAAATAAAGGGGATAAAATGGTTTTAGGCCCATTATATTATAAAATAAACCCGTCAAGCCAATAAAACCCTCGGAAAATATTTCGTTTTGATACGTTTTTAAAAATATCTCCCGAGCCCTTGAAAAGTCCACCGGTTCGATAAAATTTGCTTACCTGATTAAAAATATGACCCGACGAGTAAAAATACCCACCAAAGTCAAATTTTTCAAAAACACCGTTAAAAACACCTCTTAATAATTAATTAAAATTATTCATTCAATAAAAATATTTTCCCAGATAATCACCGGTCTCCGTTCTTCGTTCGAGCGCGAAATGCATCTAGAAACCCTAATACGTAAACTTTTAAAAACAACGTGAATAAATCCCAACTATGCAATAATTATGCATTAAATCTTTAAAGTAATTAAATACATGATTTAAATAAAACCAAAGATTGCATGCATTCAGATTACGTAAATTTAAATTTCCTGGACCTGTCTATGGATTTTGGAAATTCGGAGACTAAATTCTCAGAACACAAATCGTTTTAATTTTCTAGTGCAAACCAAACGAGGAACACAGTTTTCGATCGTGGACTTGATTAGATGATCAAAGAAGAAAGTCGTTCGTAGAAATTTACAAGAAGGACTATCTCCGCGTAAAAACATTAATAATTTGGAGTTCAGCGTTTAGAACAGAAAGTGTAATTCTAAACGCCCTATGAATGTTTCTAAATACCCGACACCCAAGGAAAAAAATTTTAAATTTCCGCTGCACCTTGGGTGCGAGAATACGCTGTCCTAACAATGGTATCAGAACCAGTAATTCTCAGTCGTGTGTTTAAATAAAATCATGTCGAGTATATTATTTCTAACCGCATAAGAATTTTTGAAAAATGCTCCTTAATTTATTTTTGAAAAAATCAGTTTTTAATTAAAAAAAATTTGGTCTGCCCGGGCGCGGTGCGCGCACGGCCTGCGAATCTGTGCACGCAACTAGCGCACTGCGTGCCTTCCAGCGCTCGATTGGATCGGGCGACGGACGGGCGGCGTGAGCAGCTGCCCAGTAACGTTTCGGGCACGAGCTGGGTCATGGGCTTGAATTGTCCAGACCTAGGAGACGATTTTCTGATTTTTCAAAATTTTGGGTTAAATTTATATTTTATGAACATACTGACGATTTTATCCCTACAATAATTTTGACAAAATTAATTTCTTATAAAATAAATAATTGAAATATGATTTTAATTATTTATGGTAAAAGGTGTTTTACAATAAAATTAATTATTTTAAATTAAATAAAAGTGTTCATTTAATTTGATAACTATGGCGGTTGGTGATAATTTACGATATACACGATTTACTAATAATATGTGATATTATCGGATTTTTATAATATATGATATTATATGGTAAAAAGATAATCGAGAGCCATGAGCAATGTGTTAGGTTTATGTAAGGATATTTTACGTATTGTAATTTTTGATTATTTGATAATTAAAAGTGGACTTGATTTATGATTGGTTCTCACCTCCTAAATTTGTATACCAATGTGCATGGATATTCAATGTAAATATTATAATTAGTGGTAGATCAATATTTGAAGACGGTGGGCCCGATTATCGGAAAGAGTTTTGAAGATCGAAGACATGTAAAATATTGGAATCTTATGTATTATTGCATTTGCATTCCCTGCATTTACCTAGGTTATGTACATGGATCCGTATGTGGCTCGTTGCATGAATATGACAATCATACATACAAATATGGCACAAGTTTTTAAAATTAATGTTGAGACGAATTTTCAAAATTAAAATCCCTAATTTTGGATTTTGGATGAGATCCTAAAATTTAAATCAAGCCCATAAAAGGATAATTAAAAGAAAGTTTAATAAATCTTTGTCTTTCATCATTGGTAGTTGCATGATGAACGCTACCTGCAGACAGTGTCTGGCTCATATTATTGGGGAGACCTGGACGCCGGAAAGCTGTGACTTCCATTAACATATTTGATGTGAATTGTGTGGAAATCCCATTACTTCGGCTCATATTTTTGTGGGATCTCACGGCGACCGTCCACTAAGGTTCAACATTGATAGGCTGGGATCGACACGTGAAGATAAAGGGGATCATATTATTGGATCCTCCTCAAACGTGAGGCAAAATTACGTAAGGATTGCCAGGAGTTGCAATTGGGCTCTACCTTTTAGAAATTATGGTTGACTGATATTATTTGGGATCATGATTTCTCAATTGGCCTTGCGTACTCACTAAGAAAATTGGATTTCTCGTTTTCATCAGAGAGTGGTAAGAATGTCAAAATAGTAAGAGGCAATTTGTAAAAAAAATTCCATATTTTATGCATTGCGAAATATTTTAAAATAGTCAGTAACTTTTATTATGTTTCCATATCATATATTTATTTTTCATCACGTTATCCGTTTCACTTATTAAAATAAGCTAACCGAACACTAGTTTTCAAGACTTGGCTGGGAAAATTGTTCTAAATTCGGAGAAAATAGCGTACACACTAATGTCAGTCCTGCTGAACTGACAAAGCATGCAAGATGGTGGGACCATAGTATGCAAGCAAAAGTGCAATATACCCGCTTCTATGTCAAATGAACTGTAGAGATAATTTGAGAAAATTTTGAATGTTGTTGACATTCGAATATGCATGCAAGAGTTGCATAGTGCATGAAACTCGCACAATGATGCACAACACTTTCAAGGAACACATGACTGCATGCATGCAAGATGGGGCTCTCGCCCATGAGTGTGGTGTAAGTCTTATTGTGTCTATCGAGAAGGTGGTGGATCTGGAATTTGACAAAGCCCGATAAGTCAGAACATGTTTACTTCACTGTAAAAAGTCTGAACATAAGAAACTATTATGGCAGAAATATTTTGGCAATGATAAGTGAATGTCCAAGTAAACACGATTTCAACAACGAACAAAACAAAACAAGATAGTCTAAATAAAACACATTTTTGACACGTTGGGCTAAGACACATTTTCCAAAGAAGGTTGCACAAGCAAATGGGAGAGGACATGTTTGACTCGTCAGATTTAAACTCTCTAGATACATGTGAGTCATGTCTGAAAGGAAAAATAACCAAGGCCCATTTCCTAGAGAAAGTGGAACGTACACATAATCTATTAGATTTGATGCATACAGATGTGTGTGGCTCGCTAATTTTTAGCACGAAATTTCGTCATTCCTACTTCATTACCTTTACTGATGACCATTCGAGGTTTGGGTATGTGTATTTAATGAAATTCAAGTCTGAAGCCTTTTAAAAGTTCAAATAATTCAGAGCAGAAATAGAGAAACAGTTAGGAAAGAGTATTAAAACACTACGATCAGATCGAGGTGGAGAATACCTGAGTACATAGTTTCAAAACTATCTTAAAGAGAATGAGATTCTCTCACAGTTGACTCCTCCTGCCACACCCCAGTTGAATGGTGTGTCAGAATGTCGTATTTGGACATTGATGGACATGGTCCGATCTATGATGAGATTCACTAAATTGCCGCCATCCATAATTGGATATGCACTTGAAATAGCGGCAATGTTGTTGAATCAAGTCCATACAAAGGCATTTGGATAATACTCCTTATGAGATATGGATGGGAAAGCCGCCCAAATATTCTTACCAAAGAATAAGGGGATGCCTTGCTTATTTGAAGCAGGCAGTGGGAGACAAATTGGATAATAGATCCAATTTGTCCTACTTTGTAGAATATCCAAAGAACTCTATTGGATAATATCTTTATTATCCTAGTGAAACAAATGTTCTTGTTTCAGGAATGCTAACTTCTTGGAGAAGGAGTTTCTATTAGATAAAAAATGCAGGATAAAAGAACTCGATTCCTAGGAGATCTAAAAGGGTCTAAAGGCCGCTTAATAGGTTGGGTCTGCTTCTTGAAGAGGGCCAAGATGAGCCCATTCCTGAATGCGATCCAAGAAATTTTAAGGAAGCATTGTTTGTTGTCGATTCATCTAAATGGCTTGAAGCCATGCAGTCCGAGATGAACTCCATCTATTTGAAGCAATTATGGTCCTTAGTATATCCACATGAGGGAATTGTTCCCATGGGACGCAAATTGATTTACAAGAGGAAACTTGGAGCGGATGAGAAGGTGCTGACCTTCAAAGCTAGACTGGTAGCAAAAGGATATACTCAAAGACAAGGTATTGACTATGAGAAAATCTTTTCTCCGGTCGCAATATTCAAGTCCACTAGGATACTGCTAGCCATAACAGCGTGGTATGACTACGAAATATGACAGATGGATTTGAAGACAACGTTCTTTAATGGGGATATTAAGGAAGATATTACATGTCTCAACCTGAAGGATTCACATCAGTAGAAAGTGAGCATAAATTATGCAGACTTCAGAGATAGATTTATGGACTAAAAGATGCATCAAGGAGCTAGAATCTCAGATTTGACAACACTATAAAAGAGTTTGATTTTGCCAAAAATCATGAGGAACCTTGTGTATACACATTACAACAAAAATGGATTTCCGCAGCGCACATATGGGCTTTCCGCAGCGTGCATTGTGCAAGCGGTTAAAAACTCAAAGATTATCCGCGGCGTGCATGTGCACGATGTTAATATTATTATCAACGGCGTGCATATGTACACTGTTAATACACCTTTCCGCAGCGTGCAATGTATGCCGTTAATAGTTAAAAAAAAATATTAGCGATGGTTTTGACAAACCGTCGCAAATAAGCGAGGGAAAAAAACATCAAACCCGTCGCTAATTCAGATACAGTCTTTAAATTTAGCGACAGTTTTATAATTTCGCGACAATTCCAAAACCGTAGCTAAATTTTGCGTAAAAATAAAAAAAATTTACTTTTATAATTTAATAAATTTTTATAAAAACTAACAATACAACTATAATAATAATACTCATTCTCTTAATTAACAATTAACAAATTAACCATAAATTGAAACAATAACACGTATTTAAATCGAAACTAAAATCGTATAAGTAGAGAAAAATTTTAAGTGCTCTAAAATCGTATAAGTAGAGAAAAATTTTAAGTGTTGTGAAGTAAAATGAAACGGGAATCGGATATAAATAGAGAATTTGCGATTTTTTGCGAATTTTTTTTCTAAACCGTCACCGATGTACGTATATTAGGGACCGTCACAGATTTTAAATCGGCGACGGTTTCATGTAAACCGTCGCTATATTAGTGACGATTTTACAAAACCATCGCTAATGTAAAAATTCGAACTCTTTTTCCGCAGCGTGCTAATAAACATGCATGCCGTTAATAGTATTATTAACAGCGTGCATTTATTTTGCGCTGCGGATAGTCTGCGGATATTACTATCCGCAGCGTGATTTTAATGCACGCCGTCAATAGTAATATCCGCAGCGTGCTTATAATGCACACCGTCCATAGTAATATCCGATGCGTGCTTAGAATGCACGCCGTTAATAGTATCAAGTTACTCGCCGTCCATAGTAATATCCACAGCAGTGCTTTAATGCACGCCGTTAATAGTATCAAGTGCAACACTATTAACGGCGCACATATGGGTGCAGGCCGTGAAAAGTAGTATTCGCAGCGTGCTTTTAATGCACGTTGTTGATGATTTGCTACGGAAAATCATTTTTCTTGTATTGACATGAAATTCAGTGGGAGTGCAGTAACATTCTTGGTGTTTTATGTTGATGACATACAACTTAATTGGAATGTTGTAGGGATGTTGCAGTCAACTGAAATATGGTTAGTTGGTAAGTTCTCCATGAAGGATATGGGTGAAGCATAATATGTATTAGGAATACATATCTATACGGATAGATCAAAGAGAATGCTAGGGCTCACCCAATCCACATATATCAATACCATACTGAGGAGATTCTCTATGGAGGAGTCTAAGAGAGGATATCTCCCAATGTCTCATGGTGTGAATATATCCAAGTCTATATGCCCTAAGACTGATGAAGAGATAGAAACATGAGCCGCATTTTATATGCGTATGTCATAGGAAGTATTTTGTATGGTATGATATTTACTCGACCTGATATTGCATATAAACTGAGTGTTGCAGGAAGATATCAGTCTAATCTCGGTCCACTACATTGGAAAGCAGTGAAGGACATTCTTAAGTACTTGAGAAGAACTAAAAATATGTTCTTGGTATACGAGAGTGGAGAACTAAAATTGGAACGCTACACTGATTCTAGCTTCCAATCAGATGTGGAGGATTCGAAATCGACCTCTCTTTCTGGTTGGATGCCTGAAAGATCGCCAGGGAAAACGCTGGAGAACTCTCTCACCACATCCACGTCCTCTAGCCTCTGACTGACTGGCTCTGACACTGATACAATACAATCCAAAAACGCCTGGTAGCCTCTCTTCACGAGCTTCCTCGCACACATGCATGAAATGATGTGAGGCATCTGCTGATGTCTTGCTGACTTAAAAATAAACTCCTTACCACTGGACGGTCGGACAGTCACTGACCTCTGTCGAAAGTCTATGACATCTTCGTTCCTACACAAAATTTCGAACTTCACAAAATTGGCCCCATAAAATTTCGAATTCTAGACCCCTCAACCAAGAAAATTCTTGGAAATGCGTATGAAATTTCTAAAAAAAATTTGTTAGTTGCATAAATAGTCTCTCAAGATTCCGAGTTTTTGCAATTAAATCCTCAAATTACTGGTTAATGCGTTAAGGCCCATAAAATCCTCAATTAATGCCATTAAATACATATTTCCAACTAGGTAGAACATGCACCATAATCATTCTATGTTTTTAATTTCAGCAATTAATTCCCATAATAATCAATTCACGTAATGCATTAAAAGCGATAAACACATAAAATTTAAGCGTAAAAGTTACCGGTGATCAAAGTAGAATCTGGCTCCGCCTCAGCTTCCTCGGCTCCTCTGCTGATGTCTTGCTGACTTAAAAATAAACTCCTTACCATTGGGCGGTCGGACATTCACTGACCTCTGTCGAAAGTCTATGACATCTCCGTTCAAAGAAATCCGGTCCATACCAAGATTATGTCAAACTCCGGCAACGGTAGCACTATCAAATCTTCCTGCACCGCATATTTATGTAACCAAGGCTTCAATTTCTTCACTATCAGTGAGGTATACATCTGATCCTCGGATGGAACCGATACTAGGAATCCTAAATGCATAGTCTCCGGTATGATTCCTAGTCGCTTGACGAAGGATTCAAATATAAACGAATGTGTTGCTCTTGAATCTAGCAATGCATGCGTGGTTACACCTGAAATATATATCCTTCATGCGACAAAACATACCATCAAATCTGATCGCGTTGAAATTTAAGAAATTTCTTACCTAGTAATTATCCCAAAATCCTCAAAAATTCGCTGAACTAATCCCAAGTATCCCACGAAAATTTCAAAAATAATTCTAAAAATTCATAATTTGCGTTTTATCCCTTAAAGTTTCGAAAATTAAACTTCGTTCCTACACAAATTTTCGAACTTCACAAAATTGGCCCCATAAAATTTCGAATTCTAGACCCCTCAACCCAGAAAATTCTTGGAAATGAATATGAAATTTCTAAAAAAAGTTTTTTAGTTACGAAAATAGTCCCTCAAGATTCCGAGTTTTTGCAATTAAATCCTCAAATTACTGGTTAATGCGTTAAGGCCCATAAAATCCTCAATTAATGCCATTAAATACATATTTCCAACTAGGTAGAACATGCACCATAATCCTTCTATGTTTTTAATTTCAGCAATTAATTCCCATAATAATAAATTCACGTAATGCATTCAAAGCGATAAACACATAAAACTTAAGCGTAAAAGTTACCGGTGATCAAAGTAGAATCTGGCTCTGCCTCAGCTTCCTCGGCATACATCATGTATGCCCTGCTAGTAGTGGGACCCTTGTTCTGAGGGCAATCTGCTGTCAAAATGCCTAAAACTAGGTTTAATGCAATCGGTGAATCGATAGAAGGCTCAGTCTCAAACAAACCTACAGTTCGTATTCCTGCTTTCAACCTATAGTCCATTCCTAGCTTGCCTTGTGCCCCTCTTGTTTGCATACGAAGCATCTGAAGGTGCCCCACATGTATTTTCCATAGTGAAGTTTGTTGCACTACTTGCACGGTGGTCCTCCCTCTAGCCTGGGAGCCCCTGGTGCTTGAGGTCGCCGCTGCTGCCCTGGTCCCCCTATACTGTACCTGGGGCTTCTGTTGCCCCTGCTGCCTTGGCGGCCCTGTATACTGCTTCTTTCGTTGCTGAGAACTGGACTGGGCCTGATGTTGCTTCCTCTGCATCTCGAATTCTATGTCATGCCGGGCTTGCTCCGCCTGAAAAGCGTAGGCGGTGACCTTATCATAGCACGTCGGCCTCGTCAGCATAGCATCCGGCGTAAGGTGGGTCTCAATTCTTCCAAGAAATGCCTTAGATTTTGAGCGGCATCCCTGACAATAATGGGCATGAAATGGCAGCCCCTATCAAACTTCCGAATAAACTCTTCCACAGACGAGTCCCCAGTGGAGGAGACTCATAAAATCAATCATCAGGCGGCACCTGACATCAGCTGGGAAATACTTGCTGTAAAACATCTCCTTGAACCTGTCCCACGTGAGAGTAGCCAAGTCCACTGCATGAGCGGCTCCCTCCCACCATAGGGATGCATCATCCCTTAACATATATATGGCGCCCATGACCTGGTTGCCATCTTTCATCTGCAGATACTCATAGTGCAGTTCCAGCGATCTAATCCATCCCTCGGCCAAGAATGGATCAGTGGTACCCCAGAATTCCTTCGGGTTGAGCTGTCTATATTGCTCATAAACATTAGCCTACGGTCGGGGAGCCTGCTGCGCCTATTGGGCCTGCTCCATAAGCCTAGCTATCCCTCCAATACTTGGGTAGCAGCATTCCTGGCGGCGGTGGTGGCGGAGGGCCTCTACCGCCTCCAGGAATCTCATCCTAAAGATCTGTACTAGAAGCACGACTGGGAGGCATGATATCTGAATACTGTCCCAATTCTAAACGTAACCCATCATGCAATTTAATCTAGTTTTTCGAAATAATAAGTCCTTAAATCATAAAACCAGCTAAACATGCATCGTAAATCATCGTAAAACGTATATAATGTAAACAGGAAGGTGATAGCAGTAAATAATTTAAAACATTCAAAGCTTGCAGGATTGAGGCTTGAAGACTGAGCAGAGCTGGCAGTGGCACAAGCCTATACGGGACCCTTGCTCTGATACCAACTGAAATGTCTCATCATTTTAAAATTATATTGAACAATTTTTAAAATGCAATGGCCGAAACCATGCCTATGTAAATCCATAATATTCGAAACATGCATTTTGTAAAATCATTCACTACTGAATATAATAACTATAGTTAAAATTATGAAAAGAGCAGCCAACCTAAACCATTACAGTTTTAAAAATATAAAATGTCCAGCATGTATAAAAACTGTCAAACCCTCAACAAAATAAAATCATCAACCATTTAAAAAAATTGTTTAAATTTTTTCCCATAAAATCATATTCTTGCGGAAGAATACAAGGTCCTCGGGTTAACATGCGCCACCAGCTCCGCCCGTTCAGTCATCATCACCTCCATCCTACTGATCAAAATGCTCACCCGCATCATTCACTAGTGAGTCTTAAGTTCCAACACATCTGTAACATTAATAGCAAGTACATATACATAACAGGCAACAGTGAAAAATAATGTAATCAACATATATTTCATGATCTTAAAAGCATAAACGTAAACATGTCATATAATAGCATAACGTGTCAAAGCATGTCTCACCATATCATCATATATGTATACATTTTCTGTAATTGAATTCAATTAATTAGTTGTGAATTTCGTATAATCACGTCAGTCGATAGATCCATCTGCGTGTAACCTAGGTACCCGGTGGCGAGGACATCAGCGACTGCATTACCCGTCCACTGAGCCCTGGCCTTACATGTCATCGTGTCATCGTATTAGTCACAACCAACTCCTATCATTCAAAACATGTCATCATATTCATAATTTTTCTTGAAACCAAGCATGCAACGTATTTTCATAATTACGTAAAAATCTTATATGTGATGGCATGAACATTTAGAAACATGATAAATTGGTGCTGAGGGCGCTGCCAGGACTAAAATCTCGACTCAGGTGCGAAATGACCATTTTACCCCTGGACCTCGAAATTTCGACCCGAAGCTTGCCAAACTCCTTAAAACATCCCAAAACATATTTAAAACTATTTCTTAAACGTAAATTCGAACCCGTTTCAAAACTTAATCTACACGTTTTAAAACTTGGATCGGGGTCCCGCCTTTAACCTGAATCGACCCAAAACTTAACCAAATTTCTCCCAACTTTTACCACACCCTACACACAACATAACAGCCCTTAAAACATCAAGACCAGGCCCCTAAACCTTTGGACAGATCATGAGATGCTGCTGGTAGTTCTCGGCCCTAGTTTCTTTCAACCCTTGTTGCACCATGCTCAATTATTACCTATCCTAGACCTAACCCTTGAGGACCATCCCCAAACTAACTCTCCCTAGCACACCTAGGTACCCTACTGGACCTAATTGACTCACGGACATAGCCCAATGCAAGCATCATGATGCACACTCTTGCTATATCCTGAAATCACATCAGCCGAGCCTCACCCCCTTATCTCGCAATCGGCCGGATACATGGATGGTTCCAGTGATGGTTGAGCCTCCTTGTGATGTGTCTAAGACCCACCATGGTCCGTTCCATGCTTCATTTCAGCCCTTGCACCGCCAGCTCCACCCCTTACTCGATCCACAACAAAAATGAGACACACCTCCACGCACACCCCTCGGCCTTTGCATCAAGTCGAGTCCTACTTGACCAAATCATGACTCCAGCCCTTAAACCCTTTAGTCCTTGACAAGAACGGTCCCCTTGCAGCAAAAAACCGGCAGCCCCTTGCACATGTACATGAAAAACTGAGTACTATGACAATTTATGCATGTTTTTGAAAAGAAAAGCAACCAGCAATGATGTTCCATGCTAGATCGAAAGATTCCCCACACAAATACACACATATCAGCATAATTATCGTGAATGATGAGAAAAGAATGATACAATGCGTGCCTTGATGAGTGTATGCTCACAAACTTTAAGGAACGCATGTCGGGGAAGGTGCAAATGGGCCCTTAATTAAAATAAAGGGGATAAATTGGTTTTAGGCCCATTATATTATAAAATAAACCCGTCAAGCCAATAACACCCTCGGAAAATATTTCGTTTTGATACGTTTTTAAAAATATCCCCGAGCCCTTGAAAAGTCCCCTGATTCGATAAAATTTGCGTACCGATTAAAAATATGACCCGACGAGTAGAAATACCCACCAAAGTCAAATTTTTCAAAAACACCGTCAAAACACCGTCAAAAACACCTCTTAATAATTAATTAAAATTATTCATTCAATAAAAATATTTTTCCTGATAATCACCGGTCTCCGTTCTTCGTTCGAGCGCGAAATGCATCTAGAAACCCTAATGCGTGAACTTTTAAAAACAACGTGAATAAATACCAACTATGCAATAATTATGCATTAAATCTTTAAAGTAATTAAATACATGATTTACTTAAAACCGAAGATTGCATGCATTCAGATTACGTAAATTTAAATTTCCTGGAACTCTCTATGGAATTTGGAAATTCGGAGACTAAATTCTCAAAATATAAATCGTTTGAATTTTCTAGTGCAAACCAAACGAGGAACACAGGTCTTCGATCGTGGACTTGATTAGATGATCAAAGAGGAAAGTCGTTCGTAGGAATTTACAAGAAGGACTATCTCCGCATAAAAAGAGGAATAATTTGGAGTTCAGCGTTTAGGACAGAAAAGTGTAATTCTAAACGCCCTATGAATGTTTCTAAATACCTGACACCCAAGGAAAAAAATTTTAAATTTTCGATGCACCTTGGGTGCGAGAATACGCTGTCCTAACAATGGTATCAGAGCCAGTAATTCTCAGTCGTGTGTTTAAATAAAATCATGTCGAGTATATTATTTCTAACCGCATAAGAATTTTTGAAACATGCCCCTTAATTTATTTTTGAAAAAAATCAGTTTTTAATTAAAAAAAATTTGGTCTGCCCGGTCGCGGCGCACGCACGGCCTGCGAACCTGTGCACGCCAGCTAGCGCACTGCGTGCCCACCAGCGCTCGATCGGATCGGGCGGCGGGCGGGTGGCGTGAGCAGGTGACCTGGAACGTCTCGGGCACGGGCTGGGTCATGGGCTTGAATTGTCCAGGCCTAAGAGACGATTTTCTGATTTTTCAAAATTTTGGGTTAAATTTATATTTTATGAACATACTGACGATTTTATCCCTACAATAATTTTGACAAAATTAATTTCTTATAAAATAAATAATTGAAATATGATTTTAATTATTTATGGTAAAAGGTGTTTTACAATAAAATTAATTATTTTAAATTAAATAAAAGTGTTTATTTAATTTGATAACTATGGCAGTTAGTGATAATTTACCGAGATACACGATTTACTAATAATATGTTATATTATCGGATTTTTATAATATATGATATTATATGGTAAAAAGATGATCGAGAGCCATGAGCAATGTGCTAGGTTTATTTAAGGATATTTTACGTATTGTAATTTTTGATTATTTGATAATTAAAAGTGGACCTGATTTATGATTGGTTCTCACCTCCTAAATTTGTATACCAATGTGCATGGATATTTAATGTAAATATTAGAATTAGTGGAAGATCAATATTTAAAGACGGTGGGCCCGATTATCGGAAAGAGTTTTGAAGATCAAAGACATGTAAAATATTGGAAGCTTATGTATTATTGCATTTGCATCCCTGCATTTACCTAGGTTATGTACATGGATCCGTATGTGGCTCGTTGCATGAATATGACAATCATACATACAAATATGGCACAAGTTTTTAAAATTAATGTTGAGACGAATTTTCAAAATTAAAATCCATAATTTTAGATTTTGAATGAGATCCGAAATTTAAATCAAGCCCATAAAAGGATAATTAAAAGAAAGTTTAATAAATCTTTGTCTTTCATTAACAATGGTTGCATGATGAACGCTACCTGCAGACAGTGTTTGGCTCATATTATTGGAGAGACCTGGACGCCGGAAATCTGTGACTTCCATTAACATATTTGATGTGAACTTTGTGGAAATCCCATTACTTCGGCTCATATTATTGTAAAATCTCACGGTGATCGTCCACTAAGGTTCAACATTGATGGGCTGGGATCGACAAGTGAAGATAAAGGGGATCATATTATTGAACCCTCCTCAAACGTGAGGCAAAATTACGTAAGGATTGCCAGGAGTTGCAATTGGGCTCTACCTTTTGGAAATTATGGTTGACTGATATTATTTGGGGTCATGATTTCTAAATTGGCCTTGCGTATTCACTAAGAAAATTGAATTTCTCGTTTTCATCAGAGAGTGGTAAGAATGTCAAAATAGTAAGAGGCAATTTGTAAAAAAAAATTCCATATTTTATGCATTGCAAAATATTTTAAAATAGTCAGTAACTTTTATTATGTTTCCATATCATATATTAATTTTTCATCACGTTATCCGTTTCACTTATTAAAACAAGCTAACCGAACACTAATTTTCAAGATTGGCTGGGAAAATTGTTCTAAATTCGGAGAAAATAGCGTACACACTAATGTCAGTCCTGCTGAACTGACTAAGCATGCAAGATGGTGGGACCATAGTATGCAAGCAAAAGTGCAATATACCCGCTTCTATGTCAAATGAACTGTAGAGACAGGTTTGAGAAAATTTTGAATGTTGTTGACATTGGAATATGCATGCAAGAGTTGCATAGTGCATGAAACTCGCACAATGATGCACAACACTTTCAAGGAACACATGACTGCATGCATGCAAGATGGGGCTCTCGTCCATGAGTGTGGTGTAAGTATTATTGTGTCTGTCGAGAACGTGGTGGATCTGGAATTTGACAAAGCCCGATAAGTCAGAACATGTTTATTTCACTGTAAAAAAAGTCTGGACATAAGAAACTATTATGGCAGAAATATTTTGGCAATGATAAGTGAATGTCCAAGTAAACACGATTTCAACAACAAACAAAACAAAACAAGATAGTCTAAATAAAACACATTTTTGACACGTTGGGCTAAGACACATTTTCCAAAGAAGGTTGCACAAGCTAATGAGAGAGGACATGTTTGACTCGTCAGACTTAAACTCTCTAGATACATGTGAGTCATGTCTGAAAGGAAAAATAACCAAGGCCCATTTCCTAGAGAAAGTGAAACGTACACATAATCTATTAGATTTGATGCATACAGATGTGTGTGGCCCGCTAATTTTTAGCACGAAATTTCGTCATTCCTACTTCATTACCTTTACTTGATGACCATTCGAGGTTTGGGTATGTGTATTTAATGAAATTCAAGTCTGAAGCCTTTTAAAAGTTCAAATAATTCAGAGTAGAAATAGAGAAACAGTTAGGAAAGAGTATTAAAACACTACGATCAGATCAACGTGAAGAATACCTGAGTACATAGTTTCAAAACTATCTTAAAGAGAATGAGATTCTCTCACAGTTGACTCCTCCTGTCACACCCCAGTTGAATGGTGTGTCAGAATGTTGTATTTGGACAATGATGGACATGGTCCGATCTATGATGAGATTCACTAAATTGCTGCCATCCACTTGTGGATATGCACTTGAAATAGCTGGCAAGGTTGTTGAATCAAGTCCATACAAAGGCATTTGGATAATACTCCTTATGAGATATGGATGGGAAAGCCGCCCAAATATTCTTACCTAAGAATAAGGGGATGCCTTGCTTACTTGAAGCAGGTAGTGGGAGACAAATTGGATAATAGATCCAATTTGTGCTACTTTGTGGAATATCCAAAGAACTATATTGGATAATATCTTTATTATCCTAGTGAAACAAATGTGTTTGTTTCAGGAATGCTAACTTCTTGGAGAAGGAGTTTCTATTAGATAGAAAATGCAGGATAAAAGAACTCGATTCCTAGGAGATCCGATAGGGTCTAAAGGCCGCTTAATAGGTTGAGTCTGCTTCTTGAAGAGGGCCAAGGTGAGCCCATTCCTGGATGCGATCCAAGAAATTTTAAGGAAGCATTGTTTGTTGTCGATTCATCTAAATGGCTTGAAGCCATGCAGTCCGAGATGAACTCCATCTATTCGAAGCAATTATGTTCCTTAGTATATCCACCTTATTGTTCCCATGGGACGCAAATTGATTTACAAGAGGAAACTTGGAGAGGATGAGAAGGTGCTGACCTTCAAAACTAGACTGGTAGCAAAAGGATATACTCAAAGACAAGGTATTGACTGTGAGAAAATCTTTTCTCCGGTCGCAATATTCAAGTCTACTAGGATACTGCTAGCCATAACAGCATGGTATGACTACGAAATATGACAGATGGATTTGAAGAAAGCGTTCTTTAATGGGGATATTAAGGAAAAGATTACATGTCTCAACCTGAAGGATTCACATCAGTAGGAAGTGAGCATAAATTATGCAGACTTCAGAGATCCATTTATGGACTCAAAGATACATCAAGGAGCTAGAACCTCAGATTTGACAACACTATAAAAGAGTTTGATTTTGCCAAAAATCATGAGGAACCTTGTGTATACACACTACAACAAAAATGGATTTCCGCAGCGGGCATATGGGCTTTCAGCAGCGTGCATTGCACGCTGCAATGTTGCAAGCGGTTAAAAGATCAAGATTATCCGCGGCGTGCATGTGCACGTTGTTAATATTATTATCAATGGCGTGCATAATATTAACAACGTGCACATGCACGCTGTTAATACACCTTTCCGCAGCGTGCAATGTACGCCGTTAATAGTTAAAAAAAATATTAGCGATGGTTTTGACAAACCGTCGCAAATCAACGAGGGAAAAAAACCTCAAACCCGTCGCTAATTCAGAGACAGTCTTTAAATTTAGCGACAGTTTTATAATTTCGCGACAGTTCCAAAACCATCGCTAAATTTTGCGTAAAAATAAAAAAAAAATTTACCTTTATGATTTAATAAATTTTTATAAAAACTAACAATACAACTATAATAATAATACTCATTCTCTTAATTAACAATTAAAAAATTAACCATAAATTGAAACAATAACACGTATCTAAATCGAAACTAAAATCGTATAAGTAGAGAAAAATTTTAAGTGCTCTAAAATCGTATAAATAGAGAAAAATTTTAAGTGCTGTGAAATAAAATGAAACGGGAATCGGATATAAATAGAGAATTTGTGATTTTTTGCGAATTTTTTTTCTAAACCATCGCCGATATACGTATATTAGCGACAGTTATTGCAAACCGTCGCCGATACCGTCGCTAGCGACGGGTTTACAAAACAGTCGCTAATGTAAAAATTCGAACTCTTTTTCCGCAGCGTGCTGATAATATGCATGCCGTGAATAATAATATTGACGACGTGCAATTAATGTACGCTGTTAATGTCTGAACACAAATTTTTTTAAAAAAAAATGATTTACTTTTAACAGCACACATAAACAAGAACGCCGTTAATAGTATTATTAACAGCGTGCATTTATTGTGCGCTGCGGATAGTCTGCGGATATTACTATCCGCAGCGTGCTTTTAATGCACGCCGTCAATAGTAATATCCGGAGCGTGCTTATAATGCACATCATCCATAGTAATATCCGCTGCGTGCTTAGAATGCACGTCGTTAATAGTATCAAGTTACTCACCGTCCATAGTAATATCCACAGCGTGCTTTTAATGCACGCCGTTAATAGTATCAAGTGCAACACTATTAACGGCGCACATATGGTTGCACGCCTTGAAAAGTAGTATTCATAGCGTGCTTTTAATGCACGCTGTTGATGACGTGCTTTGGAAAATCATTTTTCTTGTAGTGACATGAAATTCAGTGGGAGTGCAGTAACATTCCTGGTGTTTTATGTTGATGACATACAACCTAATTGGAATGATATAGGGATGTTGCAGTCAACTGAAATATGGTTAGCTGGTAATTTCTCCATGAAGGATATGGGTGAAGCATAATATGTATTAAGAATACAGATCTATACGGATAGATAAAAGAGAATGCTAGGGCTCACCCAATCCACATATATCGATACCATATTGAGGAGATTCTCTATGGAGGAGTCCAATAGAGGATATCTCCCAATATCTCACGGTGTTAATATATCCAAGTCTATGTGCCCTAAGACTGATGAAGAGATAGAAACCATGAGCCGCATTTCATATGCGTATGTCATAGGAAGTATTTTGTATGGTATGATATCTACTCGACCTGATATTGCATATACACTGAGTGTTGCAGGAAGATATCAGTCTAATCTCGGTCCACTACATTGGAACAAAAGGGGATTAATTGTGTTCAATATAAGTTATTAATTGATGGATATTAAGATTTTTACCAAGTAAGAAATCTAAAAGCTTGATATGGGGGATTCTAGAATTCTATGGGTTGTAAGTGAAATTGATTTAGTAAAGTTAGTCTAATGCTACCATGGGGTAACTTATTAAGTTTATATGCTAGAATTAAGTAAGCATTAAGGACACATAAGAATGCGACACTTGTTCCAATGACGAAGTTCAGAGTCCTAGGCCTCAACTAGATTGTAATTGGGAAGAGGATAGTTTGAGCAGGTAATTGATGCTAGAAGTGTTATTATTAAGGTAGAAGATCGATGTTGTATAATTGAGTTTTATGGATTAATGTTATTCGAGGTTTAAGATTTACAACGATTTCACACCCGGGATGCACTTGTAAATAATAAGTTACGTAAGTTTAGTGTCGTAAGATAAAGATTCGATTCAAGGATTTTAGGCTAATACTACTATGAGGTTGAAATAAGGTGTAACATTTAAGCGTTCTACTGAGAATGGTAGTCGATCAGTAAATTTTGGTACAAAGGTTTCTAAAGTCGAACTGCATAAATGCTAATATAATAAGTCGATGAATATTACGAGTATAGTATAGGAAAAGTAAGGTGCGATAAGTTTGAACATCCATCTCTAGTATGAGAAACTGCGGGATAAGTCAAAATTCGGGGCTATAGTTGAATAGAACTAAGTCACCATAAGTTGTTTTAAGTTGCGATTCACAAACGAGGACTTTGGTGGACAAATTTATTTAGGATTGAGGAGACGTAAGGACAGCTTAATATTTATCTTATCAGAGTAGTGCATCGGAAGCGTGGATTATTAGGATTCTAGAATTAAGAGTCTAAACTTTATGTTTATCAAGGATAAGCAAATTTCGAGGACGAAATTTCTTTTAAGGAGGGAGGATTGTAGAACCCGTAAATTGGACTGCGTATAAGCCATGCATAACTCTAGTATTTAAAATTAAAATGATTTTTTTATTGTATGATTATTTAAATTCTTTTCTTTAAATTTATTTATTTCACGCAGTAGTTTAATTGTTATCTTTTCAGTTAAATAAGTGAGGCGGGACTGGAGATGGAGTATTGAGATAAGTTAATAAAGACTTATTTAAGAAGTAGTAATTTAGCATGTTAGTAAATATATTTTAAAAAGTTGGTATGCATGCAAGTTATTAAACTTCTTTGTTATTTTATTTAATTGTTTTAAAACATTAAATGCATGTTTATTTCATTAAATTATGTTTAATTATTTTTATGCATTTTAGGCATAATTCATGCATGATAGAATTTGTTTCATGAAATTTTAAAAACTCCGTGTATAAAGATTTTTAAGTTGCATTTCACGCTCGAACGAGGAACAGAGACCGAAGAATTTTCAAGAAAATTATTTTATTACATGGTTAATTTTTATTAATTAATATAAGGTGTTTTTAAGGGTGTTTTCAAAAATAGGATTTTATTGAGTATTTTTACCCGCATGATTTTAATTTTTAACGGTGCGTAAATTTTATTGAATCGGGAGACTTTTTAATGGTTCAGCTATTATTTTCAAAATCGTTTCAACACGAAATATTTTTCGAGAGTGGGGTTGAGCTTATTGGGCCTACTTTGAGTTTATAGGGCTTAATTATCTTTTTAACTTTTAAATTAAACAATATAGGCCCATAAATTAATTTGTTATCTATATAGTTAACCTTAAACACCATCTACCCTAAACCTAATTTTTGTACCAGCCGACACCCCATTCAGATTTCACTACCCTCGGTTTCAGAGAAAAACACCAGCTGAAGGGTCCCTCGGTTTTGGCTTGTTCTTGCAAAGAAACTCACTCCGGCTTCCATCTCGAGTCCCTCGTGTTTGTGCATCATTTCAGGCACGCAGTGTATTATTTTTTCTGCATCATACACGTATTTTACATACTGTGGTAGCTGTTCTTGCATTCAAATTTTGATCTCCCATTGTACATGAAAGATTTTCAAATTACATGTAGGTTCCTTGCATTCTCGGTTGTGCTCACGTTTTCTACTGAATTTGTGTGTAAGGGGGCTGCTGTTTGGAATAATCAAAAGCTGTTGATGTCGAGAGGGAGGAGGAATAGTGTCTGGGATCGAAGTTTGATAGATCTAAGTGTGGTTCTTGAGGGCTGTTCGGTGTAGGTGCATGTTGAGGGGGTGGAAGTGGGTTCGATCTAAGTTAGGGAGGACTCGGCTGTGTATGGGCTCGAACCCAGCCATGTTTCAGTCCCTGTAAGGTCTGGTATGAGGTTGAGGGTGAGCCTTAGGTACATGGTCGATGGAGAAGCTCGGTCCGTGGAGACATAACTTGTTCGAGAGGTGGTGCGAGAGGAGCGGTCGGTTCCTACGGTTAGTTGTGCAGTAGCCTTTTGTTTGGGTTTGGCATAGTTTAGAGAGGTTATTAAGAGCCTAATGGTGAGTCTTAAGGGCTGGACAGGTGGGAGTATAAGGGAGGACCGTGAGTGTGTAAGGGTAGGGGCCATGTGTAGTTTGATGATTGCACAAAGAGGTGGTGGCCGAGATTTTAATTTAGAACAATAGGCAGTGGCCGAAAGATTTTGGGTTTAAAGACATAATTTAAGTTCTAAATGTTTTAGAATGAAATGTTTAAGTTATGGTTCAAGTTAAGAAATTTTTGGTTAAGTTTGGAGTCGATTCAAGTTAAAAACGGGACCCAGTCCAAGTTTTAAAAACGAATCGATTAGGTTGTAGTATGAGCTCGAGTTTACGTCTAAGAACGCTTATAAGAATGTTTTGGGATATTTTAAGGAGTTTGGTAAGCTTCGGGTCAATTTTAGAGGTCCATGGGTAAAATGGTAATTTTTGGGTTTATAGGGGCAAAATGGTCATTTTACACTCGGGGTGAGAATTTGGTCATGGCAGCGCCCTGAGCACAAGTTCATGATATTTTTAAATGTTCATGCATCACGTTTACGATTTTTACGATATTATAATAATTATGGTGCATGCTTGGTTTAAAGGAATTAAGAGAGAAAAAGTGAGAAAGTGGAGCACTCCGTCCTCCGCTGCGCCGCGTCGTTATTTCGTTTGTTTTTTGTCAAAACAAACCAAGGCCTGTTTATATCTTCTTTCATTCTTCAATCAATCCATATAGGTATTTTTAAATATCGCAAGTACATGATTTTAATGCAAGAAGATCGAAATTGTTCATATTTAATGATGTTATTTAATTATATCACGTGCAAAATATTCATTTTGAGATTTATGCGATATTGCTTGTGGTCACTTTACTATCATGGGATTATTACTTCACCCGGTCGCCAGTTACCGGTCCGATCGCCAGTTACCGGCCAGTTCAGTTCAGTTTCACCCAGTATACTGTGGCATTAGTCTGATCAGACAAACATTACTAAACCCGATCGCCAGTTACCGGTCCGGTTCGCCAGTTACCGTTCAGTTCAGGGGCCACTTGCGTAGACTATAATCTCAACAGAAAATTATTACAAGCTTTTTCAGTACAGGACTCCAAGGAGCAAACATTTTCACTATGATTTTCAGTTCAGTTATGCACGTATTATAATTGCTCATAATAAGTTATTTTCACATTATGCCTCATTACATGATATTTTTACTCCCATGCAAATTTTACTATATTATTTACTCGTTATTTACGATATATGCATGCTGAGTCTTTAGGCTCACTAGACTTGATTGTTGTAGGTACTGATGATGTCGGGGCCGAGGGCGGGGACCGGTGAGCTAGCTTGGGTCGGCAGTAGTGGAACCCGAGGACCTCATTTACAGCACTTGCCATTTTTATGCTCAAACATTTTTATTAGTTGTTGGATACTTTAACTTGTTATTTTGGCGAGTAATAATTTCTTCCACTGCTATTTTTAAACATTAAACTTGATTTATCAGTTTATTTTGTGAATGAGGCACCTTAATTATTTTAAAAAGAAAATTATAAATTTTTTCGCAATTTTTCAAACACTAATTTTCGGGCCTTTATAAGTGCCTTTCAGAGTCGACGGTTCAAACAACTGAGAACTCTTCAGTAGTGTTTCCCTCGGTGTTATTGTATCATCCATCGGATTATTCGAGGTACTTCCATGTTCTGGGATTCTTCGATTAGGCATATCTAATTACCAAAAGGATTAGTAACAAAATACAACAAACTTGTTTCAGTCCTCCTCTGATCATCTTATTGCTGATCAAGAATCGGTTCTGATTCATTTTTAATAACACATGTTTCCAATCAATTCAGATAATCAGGTAAACATGCATTTCAAAGCAGTAAACATGCTAGCACATAAAAACAGGAAAGAAATCTCCATCTACCCCGCTCATTAGCTTCTATCTCAGTCTAAGGTAACCTACTGCTCTGATACCACCTGCTGTGGGGACCCGGACACTAATTCATTTCTTAATTATCTTTGGTGATAATTGAATTAATTAAGATAAATAGGGTCAAAATTTTTTTTTTAATACAAGTGCGGAAACATAATGGAATTCAATCTGATATACATATCAAAAGTAAAAGTAAATGTCTGGTACCATTACATTAAAATCAAACTAGGGTTTAACCACTAATATCAAGTGCTGAAACCTACTCTACTTCTGGGTCCAAAGCTCCACGCTAAAGTATAATCTCTCATCCTCGTCTTGACCCTGATCCTGTCCCACCTGTTGTCATGCACACATACAAACACAACAACAGCCGGATAACCCCGGTGAGAATATAATCCCAGTATAAATAATGTGTACACTGCAATCATATTAACAGATATATAAGCATAAAACATATATCAATAACAGGTATCAAATCTGAAATACCTGAATCAATATAAAACTGTAAATCAAACTCTGACTCATAATCTCTGACTCGACTCGTTCCTAATCTAGAGATCTCGATCTGAATAAAAACGTAACAATCTCCCACCTACTCTCCCGATCGTGGTGGCAGTACGTTCTTATTTACGGACTTTGGTCCTGTCCATATCGAATCTCCGCGATAGAAGTCACTCTACTCCTAGGCAACATCGATATGACCAAACGTCCAGTGTCTTGGCACCTCTGCCAAAGACTTGGCATCTCCTGCCAAATTGGCATCTCCGCCAAATATCAGGCACATCAGCCCAAGGACTAGGCACATCCGCCCATGACTCCTCACATAACATATGCTTAACTAGAAATCAATAGAATAAGCATATCAATCTCAAACATTGCAACATATCGAGGCAATGACAATTAAGTATGTGATTTTGGGAAACTCAAGTTAAATCAAACTCGAGTTGTGAAATCCCGGATCAACATTGATTTATTCCTTTCTCTTCTCGGTCTGACGAAGTCGAAGTCTCGAATTCAAATCTGTCTATACTCAATCTGGTAATGACAATATCGAGGAGTACAATATGAATACACCACTCAAATCAATACTGAATATAATCAGAACTCAATCTAATTCTGTTTCAACGGCATAACTGTACAATCTCAGTATACCCAGCAATATAATATCAATCAGATATCAATTCCCACAACTCATAATCGATAACAATACAAATCTGATATCAAATCTCAATCGAATCAAATCTGATAAATCATAACAACTTGATACGGTATCTGTTCTTCAATCCAGTTTCTATTATACGATGTCTACTATGTCAAGAACATCATATATGAATCATATCTGATTCCTTCTATAACATATTTTCAAATCATAACAGAACATAATAAAACTTACGTCCAGTTGTAGTTCTCGTCGATAAGAACACGGTACTGCAGTCGGATTGAAATTCAGACGGACGGATCTTCTGTAATCTTCAACTTTCAAAAAGGAAAAGTGACAATTCCCCTGAAGCTCTCATTCTTGTTTCTTGCTCATTCTCAAGGGAAATGTTATATGTATATATATATCCTGCATGCCATGACCAAGTGGCTAACTCTAGGTGCTGCACGTCTCGCGCATATGCGCGAGACACTATGTCTCGGCGCGTATCTTCACGGCAGCTCGTGCATATGCGCGCCCTCAACCGGCGCATATGTGCGAGGTTCTTTGCAACTCTCTGCCATACTCGCGCATATGCGCGGGTTCATGTCGCGCATATGCGCGAGGTTCTCTGCATACCTCGCGCATATGCGCCCGGCTGGGTCGCGCATATGCGCGAGGTGCTCAGTCCTGGCATATAGTTCAGTCTTCTTTTTGCCTATCCCGGTCTGGCCCGTTCCGTCTACAACTACCTCAATTACAAACAAATCATTTCAGATTATAATAACAAAATTCTCGGGCATTACAGTACATGATAAAA
This sequence comes from Primulina tabacum, assembly GCF_025594145.1. Lineage (NCBI taxonomy): Eukaryota > Viridiplantae > Streptophyta > Magnoliopsida > Lamiales > Gesneriaceae > Primulina > Primulina tabacum. Next base: position 15,751,500 of record NC_134555.1, on the reverse strand, counting down.
TTTTGTTGTTCATTTGAATTTGTTAATCAATGATTGATTACATATACAATAATTTGTCATTTCAGAATTTGCTACCTTGATACATATTTTTTTCTATACTTCGTGCTATTCTGATGATCCTGGTTGATTAGAGTAATATGATGATTTTAATCTTAGTTATCATATGCATATTTTTTATCAGCATTTTATGTACGTATTAATTTGAACATATATGTACTTTAATTTGAACATGTATGTATATATGATATGAAATAGTACCAACTAATATTTTTTGTTGCAGAATGTCTTCGAACTAACGCCACAAAGTGAGTCTACTGTGATGAGTTCAGCAGCTCAAAAACTGGCGATATTTCAAAAACAAATCAACTAGCAGATTTGTTTGGCCGAATAGAAAAAATCCTGAAAAATTGATTTCTCCACCAAGTCAGTATCAGCTCCCAATAACAGCTTGGAAGGCATTTGTGGATGCGAGATTAGATCCATCCTGGGAGGTAATTTAAGAATTTTCATGTTTCTTTAAGAATTAATAATTGTCATACTTAACTGAAAAACACAATGATGTAGGTTACTCACGAAAAAAAAAGGACCATGCATTGTAAATATCACCACAGAATGTCTCGCAAGGGTTACATTGGCTTGGAGGCTGAACTAGTAAGTTGTAGAGCATTATATTTTTCATTTTCATCAAGTTCTTCATGTTCTTAAGCTGATAAATTTTGGAAGTTTAGAGAGACACAAACATAATAGCTGAAGATGAAGATGTTGATAGATCGGTGCTTTGGCATAAAGCCCGGGGAGACAAATCTGGCAACATAACAAATGTGGAGACATCAGAAGTCGACGAAAAAATTGTAAATGTTTAGTTTTATTCAATCTCCATATTTCCTTGATAAATAAAATCGTGGTTTTGGAATTGATTTGTTATGTCTCTAATTGTAGGATGACTTATTGGAAAAAAAAGAAGTCAAAAGAGAGTTCAAATCTTCTGGAATGAATGATCTGCTAACCACTGCCTTAGGAAGCCAAGAACACTATGGAAAGGTTCGAGGCGTGGGAGGGTTTTTAAAGCCATGAGTCTTCTTTAAAACTCCAGGAAATAAGAGGGAATCTGTCCCAAAAGCCATGGTCGAAAACTTCAAAAAAAAATTGGAAGAGACTAAGAGTTTAAAGACAAAATTAGAGAAATTGAAGGCTCAACTTGCTAGTGTTATGCCCGTCATCAATGATCGAACTTCTGAGGCTGCAGCATCAAACAAGTGCTCAGACATGAAAGACCCAAAACTGTCTTATGAAATGGAAGAAGGTTATGAATGTGACACTTCAAATATGAAGGTTCTATATTTCTTGATTTCAAGTCCAATTTTTTTTTTCACAATCATATATTTATATATATAATATTTTATTGTTTTTAAAAGGGAAAATAATGTCACCTGGCTGTAAAACAACGTGAAAACGTGGTGGCATATAGAACAATAATATCAGAAGGAGGTCCAAATGTAATGCCCGGGATTTTATTTATTGTAATCGGAGATTATCTGAAATGATTTGGCGATAATCAATGTGATTATAGACGGAATGAATTAGACCGAAAAGACTGGAAGAAAACACGGAATATGTGCGAGGACAGAACACCTCGCGCATATGCGCGACAAGCCGCGCATATGCGCGTGGGTGGCAGAAGACCTCGCGCATATGCGCGAGAAGTGATCGCGCATATGCGCGAGCTGTGCGGGAAGCCAAAGGGAAGTCCAGAGAAGTTGGCGCATAAGCGCGCATATGCGCGAGTTACATGGCACGAGACAGTAGGTCTCGCGCATATGCGCGGCAATGGGGCGCCCATATGCGCGAGCTACCGTGTGAACGACGCGCCGAAACCTATGGTCTCGCGCATATGCGCCGAGACAGGTCGTGCATATGCGCGAGACGTGCAGTACGCACAATGCTCCACTTGCCTTACATGCAACGTATATATGTATACATATATATGAATCACCTTTCATTCCTCTCAGGAAATGAACGAAAGTCTCCAGGAAAGATTTTAGTTTCGTGTGCTTCAAATTTTAATCGTGTTAAATCCGCCCGTCTGAATTTAGAATCCGAGTACGACACCAAGTTCTAGCGACGACAGCTACAAGCATGACGTAAGTTTTGTTACGTTTAGATATGATTTGAAATTATGGTATTTCCAGAATCGGGTAGAATTCCTATATGTTGTTTTTGCGATAGCAGACATTGTATAATCGAAACCGGATCGAAGAACGAATACCGTATGAAATTGTTATGAATTTTCAAGGTTGATTTATTATGATTAGACCGATTTGATATCAGAATTGAAATTATAATCTATTATCGCTGGGGTTATGAGTTGTATTGATATCGATTATGCCTCGTAGTATTATATCCGTGATGTTGATATTGCTGGGGTTATTGAGACTGTATTGTTATACCGTCGAAACATCAGTGGATTGATATTGATCAGATTCAGTAGTGACTTCGATTATATTTTGATATCGTCGATATGGATTAGATTGTGTCTTGATTCGATATGGATCAGATTATGTTTGATTTGAGTATTGATCAGAATAGATTTTGAATTGAGTTGCATATTGAGATTGTGCCTAGGCGATATTGCATTTCAGATTGATATGGACAGATTTGACTTCGAGACTTCGACTTCGTCAGACTGCGAAGACAAAGGTATAAATTTATGTTGATGTGGGATTGCACAACTCGAGTCCGATTGACTTGAGTTTCCCAAAATCACATACTTTACTTTATTGCATCGATATTTGCAATTGTATGAGGTTGATACCTTTGATTTATTGATTTATGTACTGAGTCATTAAGCGGATACGCCTAATTGTGAATGAGTAATCTTGTGACAGTAGTGCCGGATAGTGATGGAATCGTCACTGGCACATTGCACATTGTCACAGGATAGGATATTCGGTGAAAATGCCAAAGTCTGTGACGGTTAGATCAAGACAGCGGACGTTTGGCTATATCGGAGTGGATAGAATTGGAGTTTCTTCTATTACTGGTGTTCGATATGGAAAGAGCCAAAGTCCGTAAATAAGAACATGCTACCACCCCAATCGGGAGTGTAGGTGGGTGTATGTTCTTATTCCGAACGGGATTCCTAGATTAGGAATGAGTCGAGTCTGAGTCTGAGAATCACGGAGAGTGATTCATTGCTTGATATGGAATTATGTTCCTGATGATGGTATATGTTTAGAATATAATTTATTCTTGATATTGATTCATGTTTAGGATTATAATACATGTGATGAATATTTGATTCATGTTCTGATTTTGATACATGTTATGAATGTTTAATTTATGCTTTTATATTGTTTATATGAAAGGCATGTATACATGATTTATACTGGGAATATAATTCTCACCGGAGTTATCCGGCTGTTGTCTTGTTTGTATGTGTGCATGACAATAGGTGGGACACGATCATGGTCAAGACAAGAAGAGAGAGAGATCATGATTAGAGTGGAGACTACGGACTTGGATTAAAGATAGGGTTGAACACTTGATAATTAGTTGTTAAACCTTAGTTTTTATTGAATGTAGATTGTACCGGACTTGTACTTTATTTATACGAATCTGTATATTAGTTAGATCTCATTACGTTCCGCAATTAAAGAAATTTTTTTTTATGACCCAAATTACTTGAATTAATAAATTGATCATAATGATGATTAAGAATTGAATTAGCGTCCGAGTCCCCACACCCAATATCATAACTCACGATGTTCCACTTGGGGAACAAAACTTCAAGGTGTCTATTGATGTTGTCTTAGATGAAGATCGAAGCAAAACTTCCAATCCCAATTAAATCTAGACCAAGAATCGTCAATGATGTAGTTGGAGCCATTGTTGGTTGGCCTAAAGGGTTGATAATTTTTCCAACGACATTGGTACTCTAAGTTTTCTCTTGATTTTGTGTTTGAAATTTTCATATATGTTTCTTGGACAATGGTTTAGTTTAGAACACTTGTATGAATATTCAAAATTGTAGAAGAAGGGGAAAACTCAACTATTTGCTCGTTCGGATGTTTCCGGTCAGCTCGAAAAGTTAAAGGATATTGAAAAAACATTACCCATGACATGCAAGTATATCTACTCCCATGCTCTTAGATTGATGAATGAATCGGATACCATATACATAGATTTTGAGGGCGCTATGTTCGGACGTCCTAAAAACATATGGTTGCTAAGAGAAGATATCTTACGCTTTATGGAGATGAGAGAGATAGGCTCCAGACAAATTTTGGTTTACATGGGGTATGTTATGATAGGATCAGTTAGGGGGTGAAAGAGTGTTTAGAAGGTGGGGAGGGTTGAATAAACAATGACGATTTTCACAACATTTTTGAATATTGATGAGTCAGTTTATCACTCGGGAATCTTGTCAGTCAATATCAATCAATTAACATTAATAGTGTGGAAATAAACTGACTGATAGATAAAATAAAAAATAAAAATAAAAACGCACAAGATTTTACGGATGTTCGGAGATTTCAATTACTCCTACGTCACCCCTTCTATCTCGAAGATAAGATATTCACTAAAAGACTTTGTTCAATACAAACAGTTGTACAGACCCACTTCAATCTTGGACTTAACAATGCAAACTGAAACTCTTAGTCACAACACAGTTTACAGTACTTAACTGAACTGAAATAACTTAGCACAACTGATCTTTTCAAGATCAAATATTACAACAATAACAGTTTGTGCTAATAAGCGCGAATTATAGCCTTAAATTCAATGAGTGTATATGATAAGCGTGAGCTTTGAAATCCTTAAAATATGAATAGAAAGCTGGCAAAGATTTCAGCAGAGTAACAATATATCAATCGGGTTGATTCAGATTCATAGTTGAGATTCAGAGTATTTTCTTTTTCTCAGCTGCTCTTCTCTGCTATTTATAGGATTTGCCTCCAACGGTAATATTTAATCTGATTTGAAGCTTTCTATCCGTTGTTTTCCACGTCAACGTTCATCTGACAGTCGTATACTATAGCAATTCTGAATACGTTCCTGCTGTTCTTTGTACAATCTATTGGTTGTTGAGCTACGTCATTTTCACTGATGACGTGTACAGCTGAAATATCAGCTGATAAGCTTACAACTTGTGGGGACCCGGACGCTAATTCAGTTCTTAATCATTATTAATGTCAAATATAACAATTATGAAAAGTGGGACTAAATTTTTTTCTTTTTAAATTATAAATGCGGAAACGTAACCGTAATCTATATGATATACATGTCAATATAAAAGTACAAGTCAGGTACTACATGTCTCTATCTCAACTAGGTTCAACGACTATATATCCAGTGTTGAATCCTATTCTGCTTCTGGGCCCGGATCTCCATGCTAACTATAATCTCTTATCCTCTTCCTGATCCTGATCATGTCCCACCTGTTGTCAAGCACACATACAAACAAGACAACAGCCGGATAACTCCGGTGAGAATTACATTCCCAGTATAAATCATGTATACATGCATTTCATATAAACAGATATAACAGCATGAAACAAATATTTATAACATGCATCAAAATCAGAAACATGAATCAACACAAACTCTGAATCACACTCTGTGACTCTCAGACTCTGACTCGACTCATCCTAATCTAGGGATCCCGATCTGAATAAGAACGTAACAATCTCTCACCTACTCCCTCGATCGTGGTGACGGTACGTTCTTATTACGGACTTTGGTCCTAGCTATACCAAATATCGGAAATAGAAGTTGCTCTTCTTCTAAGTCACATCGAAATGACCAAACGTCCGGTGTCTTGGCGGTTCTGTCCAAGACTAGGCGGGTCTGCCCTGGCTTATCTTGCCGAACCTCTGTGACAATGTGCAATGGCCCAGCGACTATTCTATCACTATCAGGCCCCTCTGTCACGAGATCAATCGCCTATGACTAGGCGCATCAGCCTATGACTCAATACATAATAGATCAAAGATATCAATCATATCAATTGCAAATATCAATGCAATAAGATGAAGTATGTGATTTTGGGAAACTCCAGTCAAATCTAACTCGAGTTGTGCAATCCCACATCAACATCAATTTATACCTTTCATTTCGTTCTGTCGATCTGACTCTGTCGAAGTCTCGAACTCCCTGCCTATCAAATCAATCTGGCAATAATAATATCAAATACACTGTATCAATGTATAACTCAATTCAAGACTTGTTCCGATCAATACTCAAATCAAACATAATCTGATCCATATCAATGATATCATGATACAATCTCAATCAATACTGAATCTGATCAAAATCAATCTACTGATGTTTCGAAGGCATAACAATACAGTCTCAACAACCCCGTCAATCTCAACATCACAGATATAATACCACAACTCATAATCGATACCAATACGAATCATAATCTTCAATAATAACAAGTCATAACATCAAATCTGCGCAATCTCAATCATATCACTTCCGAAAATCATAACAATTACATAAACAGTCTGTTCTTTGATCTGACTTCAATTATATACTGATCAGTATACCCAGAACACAATATATCGGTCAAATCACAATTCCCCCAATATCATAATTTCAAATGATACCAAAATTCAATAAAACTTACGTTTTGTTGTAGCTGTCATCGCTAGGAACTCAGTACTGAAGTCAGATTACAAATCAGACGGACGGATTCCACAAAATCCTAACTTGAAACCCAAGGTGAAGTTTGAAGTGATTTTCAGAGGATTTCCTTCGATTTTTCCGTGTGAAATGCTGAGTAATAGCCATATATATATCCCAATGCATGACAAGAAAACGTGGCTCGTTGCATGTTCTGCACGTCTCACCGCGGGTGCGCTGAGCATAATGTAATACTTCCAAAATTTGAGAAGAACGACCTGCGGGTGCGCTGGCTCTTTTACCGCGGGCGCGCTGCCCTCACTGTCCCAACACCGCGGGTGCGGTAGCCTTTATGGCGCGGGTGCACTGACTCTACTGTACCACCAAAACTCGAATTGCAACGTTGCCTCTCCATGTCTGTTCTTCCATTCCCTTATTCATAATACATGATAACTCAAAAGTATAAAACTAAGATCTCGGGCATTACATTTCTCCCCCTCTTAGATATGAGTTCGTCCTCGAACTCGCAAGCAATCAATCAAAAGCTGAATAAATACTCACGTCATGGAAATAACTCTGGATATCTCTGTCTCATCTTTGATTCTGTCTCCTAAGTCGCTTCTTTAGTGCCATGACGACTCCACTGGACTTTCACTAGCGGAACAGTCTTCGTTCTGAGCTGTTTTTCTTTCCAATCAAGAATCTGAATTGGCTGTTCAATATAACTCAAAGTAACTCTGATAAAATCAATCTCAAAATACTGGCTATACGACATCCGAATATCCCAATCAACAGCTTATAACAAATCAACATCGTGATCTGCCATTAAATCTGTCTAAGTTAAATCAATTCAATATTCAATCTCTTATATCAAATACCAACGGTTATCGTCTTACGTTGGCATATTCAATCTGTCTATTATAAGCTGTCTTCACTTTTCTCTGAATTAGCTTCACTTCATCAGTCATATCTCTGATCATATCAGGCCCAATCTCAGAAACCTCAGAGATATCATTCTAATACAGAAGGTAATTTGTACTTCTTATCGTACAACGCTTCAAACGGTATCATTTCTATACTCGTTTGATAGCTGTTGTGGTATGAAACTCACAACATGGCAATGAATCCTGCCAACTAGTGCTAAAATCAAGTACTATCGCCCTAAGAATATCCTCCAGTGCCTGGATAGTCCGCTTTGACTGTCCATCAGTCTGTGGATGATATGCGGTATTCAGGTATAACCTCATACCTAGAGCCTGCTGCAAATCTGCTCCAAAGTGCGAAGCAGTCGAAGATCACAGTCTGAAACACTCGACTTCGGCACTCTATACAATCTGACTACTTCTCTGACATAAATTTCTGTCATCTGGTCATGTCTGTACGTCATCTTGTATAATTGTAACATAAATATTCGATCAATCTGTCCATCACGACTCAATCACGTCTCAACCTCGGGAGGATTTCGGTAGCTTCGTCACAAAATCCCTGGAAATGTGATCCCCTTTCCATTCAGGAATAAATAAGCTCTATAATAATTCCCCGGTTTTCTATCTTTTTGTCTTTACCTGCTGGAATTTCAGACATTTCGATACAAATTCTGTAATATTTGATTTCATCTGTTTTTCTCAAAAACTGTCTTTTTAAATCACTGTACATTTTTCTGCCATCAGGACAATTATGGAATCGACTACTGTACATTTCTGACAATATCTGTAGCTTCAAATCTGAAATATTCAGTACAATAAGACGGTTACTCGCATATAACACACTGTCACAAAATTGATATTCTGATCGATACTCTTTTTTGATGTCGATATCGAGTTCTGAACATTCTGATCAACTTTCTAAACTGCTTTAATTCTCAAAATCAACTCTGGTTCGGACTGTGCAATATAAATTCTTCATTGTTTACTATCTGTTTCAAATACGGATTCAGAACAACAGCAATATTCAATCAGATTCAAAACATCACTCATCAATACTGATCCGCTAAACTCATAGAACAGTACTTTCTGACAATACTATCGGTCTAAGTCAACTGATCACAACTTTACTGTACTAGAATCAACAGATATATCATCTACAGATATCACAAACCCTGAATACAATCTGTCTCAATCAAGATGCACATTTCAACAGTTTCTGTATATCACATGTGAATTCTCAGAATATTCAATGAAATTTTCAAATGTTCGATCTGGTCAGTCATATGCTTCAAATATCTCAGGATATCATAGATAAAACAAGCATAAAATCATCAGAATACTTTTGAACACACGGTTCATCAACCCACAAACATAGCTGAAGCATCCCAAATAGAAATACTCAATCAAATGTAACTCTCGGCTAGAAATCTTCTAACTGGTCTTTCAAATCTTTCAATTTAATCGGTATCCTGTGTTTTAGAAATAAGAATAGTACCTTGCATTCATTCAATGCTAGAATCTATCTTTCTAACTGGAAGCAACTCTGAAATTCGAATTGAGAAAACATCAGAAATTTCATATACTACTTGAAAATCAGCCAATGATAAACTCGATTTCAGTAATCAACTGAATGCATAAGAAATCCCTCTGTTCCTTTCCATAACAATCGAGTCCTCAACATCGTTCATATCCAAGGAATTCTAAATCTAGAATTCTTACCGTAATTTCCGTTCATCAATCATATCTATCTGAATTTTTCAATCTTCTGGAAAAATCAACGGTTGTTTTGTACTTGGTCAACATATCAGTACCGATAATAAAATTGAAATCGGACAACCCAAGTACAATATAATCTAACTCAATCTCATATCTGTAATATACTAACTCAATAGACAACACATATATCATTGTAATTCATTTAAGAATAATCGGATGGAATGCATTAGTATTTATCAATACATATGCAAAATAACCATACAGGAAACAATTACCTGTCACCATCTTCTCAGATGCGCTTTGGGCCTATTCCTTGGTCAAGGCAACACTCTGGCATACTGTCTAGGAGGTTGGCTACATGTCTGGCTTCCTCCTGGCCCTAACTGTGACTAAGGAGTTGTTGGTGGTTGGAAGGAGTGAACAACCGGTGATGGTCTATCAGGCGGTGCCACTGATCCAGATGGTTCTGCTCCCTGAGATCTTCGGGAACCTCTCTAGTGGACATACTCTAGCAAAGTGTCCTGATTGTCTGCAGATCCGGCAACTACCGAACACACCTCGGCATTGCTCTGTGGAATGTCTTCCTCCACAAGTGCTACAATAAACTCCCGTATAACTCTGGCTGGAACCACTGGAGCTCGACGAACCACTCCCTAACATCTTAAACTGTTTCTTTCGGGCTTTCAAGAAATCTTTCTTTCCACCACTGCTAATACCAGTCTCAAGTTCGAGAGGTGGTTGCTGTGGTCTCGATGCTGGAGGCACAAATGAAGCTCCCTTCTGTCTCATCAGACTTGCTTCGGCTCTCTTGGCTCTACTAAGAGCATCAACAAAATTATAGGGTCGGCCTGTGTTTACCACTGTCAATATCTCAGGATTCAATCATTTAACAAACTGATCAGTCACAACTTCATCATTCTCAGCCACGTTAGGAGCAAAATGTAGCAAGGTAGAAAGTTGCGCAACATATTCTTCAATGTTTAGCTGACCCTGTTTCAAATTTTTAAATTCTGCCCTCTTATCTTCTCGGTACGAAACTGGGAAAAACCTTCGATAAAATTCCACTTTGAAGATTTCTCAAGTAATCATTGTACCACGCTGTTCTAAGACTCATTTGGTTGTAATCCACCAGCTCTTTGCGATATCCTGTAACCGATGCCCAATTAGTTTAACTCTACATTCGTCCGAGTACTCAAGTGAATCAAACAATATCTCTATATCATCTATCCAGCTCTCACAATCAACAGTCGTCTCAGTACTCCTCAGAATCGGCGGTGTCAATGACTGAAACCTCTTCAACTGTATTTCCATCGGAGTTTCTGACACATCCATCTGACTAGTCGAAATACTACCCGGTTCTGGGATTCTTCGAGGAGGAATATATGATTACCAAAATAATTAGTAATCAAATACAACAAACCTGTTTCAGTCCTCCTCTGATCAACTTACTGCTGATCAAGAATCGGTTCTGATTCATTCTTAATAACACATATTTATAAACAAATCCGATAATCAAATAAACATGTATTTCAAAGCAGTAAATCATAAGATCATGCTAGCATAGCAAAGGCAGAAAAGAAAACTCAATCTACCCCGCTCACTAGCTTCTATCTCAGTCTAAAGGATCTATCGCTCTGATACCACCTGCTATGGGAACCCGGACGCTAATTCAGTTCTTAATCATTATTAATGTCAAATATAACAATTATGAAAAGTGGGACTAAATTTTTTTCTTTTTAAATTATAAATGCGGAAACGTAACCGTAATCTATATGATATACATGTCAATATCAAAGTACAAGTCAGGTACTACATGTCTCTATCTCAACTAGGTTCAACGACTATATATCCAGTGCTGAATCCTATTCTGCTTCTGGGCTCGGATCTCCACGCTAACTATAATCTCTCATCCTCTTCCTGATCCTGATCATGTCCCACCTGTTTTCAAGCACACATACAAACAAGACAACAGTCGGATAACTCCGGTGAGAATTACATTCCCAGTTTAAATCATGTATACATGCATTTCATATAAACATATATAACAGCATGAAACAAATGTGCAGCAGTTTGGTGTTTGGATTTAAGAAAGATAACCCAAGTAAATCTTGAAAAATCATCCACAACTACTAAGGTGTATTTCATTCCTCCTAAGCTCATGACTGGTATATGACCAAAAAGGTCCATATATAGCAGTTCTAAGCATCGGGAAAATGATTTACAACCCTTGTTTTTAAATGAACATCTTAGTTCTTACCAAACTAACATACTGAACAAATTTTATCTTTTGAAAAATCTATTTTGGGCAAATCAGTTACAAGATCATGGTTACTCAGATAGGCAATAGATTTAAAGTTTAGGTTGTTCACCTCTTATGCCACAACCAGTTCTTAGAAGATTTGGAAGCAACAAAAAAAAAACTGGTGCATAAGGTTGATCAGTCCAACTGACTTTGTAGGTATTCCTACAACGATTACCAGTTAGGATGACCTCATCAGTTGAGTCTCTAACTGAACAAGTGTGTCTGTCGAACTTAACTGAGAAATTATTGTCTCATAACTGACTGAAGCTAATCAATTTATACTTCAAATTTTCAACTAGTACAACATCATTGATAGTAAAATTACCATGGATAAGATTACTCTTACCCACAGTTTTACCTTTGGAGTTGTTTCCAAAACTGATATTAGGACCAGTGTATTTGATTAGTTGGGATAGCAAATTTGCATCCCCTGTCATATGATGCGAGCATCCACTGTCCAGATACCATGTGGATTCTTTGTTTGTACCTTCACCTGCAATCACACACAATATATGATCTTGATACCCACATCTATTTGGGTTCTAAACTGATCAGCCCTTTAGGATCCCAGACTTGGACAAGTCTAACTGACTTTCCAGTTGCTGTGTTCCATATAGTTTTTCTCGACTTGTGTGTGCTTGGTGTGTAGTGTGTAGATGAAGCAATATGAGTTTTAGCCTTTTTCAACTATTTGTTCAGCCGATATCTTTTCTGAACTAACTTGCTGTTATAGTAATTGGAGTAGCCATTTGAATAGTTCAGGTATTTATTGCTGAACCTTTTTGGTGACTAATTTTGTTGGTCAGCTGAAATTTTTGGGCTATAACCAATACCATACCTTCTAGCCTTGTTCTTATTTTCAATAGGTTGTACAACTAGTTTACTTGGCTCAGGTTGTTCTTGTACCATAACCGATTTTACAAAGTGAATATATTTCCCTTTGCTTATGTTCAGTTTTGGTTGATGCGTCACTGGTGGAAGTTTCATCTTGGTTGTTGAACCCTAAACCAATTTTATCAGTAACTGATTTTTGCTTATCTTTTATTTCAGCTAATGCAACAGATGATTTATT